>NC_073724.1:94315707-94628802 GCF_023634155.1 Falco peregrinus | reverse complement strand
ATATATTTCTCATCCTATTATTGAAGAGCTCTTCAAAACACAACTACCAGAGACTATGTCTATTCAGGTGCAAAAGGAGAAGAGTTTCTTTGGTTCTGTGCTATAACAGAAGATTTTAAGTTCTAGTAATATCAAATTATAACAGCTCCTCAAATCCATCTAATTAAAACTATAAAAAAGAAGAAACCTTGTAAAACAAAAAAATATAAGCATCAATTTGTCTCAGTTAAAAGGATGTATTTCAGGCTATTATCTACCACATTACTACTACTAAATATGCTTGATTATTCTCCAGCACACTCACCTCTTTTTGACGGTACTTAATTGCCAGTTTCAATCTTGCAAGATCATTACCACTTTGTTCTTCTATCAAGCTATTATCATCTCTGTAATTAAGAATAATTTCCAATTCCCTGGAACTCCGTGTCTGATCCAGGAGATCTTTTGCAAATTGCTTGCATTGCCGTGACAGTTCCTCATACTCCGACTTAAATTCATTTTCAACTTTACTTAGTTCCTGCAGCTCCCAGCTCAGCTGAAAAGCAGTAAGGAAAGGATCCTCACTGGACAAAGCAATCAAGGATGGGCTTGCCAGAGCCTTGTAGATATTGAGTCTGGATCGAGAGTGGCGGAGGCTGTCCACGTCTGAACTTGAGACACACTCGACGCAGTTACAGCGGACCTCGTGTGGCCTGGGCACGGAGACCCCCTTCTGCACAAGGAGCTTTATGATTTCGTAATTGTTGGTGTGGGCTGCCAGAATAATGGGTGTGATATCCGGTGTAAATTCTGAAAACTGCTTGTCCAGAAGCACTGGTGGCACCTGTGAAAAAAGTCAAAAACAATTACAGGCCTCTTAATTGAACAAGAGCCATAGAAAATTAAGCTATGAATAGTTCACCAGGTAGTACACTTATTGACAGGTCTTTGCTTCTGGCCAGAGTTGAAGGAAACGCTTTAAACATAACAATTCAATTAGCTAAAATAGGCTCTTTCCAGTTAATAAATTGCTATAAACAGGGTGTGATTTTTCATAAAACCTGTTTGTATGTAAACAGCTCATGGGCAATGACTCATCGGAGCAAATGATTAGATAAACAAGGAAGAGTCAGACACAAATCCTCCTGTTGTGTCCCTTGAAGTGCCAGCTGTGAGCAAGGTGGAAAAGCTTGTCCATCTCTCACGGGTTAATCTCAGTTTTATAAGGAAGAGAATCAGGGTGGCATAATTGTGATTCTCTGAAGGAAGCGGTGAACAGGACTCGGACAAGTTAGTTATAAAATGCAAGTAAATGAGAAAGTTTTCTGACAGAGAAGTTTGGAAATATGACAGTGTAGAGCAACAAAGATACCTGCTGCAAAGAGTGTGACCTCTTAAGGCTCAGTTCTAAACTCACGTGCACAAACATACTCTCTGTTGGAAAATGGGGGAGTTGGTAGAACAAGGGCCCCAAGAAAGCATTTTTAAAGCCTCTTCTGGTGTGCATTTCTGTATTTTCAGTCCTTTTTATCAGAAGACTGTAAGGTCTTTCATTTTAAGCTTGTTTGTTTATTTTACAATACCAGACTCTAAAGTCTTTCCCAGATCAAGACAGCTGATTAGACTAGTATAATGAAACCATATAAGTGTAATTAGCCAATGTCTATCAAAAATGTTATTGGCATCATCATTACGGACTGCCTTTGGTCCATAGTTCAATAACTAAGTATAAACTCAGTCCACATCAGTGAGGTGCTATGAGTGATGCTCCTTTAGGAGGAAGAAAACCAGAAAACTTTTGACTCAAGTTGTCTGGAAGCTAGGGAAATAGATGGCCATTGCAGGGAGGAAAAAATGTTTGATAGAAGTATTATGACGGCAGAATGACCTTGTTGTTGCCAGGTGGAAAAAACACAGATAACTAAGAGGATAAGTTAATAGGAAACACATAAAGCATGTGAGAACAGTGTTTATATTTAGAGCTATGTTTAGAGCCTTGGGAGGGAAAGAAGTAGAAATGCACAAAATCAGACAGAAACTCAGCAGAAAAGAGAACTAGAATGAAATTAAGCTGAAAAGAAATGTTGGTCCATGGATCTAAATCCATAAATAAAATACATAGATCATGGATATTTTTTTTTCCCTCTTTCTAATGAAGACACTGTGTATTTTGTACATTTTTTTAGCTGTTCTGTGTGTAAAACAGCTCATGTTTGTTCAGTGGAACTGTGTCCATGCATAAGAGCTGCTATGTGTGTGGGCTGTAAAACAGAGGCCTGAAGCACTAATTAGCTGCATGAGAGAATTACTTTGGGAGGTGGCCACTTACTCATGTAAAATGGGGTGGAAAGTCAAGACTAGAGATCTGGCATTCAGGACTGTAATCGCACATCCCTAGGGAAACAATCCCCACCTGGCCATAATGAATTGCTGACCTCGAGTAGCTGTGCTGGATTCTGAGAAGGTATGTGGAGGCAAGGGGCAGAAATCCCTTTTCTCCCTTCCCACACACTCAAACACGCACACTTGGCTTGGCACTGGGTAAGGCTGGCTCAGAGTCTGTTCTAGAGCAGGACTGTGGGATGCCTGAGCTAGCCCACCCACCCCCACGACACCATGCAAAGGGAGCAGCTGTTGTCACAGTCCTCCCCGCAGGCTTACAGGAGATGTTTACAACCAGTAGTTGTGAGCCGAGCAGCTCCTGAGCAAGTTCTCTTCTGCTTTCTTTATTCTGAGGTGCAAACAAAACAGTGCAGTGTGTGCAGGCATACAGAAAAATACGGGTTTAAAATTACTCGGGAGGTAAAGAATCCAGTTGAGAATATTCTGAAGGTAAGGATGGATGGGGGAGACACTTGGGTACAAGAATAAGCGGAAGGTCTGTGTGCTGTGCCCAGTCTCAGGTCAGGACAAGAAACACGATTTGGGCATATGTTTTCTCAGAGGACTCTGGCTATGTCCAGACTGCTCTGTCAGGTCTCTTCCAGAGCACCTCTGGGTCATGTCACAGCCAGCCTGAACACTGCGCAGAGCCCCTCTGGGGATGCCCACATGCCCGGATCGCTTCATTCTTCCTGTCCAGTTAGTTAAGCTGGGGCTCGGAATCCGTATCTGTTTCTACACCTGTCTGTGGTGTCAGTGGGGAAAATGAGACCCATTTCCAACCCCAAACCTCACTGATTATTTCAGTCTTAGATTTATCTTCTCTTTTACTTACATATCATATAGGGAAAAAAGAGACCATATGCATACACACACTATTCCTGCTCTCTCCAATTGCAACTGTGGCCAACGTTTCTGAGGCTAGAAAGAGATGTAAATGGCAGAAGAGTCCCAAACTGTGCATTAGCAGAAGCATTTTGGGCTATCAGGTCTAAAAAGGGTTTACAGGGAGGGATATGCTGTGCTCTGACAGCATCCACCACCACTAATGAGACTCCGTCTTGGCCCCAGGGTCAGGCGACCAGGGAGCAGAGGAGAGAGTTGCAAGGGCAGAAAACTGAAGGATACAAAGCTGTAACTCCAAACTCACCAACTGCTCAGAGTATTCTGTCACTTAGCATGTCATTATCTTTGTAGTTTGTGTCAGGACTAAACTAATACTTGCTTCAAGCCCTGACAGAACTGAAGGCTATCTTAACATGTCATTAACTGCAATCTTCTCTAAAAATTTAACAGAGACAGCTTCAAACAACATGGCATTACAATGATTGACTTATACATGGGGTCCATTAACTCAAAAGCTGTTTGTTTTTCTCATAGTTTATCAAAACCTTTCATCTTAAGCTATAAGGCTAATGCACACATTTTGGAATTCATACCATCATAATTGACCCAAATATAGAAGTGTGTATTAAATCATTTCAGCCTTAACTTACAGAAACATTTAAACTAAGGGCAAACCCTAAGACTGCAACTTTAATTACATCATGAATTTAACCTCTGACCCTCTACCTTCTATTTTAAGACTTCCTACTCATTTAAACCAAAGATATACAGAATGCCAAAGCAATAAGGTCAAATTATTCCCTCATCTGGAGCATAATGAAGTACTTCTCCTTTGAAATTCTGAGTGGTCTCATGGCACTCAATATTTCAGCGTTTAACTGATGACCCAGAGTACTTGCTCTGAAGTCACCAGACTTATGATGAATTTTACTTTCAAACTGCTGAAAAATAATTCTCTTTAGAGAAGCCAAAACAAATAACCAGCACACATTGATATTAGCCACACAATCTAAAGCTTTGACAGAACATTCACAGGCAGCATATGATCCTTAAATCCTGGGAGAACAGGAAGCTAACTAGGTCTTAGAGTGACTGACTGTGACTTTCCAAGGCTTAGCAGTGGTGTAACTGTATCATACACTTTGGAGTTAGTATGTCAAGTGTGAGGCTGCTTAAACTTAGAAAGGCCAACTGATTTTTGCCTTCTTATATTTTGCTGATAATTTTCTACTTCAGCACTATTTATAGGGCTGAGGCAAAGCAGTCTGATGATTGTGTGTAATTGTACGCGTATCTGTATGGGAATGAGTAGGCAAAAAGAAAAAAAAAAACCGAAAAGAAAGTGTAGCTGAAAGTCTGTACACTTCAGTGCTCAAGGACATTGGATTTTCTTTGTTGCGTTCATTTTCTCTGCACTTATTTTAAGTGGGAATGAGTGAGTCCAACTTAGATATCTAACAATTCTTTTTAGATTTTAAGTGGAACAGCCCTCTTCAATATGTGTTTAAGTTCCGTGTACAGTCGGTGTGAAGAGAAGCCCCTTTGCTATGACAAGAAAGAGAAATCCAGTCTAAATTAATGCCAGTTAGATCTGGCATTTCTGTCCCTATAACATCAAAGTAGAGTCTTTGATTTTCTGACTTTTCTGACTATTGATTGCTGACGATCTCTGAGATATCCAGGAAATAGGAAAAGGTAATAGTCAGTCTGGAAGAGGAAAAATGGAAACCCTAGGTGTGTCCATTTCTCCACCCAGATTTCTCATAATGGTTCTCAATCCTGCAGTATCTTAACAGAGAGATTCTGAGCTCTTGCACTTAAAAAGTAGGTCCTACTTTTTAAGTGCAAGAGCTCAAAATCTATGTAAAGCAACCTATTTCCTTGGGCAAACAGATAGCTTTTCTGGTTCTTGTCTTGGTTTATTTATTTACTATTATTTTGCCTTTTGCTTGTAAAAGAGAGGAAATCTGCAATGGCTGAAAGTAGTTAGGTAAACTGAGTCACATCAATCATGACAGCATGATTGAAGGAAAAGTCCGAAGCAAAATAAAAAATGTATATATAACAGGTAACAAGATGAATACATATGTCATCTCTTGCAGCACCACATTATATAAGAAAATTGATATTATAAAGCTGTGTCATCAAGCTCACCAGTTGCTTCAGCGCTACTGCTCTATAGCTGTCATCAGCCAAACACCTTGAAAATGCTGAACTCTACATTTCAGTACAGCCCACTGCACACAAGTTACCCTTATGCATATATAGTTTTCTGACTTACATTCTGGTTTGTTCAATTCTTCTCTTTGTTTTCATATTATTATATCAGCTGCAATACATCCCGGTTATGATGATGGAAGTATCTCCAACCAGGAAGGACTCAAAATTTCCTCCTACCCCAACTCCTTTCACACGCACTGTCACTGATAAACTATCAGACAATTTGAAGATAGAACTTCAAGATAACTTGAATTCACTTGTCACACCACTGAAGGGGTCTGTACACAGTCTATCCTGAAAGCTGTGCTGAAACTATCCTCACAAGACTGCAGAAACTGCAGGCTTGCAACCACGGCCCCAGATTTGGCGGAAAGTCGTTTTCCTCGTCGCCGGTGCTTGCTGTGCATTGCACAGCTGGTATGTTGTTGGGCCATGGAGCATGTAAGGCAGGCAAGTGGATGGAAGTTGCCAAGCTGAGCTCAGGGACAGCATCATTTCTGAGCAGCGTGTGTGATCCTAAGCCATGCAACACCCATCTGGTATGCTATCATCTTCTGCTTTCCATAGGCAGCTTCCCTGGCCTCCCTGGAAAAGGTTCAACTTTTTTATTGTCCTTGGCCTCACTACATTTCCTAACGGTAAAGTGCCACACTTCTAATGTGCTACTTAAAGTATTTTCTTTCCTTTTATAACATTCTGCCTCCATGTCTGGTTTTTTTTTTTAGGAAGCAGATGTACCCCCCCCAAACCTCACCCTTGCTTTAAGGCACTGAAAGTTAATCGACAATAGTCTGAGGACTAAATGTGCATGAAATAAACATTTCATTTCATGTATGAATGTGCAATGAAATTTTTTAGATATTGTAACTTCTTAAGAATGCATACTTTGAATACTTATTAAACATCTGAAATGGAGCCTGTTTAAGTTCAGCAGATAAGATTTCATTACAAATTGTGTCTTTTAACATTTCCATGCCCACAGTTCAGCTCAATGCTGTCAAGGTGTTTAATGCTCATCTTCCAGATTTCTTTCCTCTGGAGTCTAACCACAAGCAAGAGAGATGACAAAAATGGGGCAGTACATATTTTGAGGTTAAGTGATGCGCACCCTGTTGGGTCTTAAATAAAATATTGTGTCTTAAATTGTGCTTAAAAAATTAAAAAATTGGTTCTTATATAAAACATATTAAGACCTCCAATTAAAATTCTGAATGCCAGATGCATAAGGCCATAAAACCTCACTCTTGTGCTAATTATAGGTTGTGGTTCATAGCAAAATGAAAGGGCTGACTAGCCAAAATGAAATCCTAACCACAAGTTGAGACTTTATGGTGGGAAGGTTTCTTTGGGCTGCAGCTTTGAGATGGAAGTATCTTTTGTCAGCTTCCAAATGATGTTATGAATGAGAAAAGTGGAGGATTCCTGGGGACGAAGAAAAAACATAAATCTGACTCAAGGCAATAACAGCTGGACAACCTATCTGGACCTCAGGACATGGGTTTTGTTAAAAGTTCTGCCAGTAACTCCAGGTTGCCTAGGCAGACCAACTCTTTCTGCTTCTTTTCCCAGTTGGATACACTTTTTTGAGCACATGTTTTATCAACCCAGGATGTAAATCCAGTTATGAATTGATGCCAGGAAGATATAGGGAAAAATCAATAATTAAAAAATAAAATATTTTTTGTGTGGACATTTTTAATGGAAGATTCTGGATTACTTTATTTATTTTGAAACCTTACTTTGCTCCAAAATTTGCCTATAATTTAACAATAAGAAGGTTATTTTATTTCAGATTTGCTTATTGTGATTATAATATTTTCTTATGACAATTCTAACCCTTAATTTTAAAAAATGTCCCAAATATTTTCTTACAAAGATATTATATTTCAAGTCAGCCAAGAAAGGTGTCTAGGAGAGAGAATTTTTGAAAAGCAACCCAAAACAGAGATCTAATTTTAGATAGCTAAAGTTGGGTAAGGTAAACACTCCCCTTAGCATACAGCCCCCAAAAAATTTATTCAGCAGACACAAACCGTATGCTGAACTAGCTCAAAACTTGATGGGCTATGCTATCTCATCCTAATACTAACCCACAGCTAACCACAGCTCATGCTTCCTAACTTGCACTACTGGGATACAAGACACGTATTTTTCAAAAGTACTGGATTCATCATTCTGGCCATTCTTCCAGGGTTTTTAAGAGGAAGGTATGAACAGCTAATGCAGATTGTGTTACCTTTAGGAGCTGCTTTTGTCTGTCTCCTATTGGCAGGGTAGAGAGCTGCCATTTTTGCTTCCTTGCAAGCCCTTCTCAGTGTATATATCCCATGTGTGATAAAATATTTCCAAGGATCAGGACTAATTGTCCTAATATGCATTATTGTTAGCAAAGGATAACTTCCCCCCAGTTAGAATATCATGTCTATTTATTTTGCTGAAAATTTATTTTCAGCTTTGCTGGGACATGACTGGCAACAGGGATGTTGCCACAGCTAATACAAAATCCCTGTCACATTTAAGGAGGCTTCAGTGCTTGCCTTTTTGTGTATATGGGAATTTTGCACAGTTAAATTTACAAGGTTGAGTTATTTTCATTCTATTTTTTTCCAAGTACAAGCTGAGTTTTCAAAACCTCAAAGTTTTTTGTTTTTTTGTTTTTATTTTTGGGTTGGGTTTTTTTTCAGTTACACTTAACCTACCTGATGTCAGCCTATAGTTTTCTAATGTTTTTTCATGCTCATCCTATTACAGCTGAATCAATTTGTGTGTCACAATAGTCACAGCATGGACTGATGACTTCTAGTCTGTGCCAGCCACATTGCACAAAAGGCATTAAAGTCACATATTAAGAAAAAGAATTACAATAGCATTTAGTAACCCACTGAAACCAACATCACTTTTGGAAACAACGAGGATGACATGCATAACCGCATTATACAAACAACAGTATATACTTAACACATCTGCAGAACATTTGAGCCAAACAGTGTAAGAAGAATTCAGCAATAGGAGCACTGGGCAGTAGGAAGGAACTTGTCAGAAGGTCTTGTTTGCTCCCTTGAACCCAATGTATGGTATCTATACCTAGATCAAACCCCACAGGTATTTGACCAATGTATTCTTAAAGCCCTGCAGTGCTGGGTTAATACGTTGCACCATTTCCTGACAATGTTTCTGACTTTGTTTTACCTTTGTCCAGTTTGAGCCTATAATGTCTTGCTCTACAAAACGTGGATACAGAAGACACGTTATTTCTTTACTATAGTTTCAGCTTTTTCTTCTAAACACTCATTCCTTCAGACTCTCCTTATGGGGAAGACTTTCTAATTTTCTGAACCTTCTTAATTCTTTCTGCATGTTCCTTACCACTTCTGAGTATAACAGAGGACAAATTCATGTATAGCTTACAATCTGTGCCCATTCTGATGTGACCAAATACGATGTTGACTTTTGCACAGTAATATTATATTGTCCAGTCTTTTCCTGTTAGTCTTATTTTAAGCCCCCTCGCAGAACTGTTATCTTAATCATTTTCAATTCCAATATATACTTGATTACTTCTTCTCTACTTAGAAGCTTACACATTTTCTTACTGAACTGTTTTATTTATTACAGAAATAATTTTTCTTTTTTTGCCAAAACCATCCCTAATTGTGCCCTGCAACAGCCTTGTGATCCCCCCCAGCTTTGTGATGTCTACAGATTTAAGATGACCTCTATTTCATCCTAAATGCCAGGAATTAATATATTGATTGAGACAGACCCCTGCAGAACTGCTCATTTCACCCCTCCGTTTGAGTCACTCAGCCTGTGTCACCAGGTACTACTGGCAACTGTTCTACAAGTGGTTTTCTTAGACTGTGTTTTGAGTGACAGTTTATGAAATCTTACAAAACTCAAGCTATATATGATATGTACTGCTTTTCCCCAACATCCAGAGCTTGCTATCTGGCGATGAAAGAAAACTATACTGTTATGAAAAGATTTCTTCTTGATAAATCCTGGTAGGCTGCTATTCATGTCCATGTTTTCTTTTAGGTGCTTACAAGTAGAATGTTGGATTATTTTCTTCAGGAAACTCCCTGGTGTGTAAAAGTATAGATTTTTTTTTTTTACTTGAAAAAGGAGAATAAAGAATGGAGAGGAAATGCAGCAAAATGAATTGGTGACAATTTCCAGATAGAATCAGAGGAAAAAATAATTGATTTCAAAGATGTGGGACATGCATTTGTTAGGTGTGACTGATGACACAAGACTTCAGTACTTAAATTCTCTTTTTTATCCTCCTCCTTGTATCTCTGGCAGCTAATCCAAAATACAGCCCCTACATAAGAGCGGTCATTTTCAATTAATGTTTTCCTATGAGCATTATTAGTGGATGGATATACCCTTCCTTCAATGTCAGTAGCGTGAGCAAGGATGGGAAATGACTTAAAAGTAGATACTCTGTAAAAGGCTGTCAGGATATTCTGAATTTATTTCCAGCTCTGAAACTCATACTTGCTCTCTCAGCGCGTATCTTTTTGAAACTAGGTGGAGGAGTTTTTCAAGGAAGAATTCGGGGCATTGCTCAAGTGCTCATAATGAAAAATGACAGGCAAACTGTGTTTTTACTCAGGGACAGTGCAAGAAGAAACTGGAAATGGTTTGGAAAAACATGACAACTAAGAAAGCAAAATAATCTTATTATGGAAATGATTAAAGGGGAACTCAAGTTATTTCTGCTGCTTCATAATAAAGGTCATATATGCCTTTCTCAAAGTTTGCATGATGAGTGAAGCCAATATTGAAACTTCCTGAATGATTAAAGTAGACCTAGTGTGGTCCTTCACCAAGTCATGGTTTTAAATGCATGCACAGATACTTTTCTCAAACACAGAATGTTTCATAAAGGCAAAATAATTTTAGTGAAGTTTATGTCTGACCTTCCATTTCCTGACACCTCATGTTTTCAGTCTGATCAGGAAAATGTGGAAGAGCTCTTGCTTATCCCTGTTTTTTGCTTTCTCCCAAAATGGCTCAAATATTCAACTGGGGAGGCAGGAGAAAATTAGCTTGCTTATCCAGTGAGGTCTTGAGAGAAATGTTAGAAAAAATGAGTTCTTAGAATCTGAGATGGATCCTTTGTTTTGTCCTGAGCTTCATGAATTAGAAACAAAAAAAGACGTCCCACTGGCTAACAAAGACTGTTCTTGAAGAAGAGCTTTTGCAGCAAGAACAATAACAGATTAGTAGCCTCTCTAGGTATCAATAAACTGTTTAGGAGATAGGAGTGTCTCAGAGGGAAGGTTGGGAATTAGCTAAACTTCTTTACAGCTGATTGCAATTATTTAGCATTGCAAAGTAATTTGAGATAGCTTCATGGCTGGAGAGTAAATTTTGTGTCTGAGAAAATTAAAAGGGTTATATTCTTAAAGAAAAAAGTAGGAATCAGGCAAATTTGCAAAACACTTTAAGTAAAATGTTCCATATTTTTTCAAAATATTATGAGGAAGGAATACAAAAGAGTATGGCAGGGACACAGAAACTCCATAAACCCGCAGAGGATGCAGAAAAATGACATAGAAATCTGTTACATAAGTATATTATTCCTGGTATGTTATTCAGTGGTTTGTTATTTAGCAGCAGTTCTAGTTTTTAATCATACTATAAGTTTTCTATGTTTCATAGATACGAACAGAACTTTTTTCTGAAGTAAAAAGAGGAGACCAAGGCTTAGGCAACTAAGCTAGGAATGAAAAATGAAAGTTTTTTTGACAGGCAAAGGTTTGGCAATTGATTTTTATTACAGGTTAATGATATTCTCAGCTGTGTTCAATTCCTTAATGACAGATGCTTTAAGATCCTCCCTGCATGCAAGAATCAATTGAACAATCCTACTGCTTATGAGGTTTCAGAAAAAATAGAAAAGCGCCAGAAATAAAAAAAAAAAAAAATCCTTTTGAATTTTCACTGCAAAGAGATCAAAGAGGAAGTGGGAGAGGCGTGCATTATTATAACCTGCCCTATGTGGTGAGAGACCAGGGGCAGAATAAGTAGTTAGAGTTATTTAAGGGTAGATTTCTAGAAAGAAGCCTTTGAAACTGGTGCCAAGGGGAATGGATTGGCGCAAACTCTTCAATACTGTGACTTCCCCTTGTTTCAAGTTAGTCTTAGTGTTGTGTTTGAGTTTACTCACTGACTGTGGATCTTGATCTGTACATTATCTCATACACATGCATCCTAGTAATCAAATGGGTAAAGAGGTATTCCTAATGTGCTTTACGATAGGGAAATTGTTTTTCTTTGAGCTTATGTAAGTACACTTTTACTCAATTGAGTGCATGGTAGTAACAGAGGATTAAATGATCAGGGAAGAGAAATTCCATCTTGTCAGCCAGCTTGTTTGTACTTACAGTTGATGTCATAAAGCTGGTTGGTAGCACATAAAATGGTGGCAGAATTCTTTGTATTTTATGCACATATTCAGCTGCATCTCAGCAGTATGTAATATGAAATATAAGGCTCTGAGGGTAGATATTTCAGGTTTCCTTTTTTTCTGCCAGAAGGCCTCACATATTGTGACAAGCCTGCAAACTTTGATAATATTTTATTACTAATCATCAGCAATATTTTAGTAGCTGAATTAAAAGGGGAAATAACTTTGCCTCCTGCCATTCTGGGGTGAAGACGTGGAAGAAATAGATCCTGGCACTGCCTTAAAGGACAATTAGAACACTTCTGTCAGCACAGTATGTGACATGTATCCTCTATCCAGAAAACAGTTGGTAAATTGACAGGCTAAATTGGCAGTCTCTTAGGAAGAGTAAGCCTCTGCAATCATGTTAATGGACTCTATCAGTCACTTCATTGTGACTTTAGAATTTGTTGGGCTGTTTCAGCTGGATGTTAACAGGAAGGAATATTAGAATAGAATCATTTACGTTGGAAAAGACATTTAAGATCATTAAGCCCAACTGTAAACCTAACACTCCCATGTCCACCAGTAACCCATGTCCCGAGGCACCACATCTACGCATTTTTTTTAAATACTTCCAGGGATGGTGATTCACCAACATCCCTGAGCAGTCTCTTCCTATGTCCAACAACCCTTTCGGTGAAATTTTTTTCCTGATATCCAATCTAAACCTCCCACAGCACAACTTGAGGCCATTTCCTCTCATCCTAATCCTTGTTATCTGGGAAAAGAGACCTACCCTCACTTGCCTACAACCTCCTTTCAGGTGGTTTTAGGGAGCAATGAGGTCTCCCCTCAGCTTCCTCTTCTCCAGGCTAAACAACCCCAGTTCCCTCAGCCACTCCTCATCAGCCTTGTGCTCCAGACCCTTCACCAGCTTCGATGCTCTTCTCTGGACAGGCTCCAGCACCTCTACATCTTTCTGGTAATGAGGGGTCCAAAGCTGAACACAGGATTCGAGGTGCAGCCTCACCAGTGTCAATACAGGGGGACGATCACTTCCTTAGTCCTGCTGACCACACTGTTCCTGATACAAGCCAGGATGCTGTTGGCCTTCTTGGCCACCTGGGCACACTGCTGGCTCCTGTCCAGTGTCTGTCAACCAGCACCCCCAGGTCCTTTCCCACCAGGCAGCTTCCCAGCCACTCTGCCCCAAGCCTGTAGCGCTGCATGGGGCTGTTGTGACCCAAGTGCAGGACCCGGCACTGAGCCTTGTGGAACCTCATACAATTGGTCTTGGTCCATTGGTCCAGCAGGTCCAGATCCATCTTCAGAGCCTTCATGCCCACAAGCACATCAACACTCTTTCCCAGCTTGGTGTCATCTGCAAACTGACTGAGTATGCACTCAGTCCTCTTGTCCAGATCAATGACAAAGACATTAAACAGAACTGGCCCCAGTACTGAGCCCTGGGGAAAACCATTTGTAACTGGTCACTAGTGGGACGTAACTCCATTCACCACCACTCTCTGGGCTTGGCTGTCCAGCCAGCTTTTACCCAGTGCAGGGTACACCCATCCAAGCCACGAGTATCCAGTTTCCCCAGGAGAATGCTGTGGCAGACAGTGTCAAAGGCTTTACTAAGGTCCAGGCAGACAACACCCACAGCCTTCCCCTCACCCACTACATGCAGGTCACCTTGTCACAGAAGGAGGTCACGTTCGTCAGGCAGGACCTGCCTTTCATAAACGCATGGTAGCTGGGCCTGATTGTCCTGCATGTGCCATGTGATGGCACTCACTTCCCCGGCACCAAAGTCAGGCTGACAGGCCTGACCGTTTTCCAGATCATCCTTCCTGCCTTTCTTGTAGATGGGCATCACACAGGCTAACCTCCAGCCTTCTGGGACCTCCCCAGTTAGCCAGGACTGTTGACAAATGATGACAATTTGACAATGGATGGACTATGACAAAAGCAAAGTTGATGATGGAGGGCCATAAATAAGCAAGTTTCTTGATAGTGGCATGTTTCTGTTTTGTGAATTTTCATATGGTTTTCCAATGGCTGAATGTTTGGAAAGTGATTAATTTTAAAGATCATTAGGTATGATTGCATGTTTGATTCTCAAAGACTAATGTTCACTTTGAAAAGTCTTTTGAGTTCTACTCTTTGTTGAATACAACTTGTTTAAGAGGTATCTCCACAGGCAAATTCCAGGTGACTCCATTTCAGCACAGTGGTTCACAGACAAGGAAGAAGTCTGGAATGGCTCCGAAAATATTTTTCAGTGGACCATTTTGCAGCATTGGGATTACCTGGAAGTTTATGTCCATCAGAAAGTGCTGTGCCTTTGAAATAGTTTCTTTCAACAATAGGACTTCAGTGGTCTTGTTCCTAAAGTCTTTCCTGGGTTTCTGCATTGGACACTGTCAGAGAGGAGGTATGTTGTAGCTGAACCCACAGGATAGCATTTATCCCTAGATTTAAACACCTAATTATAGACTTGTTATGTGAATTAGATTTTTAAGCTCCTGTGATAGTGAGCGCAAATCTGAGGCTCATCTCAATTGCCCCCATGTAGGTGTCTAGTGCTATTTCAAATACGTCCAGGTGTCCTGTATGACCTCCATCCAGTTCACCACAAAGGCACAGGTCTTGTACAGGTCCTGTGTCATAACTGCCAGGCCCATACACATCTCAGACATACTAGGATGCCTCACATTACACTTATCCACTACAGGTGATCCTTCCAGCTGGTCCCCTGGCTGATGTAGTCAGCAGCATCCAGAGAACTGTTTTTCTTAGCCTACAGTAGACACTTGCATTTCATCAGCAGACCATCGAGCTCTTCACTGACCTTACTGGGAGCTCAGATACCTGACTTATATGCAAGCACTAAAGGAGTGATTCAGGTATCTAGACACACGCATGTAGAACCATTTAAAATACCCTGGAGAATCAGAGCTCTACGTAGACATGACACAAGACCTACTGGAGGGTCCCACCCCTTTGCAGCACAGGTGGAGGGCAGACGGCTACCCTGATGCAGGGGACATCTCTGCATAGACCCCTGGCTCTACTGCTACATCGCATTCAGCTTCAGATACCTGAATCAGGAGCTGACTTCCACCCCTTACATACAACTGTATACTTCTATTTATATATAGTGCAGATCTTCTCAATCTGTTTTATCAAGGGCAAAGTCATTAACTGTCCCCTGAGAGGCTGCTCCAGGCATAGAAGATACTGGTTTGTTTATATTACTGCTTTAATGTTTATAAATTTGTTAACTTCATAAGTTACATTGCACAGCCAAATGTAAAGATAATTGACTCTATGGGGATTTCTAGACCTTAGACGACAAGACTACCTCAAAGTTTCTACTTGTTGAACCTCTTGGTCTTAATAGATTTGTACTATACTACTGGCCTCAGAGCTGATACTTAACCTGTTTTCAAGCACTGAAAGGCTGTTAAAATCTTTAGTTGAAACTATCTTTGCAGTTGTTGAGTTGTCAGGTAGTAAAAGCAGGTAGGTTTGGCAAAAATTATTCCAGGCAGGGAGGCTTATAAAGAGGACAGTAGAGCACTGCTAATTGTAGAAGGCAGAGATTTTTGACATTTTCTTTTGTTAATTGTATGCTGTCCTTATTCTGATTGCAAACTTGGGTGAGTACTGTAAAGTGAGACTCAACAAATATAAAAAGAAGGGAAAATGTGGAGGAGAATTCTTGAGGAGAAATCTGACTTTCCCACAGAACTATTTTTTGCATTAAGCTTCTAAAGATTTTTATTTCTTTTAGATTTTCAAATGTGTATTGCTTATCTGCACTCATCTTCTTGTGGTAGAAAACTGTTTTCATTTCCAGCATGAGCTGAAAACAAGAAGTATGAAAAAAACAGCAAATAATGACAGAAAAGCACTTAATCTTTCTGAATCTGCAACACTTAAACTTTAGGTATAGGTTTGGTTCACTAGTCTTTGAGCTAAATCTGTATTCGTCATCATCATTATCTTCTGAACTTCAGCAAACTGCTAAAATGGAGGATTATATTCACAGCATGTGCAAGCCATCATCAAGAATATACACCTGCCAGGATTTATCTGTAAGGATCCTGCTAGTAAGTTGGTTTTTTTTGGTTTGGGTTTGTTTTACTTTTTATGTTGCCAACAAAAAAATGGTTCATTTTTTACAGGTCAAGAAACTACCACTTTTCTCCATATTTTGCCATAGTTCTTTTGCCACTGCTTCAATTTTGGAATATTATGATTTACCATTCATTACAAGGTGATGGGTGCATATTGTGGAACACATTGCCTACCTCAGTATCGAACCTGCTAGCAGCCCTATTGGATGGCACCAGCATACCAGCTTCTGGAGTCTTTCTTCAGTAATTGTGACAGGTTTTTCTACACAGCCACCCACCCTACCTCTGATGCATATAAACACAGACAGCTTGAGTTTATTGCCAACACGTAATGACACCTAAGCACAGCATTTTTTGAACTTGAAAACAGCCAGCATCCCTCTAAAAAATCAAAGAACAATACTTTTGTAAATCCGTATCTCCACCTCATATGCAATTACTCATCTCCACCTTTACAGTACACCTCTCCTTAAAAGCTACCTGTTTTTTTCATGTGCTTTTCATGTGTGGGTTTTTTTTTCACGATTATATGAAAGAATGAACATGTGGATAGGCTACTACATCTATTTCATCAGTAAACTGAAACATCTCCCTACACAGCTTGTCCCATTCATTTCTGTCTATCAATATGTTAAAACCTGTCAGAAAATTCTAATTAATCACATGCCACTGGGAAAAAAAAATATCCAGCTACCCACTCAGGCAGCTAGGAGTGGGAAGAACCAACTTTGTGCCCTCACATTGCACTTCAAGACTGTGTACTTCAAGCCCGACAAAATAGCTTTGCATTGCCTCCTCCATACTCATTACTAGCTAGACTGTCATTAATCAGAACACTCAAAAAAGGCACTTAGTTCATGAACTTCTGTGGGAGACATTTTCAAAACATTAATGATGCTTTAATCTCAACAGATGAAGAACATTACACAAGTGATTGCAACTGATATTTTCCAAAGTTACTGTAGAAAGGGTTTAGATAAGAAAAACCACAAGGCATCATGCAGTGCTCATAAAATCTTTCTCCTTCTTCCTGCCCCTGCCTCACCAATATAAGTCCCAGTTCAGTAAATAGGTGAAAATTCAAAATAACATCTTAAAATAACAGGTCCAACACCTTTGCAGTTAAAGCCTGGTGTGTAGGTGTGCTGGACCTACAGCTTGTATGTATTCCCTGGTCGTCTCTGTGACGACCCACACTGTTACCGGGGAAGGTACAACTCTGACATAGCAACTTCCCCATGTATGCCACTGGGTTGTGGAGCAGTGCAGGGCTGGGAAAACAGTACCATCCCACAGGGCTTGGGAGGAAAATAATGGGCCAAAGCTCTGCACATGTTAAGAGGAGCCTGAGCCTGAGACTGTAGCTGGGCTATGAGCAGCTTGAGAAGAGCACTGGCTTCATCAGAGGACCCTGGGACTCCTCAAAGGGCAGTTTCAAGTCCAAAGATACTAAGAGACATGAAAGGAACAGAGTGGGTAATGAAGCACATATGGGGAATTTCCTAGGAGATAGGAACTCTGTCAGAAGAGCAGAATCTACACTGCCAGCATTTCAGGAATGGAAGATGACCCTTCAGGCTCTGTACTGCTTTCATGCTGGTTCCTGACTTTTCACCTTTAGAATTCTTATATTTCTGGGAATACTGCCAGACTGAAGACACATTGCCTGCAAAGCTATCTGGCCTTGCTTCTGTAACCCCTTTCAGATAGTTTAGGTGAGTGCCTGAACATCCACGTAGCAGCCTGCCCCAGTGGTCTGGAAACTATACTGTACAACATCCTTGACACATCCTCACACAGGACCCTCCCCTCCTCCTGGCTGTTCTCTTACGCCCTTTTATTCTCTCCAAAAGTACATGGCAACACTGCTAAAAATAGACACATTTTGACATAAGATCAATCATTGTTTATTCTGATAACTACATGCAGTAGATTCAAGTGAAAGACAACTTGTATTGTCAACACCTCCTCTTATACCTTCCCACACTCCAAATAATTATCAATCAGCTAAATGCATCAAGATTTATAAAATATAACTTTAGCCTGTAACAGTAAAATAATGCCCCTTCTTTCCCCACTTCTCAAAAAGTCCCAGGATAGCAAGCTTTCCTACTGGTCCACCTGGATAACGCTTCCTAACATTCTGGATCCTCTTGTTCACACATGGCTAAAATGTCCCTGGCAGGCACTGTGCATGTGGCATACACCAGAATTAGGTTGTGTTTGCCTCAGATTCCTGGATTCACATCTGGTTTGCAAAGTATCAGAGCTGCTATCTTCTTACATATGACTTCTCACCTCACCCATCTCTCCCAGATGCCATTTTCCTTGGAAAATAAAAGCATATAATCACAGCTTGCTGTCCTTACCCTCTACACAAAAGTTTTGTCTCTTTCATTTCAGTCCTTTCCCTCAGAGATAAAGGCTGGAACATGCCATACCTTTCACCCAGCTCCTCAGGAATATCCCAGTTGTAAAGCCTACCATGACCGGAAAGACTACTGAAGAGGTCCTTAAATGTGATGAAGAAGGATTGCTCACAGTCTGAGAGAGTCTCTCTGGAGAGAAAATGGTAACTATCCTTATGCTCTTCCTGAGGGAGACTCAGAATGTGGTAGTGAAATCAGAAACTTGAATCCATAGTTCTGAGTGCAACCCGAACAGTAGCTAACCATGTTTGTAGAATGCATGGGAACCATGGGAAGAATTGGGATGGTGGAAGAGGATTTTTCAGAGTGACTACATGTTACTTCAGGGTAGATGGACATTTCCAGGTCCACTGTAACCAGGTGGCATTGACAATCCCTGCTGTGGTCACCTCTGTCTTAACTACTAGCATTGGAAAGGCAATAAGAGCGCAGGAAGGTGCTGAGACGCTAATTCAGGTATCAGTATCTTCTACCACTTCCTAACCACATGCCAGACTCTTACACCCTGTCTCTGGTACCCGTATGCAATACACTCTTCACCAAGGAATATGCTGCATCTTTCAGTCCTTCAGAAATGCCTGTCTGTAAATTTTAAGTTTTGGCAGTTTAGGTTTTGCCTCTTTGAATAAATATTTTTTTTTTCCTCCCCATACTTAGATAACACATTGAACTTATACTTTTGGCCCTTTGGGACACTTCCAGGAAAATCCATGAAATCCAATGAAAACACGTCTATACCATGGACTTGCATTTTTAGAGGCCAGCACATTGAAGCAGCTGATGCCTGGCTCCCTGGTTCAACTTTGACTGGTAGGAACCATGACTGATTCTGCGGGAGTGAGCAAGCAGCAGAAACACAGGTTGCAAGTATGAGATGGAGAAATTCAACATGTATAACATTTCTTAGCACAGTAAGTAGAAGGCAGCAATTTTGCATAAAGCAGTTTACGATGCGATTTTACTGCTGTCCCAGGAAAGCAAAAAGGCCATGAAAGTTGTAGGAGGTGGATATAGTCTCTTTTCAGCTTCCTACTTCCAGCATTATGCCAGCAATTTCTTCTTTTCTCTGCACATAGTGTAAGAACACAGCACACAGAAGGAGAGAGGAGTCAAGCTGATCCAAAAGACCTTCAGGAAATGAAATGCACATTTCACAGCATTCTTGCAGAGCCAGAGTTAATTGAAGCAATTCTTACAAAGGTTTCCTAAGCTAGTGCATCTGAAAGTATGCACTGACTGTTACACATTGACTGTTCTGTTAATGTTGACCAAACAAGAGATGGAAAATTTTAGATATTGTGTCCCTTGCTGGGACAACCTGGAAATGCAGAGGTGATGTACAAGGAGGTGATGCACTACAGGCAGAAAGATCTTCCTGTTAATAGAGAAACCTGTCTGGCCAGTGGACAGGAGACCGAGACAGAAGTCTCACTAAGGACACCAGCAGCTCTGGGAAAGACTGTGTGTGACCTTTCTTCTGTACATCCAAAGCACCCACAGAGTAATCTGCTATATAGGAGATTTACCTCCCAAACTGCCTTGATGACTAAAAAATTTGCAGTTCCAAACTAACTGGAAGAAAGCTGCAGGGGCTGGAGTTGGCCAGCTTCCACTTTCTTACCACAACCCTCCCTTTGTGCCCAACAGTGTTTTCACATTAATTGACTTCCACACCAGAGGAGTGAACCAAGGACATATCAGCACAATCAGCTCCCTCCCTGTCCTAAAGTTCTCCCTCCTCTACCAATTCCCTTATGTCTGTAAACGCTAGTCTGCCATTAGCATGGTATTTTTTTCACACATCTGCAGAAAGCTGTCCCCAGGGTATCCACCTATAAAAATACCCACAGTATCATGAGACTGACATCTAACAGTGAACAGGAAGGCATAAAAGCACCACCGTGTGCTTTTGCTAGCCAGGCAATGCCTGCAAACATTGCCGTCAGGTTCCCATGCCCTAAATCTAGACTGTTAGCAAATACATAGATTCAAGTTTAATAACCGACTCTTCAGCTTCATTTATGTGCTTTGTAGCATCCTTAGAAGACAGCCACACCTCTGCTTCAGTCTTCGCTGAGTATACATGCATACCTAGGTGGTCAGCACCCAGTCAGAGGTCGATGCCTGGGTTCCTCAAGCAGTAGAGCACACTGCGATTTAAATAAAGGTATTCTACGCATTTTTTTATTCTACCTATCCCCCATCCCATATGTGGATGCTGCATGCAATTTAACACAATAAAAACATTTTCTGCAGATACCAAATTTTAAAGAACAGCTTTTTTTCCCCTCTTAATTCAGCATTCAACTATCCATCCGGGTAAGCAACAAGTGACTTGGCAGATAAATAAGGACATATGGCTTTGAGGAACTGGTAAGTTAAATAGTACTTGGACAAGTTTCCTCAACTCATTCACCTTAATTTGTGTTATTCTCTTTCACGTGTACTTTAGCAACTGCTACAGCTAAAGAAGTGTAGAAAATATAATGCAAACAACATGATTTTCCTGAGTTCCATAAATGTGTACCACAAAATACTCACAAACTGCCTAACAGGGGTCAGATACAATTCAAAGCTGTTAAAGGTACATGCCCCATCTGTAGTCACCAGGTGGCACCAGATGTATCCATATATTGATAATCAGCTCAAGGCCACTGTAACCGATAAGGACTTTGAAATGCAAAGCACAAAACATATAGGTATTAGCTAGAGCCAAACAGCTGAGTGGTTAGTAGACTAGAGACTTTAGATATACCTTTAATGAGATCTGACTTTTGCTTGTTGTTGTTTGGGTTTTGGTGGTGGTTTGGTTTGGGGTTTTTATTTTGGTTTGGTTTTTTGAGGAAGAAGTATTAAAGAGTAAGATTCAGTGGCATCTCCTAATTTTGAAGATATTGATTGAAAAACTTCTCAAAAAATGCAAAAATATATTATTTTAACTAAATGCACTGATTCTTGGTCAGAATTAACTTCTTTCATTTTTCCTCCTTTTCTATTTAGACATTTAATTGTTTAAAGAATTAAATTTTGGAGAAAAATCACTTATTTCAAAAGATACATTTCAGAAGTCCTGAAGAATTGTACCTTTCTGCTGATACAAGAAGATACATTTTCTGGCTTTCTGACATTGTCAATGAGGTCTTGAATTATGTAGGAAAACCTATGCGTAAAAATTATTTTGGTTTACAAATACAATTACATTATTGTATGAAGGTGAAAGTAGCTATGCATCATACATAGTATATTAACTCATGATTGTAAAGAAATAGTGAGAGCTAATTCATTGACTTGTAAATCATGAGTCATATTGGGGTTTTTCTGCATTTGAATGTTCATAACTTTCATCAGTAATTTAATATTTGGGAATCTAAACTGTTTCTTGAACTTGGCAGTATTTAGCACACGTATCTTTCTTACTATTATCTGTCTCCTCCGTGAATAACTCCATCAGGGGCAAAAAAAACCCAGCAAAATGATGAAATCTTGACCTCACTGAATCAATGGCAAAACTCCCACTAACTTCAAAGGGCCACGACTTTACCACACATGACTAGCTTTATACAACAAAGGAAAACCAAACAGGCAAAGATATCATGTCATTAAAAGTACAGAGTCTGAAAATGAATCATCATCTAAACAATATGTCAGATGTTTACAAATAAAAGTAATCAAAAAGTCAAGTTGTAATTTGAAATGGTTTCACAAGAATTTGATTCTCCAGGGAAAAAAGACATATATCTCTGTCTAAACAGCGAAAATGTAAATTTTAGTATAAAATTATAAGCATCCAGATTTTATATCTTTAGCCTACTGTAATGATTTTTCAGCCAGCAGGTACTTTTGATTATTAAATAATATATTAAATATGCACACTTTTATCTGCTTCATTGCAGCATTACTGTAAAAATGTAATCCACTTTTACATTCTTCATGCATACTTCAGCATGTCCTGTTTCTAGAAAAGAACCAACATGACTATCTACACAGATGGCATCCACAGATGCTTAATGGTTGTTGGGGTCTCCAGTGCAAACAACACCATGAGCATGCAAATAATCTATTTGTTTAGAGAACATTTTTTTTTAAAGCACTGGCTTGCAAGCAATATTAGCATTTGCAATGGGCAAGCGTAGCCTGGTACAGACACAAAAGATGTCTCTGTTCAAATAATTCATGATTATTTGTCATGCTTTATAGTAATGGGAAGACCCTCAGCAAGTACAACCAGGGAAAAAAGGACGAGAAGGAGAAGCAGCACTCTCACCAGCCAGCAGTGCAGTCCAGCACTGAAACTATGCACTTAAACTCCGGCCCAGAGAGCTAACCTCTAGTTTGGAGCAAAGCAGTTTGTGGCTAATTTAACACTGTAGAATGCACCCAAACAGTACACCTATCTTTCGTCTGCTACAGCATGAAGCTCACCTAAACCAAGTTTTTGTATTCAAGCGTTTCCATTACAGTAGCTGCGGCACATACCAAAAAGTAGTCCTGAAAGTCTAAACAACAGCCTGAAATGTAGGAAACTAGTGTAAGGAAGTTTGTAGACTCTCTCTCCAGCTAGTCCAAAAAGTGTTTTATGCCATCTTAAGTAACTGACAAAGACAGCAAGAGCTGCTTTCCAGGGATCTCCCCTTTCGTCCATTGGTAAGGGAAGCCCAGGCAGCCAGGTCAGAGATGAGACACAGCCTTAGATGGCTAACATCAACTGAGATGAACTCCACTCTGCACATGGCAACTTCCACTATCGAGGCTGGAGAATGGAGACACAGGTGGTTTAACTGTTTTGACACAGGGCTGTGCACTGATCCTTCCAGGTCCTGGTCCACTGCATTGAGAAATTCCTGTAAGTTGTATTCTCATCTGCACTATCAGTTGAGAAATAATCTAATGTGAATCTAGTTTTCTTCCCTTTCTGTGATGTAAACCTGTTGCCATTACAAAGGAGCTCTGCTTTTACTGTCTAGAAGACAAAGCAGACACACATTTGTACAAAGACCGACTTACTGTATTTCTTTCTTTCCATAAGAAAAAAAACATAGAATTCATGTTATTTTATCAGCAAAAATTACACTCTTTACCTATTATCTGCAATTCTATCCATAGTGAGTGCATTATACTGTAATTAAAGTATATTGCATGCATTATCTGTGAAAGGGCTGTAATCATCTCAACATACTATTCATTGAAATACATTAATACAGTACCTGTAATACATGAAAATTGAAATAGATGAAAATATAATACAATATTGTAACTATTTTCAAGTTTTTTCTTCCTGCAAGAATCCTAGGAATATCAGAATTTATGGGCTATGTTATCCTGTCCCCAGTATTTTCTTAAAATGAGAAGGATACGCAAGAGTCTAGCTCCCTCCTAGAGATGTCTCAAGGCAGTGCAAGGGGAAGCAGAGCAGGCATTGAATTTATCATGAATGAGACTGTATATAATGATTTTTTCCTTTGAGAGAAGACAGGGAGAAAGGGAGAGGAGTTTGTACCTTTCTAGCTGTACTTGATAGGATGGATGACTACTGGAGGAGACAGGGCTGAAAGACCGATCAATTGGGTCATGTCTCCCAGTGTTGCCTTGCTGAGTTAAGAGACAGGGACCTCCACACGGAGGGGTTGAAACCTTCATCAGCTTTAAAGGGAATTTAATAATTAATTTAAATGGACCACATCTTACCACTAATATTCTCTTTGGAATTATTATGATCTTTGAATCATTAAAGATTTCCCACAATATCTGCAGGAATAATGTTACCATGTCAGAGGTGTCATGGGCAAAACCTGTTTATCAACTTCAAGATTCTTCTGAGTGAGTTTATAATGGGTGCAAAGCTCTGGCTTGAAAAAGCTTGACTTTTCTTACTGCACAGTCTTCCAGGAAGGAAGTTTTGTGCATGATCAGTTAAATGTAAGCCCGATTCTGGCTTTATATAGAAGGCAGTTAACAACTCACTCAGCTCTAAGTGGAAAACCTTATTCAGGCTACAGGTAGGAAGGATGCAGGACATGTTTGCCCTTCCTCACTGGAACCTAGATCTCATGTGACTTAACTACATTAAACTGATAAGCCTTGTGGATCTGTGCAGATTTGATTCCATGTCAAGAGATGACCTTGAGAGTCTTGAGAAGTGGGCACCACATGAACCTCATGAAGACCAACAAGGCCCAGTGAAAGGCCCTGCACCTGCATTGGGGATATCCCCAATATCAATACAGACTGGGGGATGAAGGGCTTGAGCACAGTCCTGCTGAGAAGGACTTGAACATACTGGTGGATGAAAAACTGGGCATAAGCAAGCAACGTGCACTCACAGCCCAGAATGCCAACCATATCCTGGGCTGAACAAGAAACATGGCCAGCAGGTTGAGGCAGGTGAGTCTCCCCCTCTGCTCTGCTCTGGTGAGACCCCACCTGCAGTACTGCTTCCAGATCTGGGGGCCCCAGCACAAGACAGACATGGACCTGTTGAAATGGGTCCAGAAGAGGGCTACAAAAATGGTCAGAGGGCTGGAACAGCTCTCCTATGAGGAAAGGCTGGGAGACTTGGGGTAAAGGCTCTAGAGACACCTTATGGTATGAGTAAAATGCACACAGTATCAGTCATTAATTTTCTGATTTTAAATACTTGTGTGCAAGGATGATGGTTAGGTTTGGTTTTCTTTTTGCTTACTCCCTTTGCACAATTATTCTCTTTTCATTAGAGTAGATTACAGACCTAGAGAAAATCCTGCACATACCTGTTTCTCCCCACTGGGCTTCTTGTGATTTAACAGCAGCTCCACAGCACCAACTACCTCCTTCCGTATGGCATGTAACAGAGCGTCTCCCACATAAACATTAAAACTTAAGAGCAGCTCAATGAGCTCAAGGTTCTCATTTTCAATTGCAATAAGGAGTGCAGTTCTTCCAAGGGGATCAATGCAATTAATATTGATCTTGAAATAAATTTCTGCTTCCTCCAAAGCTTTCTTTACACTGGCATAATCTCCTTTCTCCACGGCGTTCAGATAGGCTTTCTCTGCATTAGACAGTTCAGATTCTGCCCGTACAATACGAAGAGGGATACGATCTCTGTAAGGAGCATTGACACTTCTTTTGTAGTAGAACTGGGCCATATTTTATGCCATTCTAATACTTTGTCCCTGCAATATAAAAAGAAAGGTTAAATTAATAATATGTTTTGGGGGTACACCGCACCAAAATAATATTTGCAATATATAAGCATTTAAAACTCATAGTAAAAACCTGATGCTGAAACAAGTACAAATGGCCTCTATCAACAGAACTTGTAAGATCACCAGCAAAATGTGGAAACCAAAACATACAACCAAGTGGTTGCAACTTACCAAGTCAAAGCGTATCTGCCAGCACACCGTTTGCTCATATGTATTCCCTAAAACTGGAGCAAGCATGAGGTGATACAATACAATGTAGTTTGCACCAAATGTGTAGCTCCACTTCCTCCTTAATTTCTTCATTAAGTGCCACTACCTCATGTTGCCAACAGTTTGAGAGCATGCTTATACCCAGTTGCTGCTGCCCAGTAGACTACAGGGCACTACACCTTTTAAGCTTGACTGTGGTAGTGGTTTTGTCATTTGGAGATTGGTTTAGTTGCCCATCTAAGGTACCTAGACTTCTTTGAGATGAACTAGTTATCTCATCTGCACTCCACCATGGCTTGGGTCTTTCATAAGGCCAGTGGCACATATGGTACCTCCATACAAATGTCTCTGATATCCTACACAATCCAGATGTCATTGATGCTTGTGTGTGGACAACTAAATACAGCCCTTCTTATCTGTTTCTTTAGCCTAGGCAGAAAGAACATGTTAGTGTTGGAATAGTTACCAGTATTTACGTCTTCCTAGTACTGTTGAAATACTCTGACTTATGTGTGGCAGGCACAATTCAGCAGTGAGCTCTTGTATTAAGATTTTGATTCAATCTCATAAGCTATCAGAAAAAACATTCCTATAAAATACTTTTCCAACCAGCACTTACTATCGTATAAATTAGAATTCAGAACCTAAAAGGACAAACAAAATCCATATGAGATAAATTCCCAAGGACTGATAGATAGTAATCATGGTTGTGATTCTGAACTACTTATTTCTAAACTAGAACTAATACTGAAACACTACAACTATAAAACAACTCTAAAGGCTTACATATAATAAAGCATCTAATGTTTCTGCTTTTACTCTTCATACTTTGTTCAAAGACTTTGCAAAAATAACTCCCTCTAACAAGATTATTTTCTCCTGGCTCTATCTTCTACCTGACAAAAGAGGGAAGAGAAAAATTTTACTTCAAAGAACAAAGTACACAATAAATATTTTCTTCAGCTGTTCAATTAGATACTGAACAACATACTAGTCAACTCAAGTTTCTTGTCATTCCCTCAACTGACAATGCAAGTTACAGTAACCCACTGCCTTGTCCTCCATTTCCTTCAGGCATTAAAAACCAAAATACCTCTATTGAGATCCTAGTTTAGAAAAGATAATATGTATTTTTATTATTGTGAAGTTTTGATTCATCAAAAATTTCACTAAACACTGTGAGGAACGTAGTAATCCATAGGTTTCAGTCTCCTTATGCAGTGTATTGAGAGGTAAGCACAAAAGCTTTTACTGTTTCCTTTGTTTTTCAGAGCATATCAACAGAGCTTGAGGCAGGCAGGAGACAGCAAAGGAGACACATCAGAAAGAATCTCCCTCTAGATCCATATATAGGGGCTAAGCAAATTGCAATCCTTTTCAAGATGTTTCCCAATTCTCCCTCCAAGATGGTATTAGTCTGCAGTGGGCTGCTAGAGGTCGCACAGTTTGTGGATCATATTCTTTTAATCTCAAAGTAAAATCAAGTACATATACATTGCACAGTTTTGTACCCCTGGAACAGAGGTATCACATTCTTACTGTTAGTGTACTGTATTTTACCAGTTTGCTTTTCATTCCTGCTTTTCAAAATTGCAAGTTGGATTCAAGAAGAAAAAAAGTATTGTATATCTTCAGCTCCAAATTAACAGACTTAAACGTAGATGTTCAACAGGTATCTACAAGAAAGGTGGGTTGCTGTATTCCTGTTACAGCCAAGGAGATCTAGGGCTTCATTCCACTGCTCACAAATTGTCATCTGGTGCTGGATGCTAAAGGGCATCCTGCCTGCCTCCAGCTGCCACCTCAGAATGACTTGGGTTTCATAGGCGGTCTATTTCACATCTGTCAGGCAGATGTTGTGTTAACCCACAATGCACAAACATGTTAACCCACAAAAATGCACAAACATTATTCAGTTTTTTTAATATCTACAAAGTGTTCCTCAAGACCCCTGGAAAAAAATGAATGACTGCAACTGGAAAGTTATTGCTAAAAGCTCCGCTCTCTTGAAAGCACAGTTAACAAATAAATGGATCATTTCCTAATAGGGAGTTAAAGCAGCAATTAAATTGTATTAGTCAAATTTGGCATCATAAAGATGCTTATGGTAGAAGAAGAGTACAGCAATTTACAGACAGGATTTATGATGATATCATGAGGATGATTTTAGAGGGTTTTATTTCTTTGTTTTTATGGTAAGTCTGAGGACTTATTTTTATTGCTTTCCTATAAGCCCTAAGGAAAATACTTGCTGGAACCTCATGTGTTTACCTTTTTGTGATTCTTGAATGGGGAAAATTAGATCTAAGCTTAGTTTGTCTCTTTCAGAAGAGACACATTAAACACACATTGTTATTCTTCTAAATAACTGTCCTCAGCTAGTCTTTCTCTTTTGCCTGTACCATTTCCTGAAAACAATCAGCCATAAATTTTTATCATAACCAGAAATATGTTTACATGCAGTTAGAAAGTAGAGATTGATTGCTGATACAGTACACTCCTGGAAGATGATATATACATCAAAGATAACAGTTCAGGGGTTCATGGTGTTTACAAAAATAAAACATTTATTTTTTGTATTATCTACTGCTAGATAGTATTATGCAACGACTGATACTGTGCTGTCACATGTAAATATGCGCGTATGACAGATTTACATGGGCACACCATGAGAGCTGTAAGAGCTAGGAGTAGCCAGCAACAGTAAGGACGCCTCCATTTGCTTTGAGTTCCTCTGCAGGAACAAGAGTCTACGGAAAAAAAGAGGTCCAGTACACTAGACCAGTATGAGAGGAACAAAGGAAAATAAACAATTTACGGTACAAAACTTAGTAAAAGTGGAATTACAGTTTGCACAGAGTCCATACACCTGACACACAACAAAAATACTTCAGAGAAGAGATAAAGACAAAATAACTTGCCCTGAAAACAGGAATGTAATCACCTATCAGACACTCATTATAACCAGAAGCCAATAAACACCATGTGATACATTGTACCTGAGTCATCCAAATATTCAGACTCATGGGGCTCAAATTCATATCCTGGAGGAATTATTTTTGTCTCTTTGTTGAAGTTGGTGAGGAGAATTAGGGACTGGGAAAGAAGTTCGAGACAAAGGGAAGAACTGATCTTCAACATTGTTCTGCTCTTGCCTGTCATCCCAATAATCCTAACTGGGTGTATTTAAAACATAACATATCTAATACAATTTATTCAATTTGGAGGAACCTTCTCTGACTTGAGGAAGAACATATAATGGACTTGGTAAAGCAAAACAAATACTTTGATCAGTTTGGAGAAGTATTACAATATCCTTTCTCTACATAAGCTGTGGATTGGTTTGTACTTTTGAAAGGAAAACAAACCATCACACCTGGCTTTGCAAGACATTTGGTGATTCCTCTGACTCAACTGATAGCACTGAAAAATACTACTGCTTTAGGAAGTGACAGAACATTGATCAGTATTCTGATCTACTAATCCATGCTCTACCAATCCAGATAAGGAACTTAGGTAAAGCACTTATAATAAAAGAGCAAAAACTTAATAATATCAAGCCATGCAAGGATGAACCTTACTCTTTAAGGCACTTTACATGAAGATATTACACAACATACTGTGTCTCTGGAATACCTGAGTAACTAGACCACTATATGCACAGAATATTTTGAAATTGTGGTGACTAACTCTAAACCCAGCTGTGAAATGTTTTAGGATTAAAATTTGTGCTAGAAACAAAGCCTCACTATATCAAAACAAAGAGGTATTAATTTCAAAAGAATATTTACTAGATAATTATGTCATAGCTGCAAATGTATCTGTTATGAAAGTGCATGTTTCTCTAAATACAGGTAAAACCCAATAAAACACCTGCCTAAACTTTCCCACAACTAGAAAAACAAGCCAGCATCAAACAGGGTCAGAGAGTTGGGCTATGAATGGATTGAGAGCAGCCCTGTGGAGGACCTGGGGATGCTGGTGAATGAAAAGCTGGACATGACCCAGCAATGTGTGCCCGCAGCCCTGAAATCCAGCTGTATCTTGGGCTGCATAAACAGAAGCATGACTGGCAGGTTGAGGGAGGTGAGTCTCCTCCCTTACTCTGCTCTGGTGAGACCCCACCTGCAGTACTGCATCCAGCTCTGGGGTCCCCAGCACAAGACAGACATCAACCTGGTGAAGCAAGTCCAGAGGAGGGCCATGAAAATGGTCAGAGGGCTGGAATACCTCTCCTATGAGGAAGGGCTGAGAGACCTGGGATTGTTCAGCATGGAGAAAAGAAGGTGCTGGGGAGACCTTAGGGCAGCCCCATTATATAGAGGGGGCTTATGAGAAAGATGAAGAGAGACCAAAGGCTGTAGTGACAGGAGAAGGGGCAAGAGTTTTAAACTGGAAGAGAGCACGTCTAGATCAGACACAAGGAAGAAAGTTTTTACAATGAAGGTACTGGCACAGGCTGCCCAGAGAAGCTGTGGATGCCCCATCCCTGGCAGTGCTCAAGGCCAGGCTGGATGGGGCTTTGTGCAACCTGGTCTAGTAAAACATGCCCTTGCCTATAGCAGGGGGTTTGGAACTAGATGATCTTTAAGGTCCTTTCCAACCCAAATCGTTCCATGATTCTGTGTTTTCTTTATGATTTTCTTTATCAGTATTTGCAAATATGCTATTCATCACCAAGCCAGCCGTAGAAATCGTGGAACAAATATTAACAAAAATATTGAATAATGTTATATACATTATTATTAAAAATATTCAATTAATTTCATGCCATTAGTCTGACCATGTTATATACTATATACTTTAAGAACTTAAGGGAAGGTTTTGGAAATACAATACTAAATCTAAAATACAATGCAACTTGACATTGGTAAAACTTTTAGCTATTAGGTAATTATAACACATGAAATATAATGGATCTATTGACCCCTAGAGTCAAGCCATCTGCAATGACAGAAAACCAGGCAGAATGTTTTAGTGCTTCTCTAATGGCATGAGATGTGTCCAAATGGGGTACGCAAGGAAAATTCATCTCACTTAATTTTAGGAGCATAGTTGATTTATTTTAATGTTGACATCTATTATCATATATTCACATTGCCTATGGTATCTCAACCTACCTTCCACTGTTTCTACAGAAGGGCACGGGTTTCCTTGGCAGGTCCCTTGTCATACCTGCTACCCCTGGGACAATGCAAGCCCTGTGCTCATATCCTGGACATCTCAAATGGCCCAAACACACAGATTCTGCTTTAGCAACTGACTCCCGCCCTTATTGTTTACAGCTGAGAGCAAGGCACTTTCCAAGCGTAATTTGCCTGGCTTGTTTTAGACAGCTACACTATGATGAGAAAAGCCATACACGTCTATTAACATGGTTAAAAACTAATTTGGTTTTAATTTTCCTTTCAAGGGCCTCCTCAGCTTGATTTATGGCTACTCTCACATTACCGGACTTTGTGACCTCTAAAACCTAGCTTACTGTATTGATCAGTCCTTTCTCCCTTGTTTGTAGGCTCCTGGTTACTCTAATTTCCTTTCTAAACTCAAGACTCAGTCAATTAAGTTGCTTAAAATGAGGGGAAATCTTAGTTAAATCTTTTCTCAGGAGGGTCTGGTAATTACCAAGTTACTGGATTTTCTAGCATCTCTCCCTCTCTGATATACGGAATTAAAAGAAAGAAAAAGAAAAAGAAATAGCTATGATAGTTGAAGACAGTCAGCTATCATCAGCCTACAGCAGCTGCACCCATCAAAATGCACACACACACTCACACTCTCTATACAGTGCTTCCTGCCTGCTGCAGATGTCAGGGAAACATCATCAGCACCTGAGCAGGAGAAAAGAAGAAAACCGTCATACTTTGACAGAAAATAGATCCTTATGAGGTTAAGATTCCTTTCTTAACAGGCAGCTTAACTTACAGTGGCCACAGACCACTATTTCAAATGATATAGGACTGTATTTTCCATATTTTTTTTTCAGGGACGAATGGCAATATTCCACCTTCTTTGCAAACCTTTGACATTTCCACTCTATTTATCATTATTTGATAATTTGGTATTTCTTAAGAAAAGCCGATACAATTAATTTTACTGATGGTAAAATAAATTATCTTCTGCTGCTACTCATGTATATATATGCACATATTATAACCACAGGTACACAGTTGTTTCCCCATCAAAGTCAAAGCTCAAAAAAAATGCAATCAGAATTCCTTGGCTTTTATTCAACCTCTGCTTCTGCCTTATTTGCTTCTCCTACATGTACGATCATATCCTCACTATTTTTCTGGAGGACCCTGACTCACATTTCCCTTGCCTGCTTTTCCTTATCCCAAAACATTATCATAGCCAGGTGAAAGAGGAGTATCAGAGTGACCCACCAACAAGCACCAAGGGCCTCTGTGACAAGACACTTCTATTGCCAGCCACAGTACCTGTGCTCATTCATCACAACCCTTTCAGAGACAGGAAAAGACACCCAATGACCACATACCTCCTTCAGCAGCTGGGCAGCTGGATGGACACAGATGCACTCCATAGTATCCACACATGCAAATTCTGAAATCCTCCTCATTGACATTACCTTTCTAAAGAGACTTTATTTCCATTGCTGATCACTAAGCTAGGCTTATTATAGCATTATTATACTATATAGCTTCTTCTGATGTCATCCAAAGTAAACTTTGATTTTGCTCATGAGTTTGCTTTTCAGGCTATTTGCATAAAAAAAAAAAAAAAAAAAAAAAGTGAAACTTCCTAAGTAGTAACTATGGAATCATCCTGCGCAGGAAACAGGAACATTTATGACAAGTGAGTAGCATGCAGATTTCTCTGTGATCTGAAACTATTTTATACACACTTTTAATGGTAAAGGAAAGTTTCTGACGTTTGTTATATTCATGAAAGTATTAAATTTTCTTTCTAAAATAGAACTGTGACATACCAGCTTTGATCTGACAGATAATACTATTTGATACACAGTAACAATTATGTTCAAAGGGAATTTTTGAAAGCAAGGTTCTAGCTCTGATAAATCACTCACTGAAAGAAGTATGAAGTTCTTTCACTTTCAGTCACCAGGACAGACTGTTTCATTTGAACAAGAACAAAAGAAATGCACATAAACCTTTGATTTTCGAACCCAGCATCAGTCCAGATACTGCTGTATAACCAAATATCTAGACAAGTAATTTAAACATGCCTCTAGCACTGAGGTTGACTGGGTAGGCTGTGCCCGTACTGTTAAACTCTCTTGGTCCCAAAATAAGACAGCTGGATGAGAACTGCCTATTGGGAATAACTTGGGGTCCATGCTAACTTCTAAAATGTGCCTGCAAATTGTGTAGGAAGATGTTGGCTTCTAACAACTTCAGCTGCAGGTGATGGAGTTCCACTACCCATGTGTGCCTGCTAGCACTGTGTAATTTACAATTGTTATAGCTGGCAATACAGTATATGGGGTCCTCACCCGAAAGTAATTTTTCACTGTTAGGACTATGATCCGCTTCAGACTTAAAAGCTAACAATAGCACAAGTCCAAAACACTGAGTCATGCAAGCAGAATAGTGCAATAAGGTGTAAGTTCTCTATGAGGCTGTTGATTAATTTGAAATAGAGGTAAATGTCTTGTTTGTGCTTGGGTTTAAAGTACCCCATAATCCAAGCTGCAGTAAAGCAAAAAAAGTGACATAGTATATTGCTGTCAGTGGACGATGAGAGGCAGGCTGTCATGTTGCTTGCTTATATGTGTTCTGGCTCCACAATCAACAAGGCAGGACATCAGCTAGAAAGAATAACTTAGGGGCCAAGACACAATGGATGTATGACAGCTTAAACTCTCCCACTGTCTTACACTAGCAGTTTAAGAGATCAAGTCCCAGAAGAGTGTAAATGCTGACACTGAATGCGATAAACCTTCAGTGCAGTGACACAGACTAGATGGTTTTTTGTCAGTTTTAAGACAGGATGCAATTTCATAGCAATTTTGGGGGTTTATAGCATAGTGCTATGTATATAGTGTAAGGATGTTCTGTGAGTTCACTTAGGCTACACGGAATGGGAGGAAAATTTCATCTTCTAGGGCTGACATCACATCAGATGTTAGTTGAGAATGACAGGTTTTTATAACAGTGACCTTTAAGGTCAGGACTGGTATCAGTTTGAGGTTTGAGAAATATAAAAAGATCTGTTTTAGAACATTATGGAAAAATCATCGTTGAGAGATATAATAAATTAACAGATCATATAGGGCTAGGATGATTTGGGGCCAGGCATACATTTTATGCATTGTTAATGTAAACAGATATTAAAGAACTTGCTTCTTCAAAATACAGCCAAAACTGAGCCTAATTTGACCTACCTTATGGGCCAAAAATCAGATAGCTCCACACATGAAAAAAAATGAGCACCACAAGCTCACAGAAGTATCTGATAATAGCTCTCTAGCACATGCTAAATTAGTTCATCTTCCCAGTTTTATTTAAACTAGACAGAAGCATCCTTTGAAAAAATCAGGATGTATGGTTACCTCTTGCTGATGGGTAGCAGTATGCAAATATCCTTGGGAAAGTGGGGGAATGACCCTGAAGCCTGAACCACTTGTTCTTGCTCAGAGGGGAACACTGAAGCATTTAAGCTTGATACCAGAGCAAAGGAAGGACTGCTTTCCACTCGCTGAGGTGAACTTGCTCTTTGAAATGAGGGAGCTTGAATGACAACGTCAGCCCAGCCTATATGCAGTAGGCAGCCAGTTTGGGGTGGGAATGACAGAGAAGGCAATGACACAGGTAATGATCTTAATGAGTGACTGCACCATCCAGCTGAGCTGACCTCCCTGTCTCCTTGGCTGGTGTTATTCTCCTGGGTAAATTCAAGCAGCTCTCCAATAATTTTCAAGAGAAAGTACTTCAGTGTCATCTGGCTACACAGGAGGCCTTCTTCCAGCATTTCCAACAGTAGTGCTGACCTTATGCTATGTGGATGTAATCCTGCAGCATTCATACAGCACCGCAACACTTCTCAGGAGACGTGGGGATCGGGCTGCCCCCTGCTCACGGAGAGGGCGGGCAGCCTTCCTACAAATGAGGAAAGCATGGGAAAAGAAACAAGTACACAATTTTGAGAAATCAAACTATGGTTGGGCAGAAATGGTCTGACTGTACAAGTTCACTTGAGGAGGAATGGGGAGAGGAGGCAGAGTAGTTTGAGAAATAGAAGACAGGAGCATTACTTGTTGGAGTTATGCTACAAGTGGCAGTGACTTTTTGAAGCTTCAGTATATGTTTATGTGCAGATCCACATGTCTATCCATGCTTCGTAGGATGAAGGTCCAGCCAGCATGCAGTTTGGCCCAAAAAAGGAGGTTTTAGGCAGATTGCCCAATTACCTTTATTAGCAAGTCTTCAATAAAAACACTCAATGTGTGTCCCTTTTCAGATATACCAGCTAAGCCACCCTGAGGGTACGTTAAAACACTTTCTAGCATTTAGGACAAATGGAGAGCCAGCTGTGAAGAGCTACAAATATATATGCTCATGTAAACATTTATTACTGGCTGCTGCTCTCAGAGTGGTATGTGTATTTTGTGGGGAGCCTCGAAAGAGGCTGAACTAAAATAAAAAATACAGCTGGCAAGAAATAAAGACTAGTTAGGGAAAATTGTTCGGTCTTTGGAATTTATTGGCCTGTTTCCACCCAGATCTTTAATGATCCTGCCCTCACACTGCTTAGAGACACGTGAGTCAGTGCATTTTAATATATTTCATTAAAAGACCTCGTAAGACAATAAAATCAAGAAAACTTATTACCTAAGTTCAGCTACCAATAACAACACACTAACTCAAGTAAAAAGAATTATAATGATCAGTCAAATAAAAATCAAATTGACAGCAAAGCAAAAGAATTAGACTCAATAGTAGACAATATTCCACAATCTAATTAGGTAACATAAAATGTAGTTATAGAAGTCTGGAAAAGATGGTTGCCCATTGGCTATAAACCTCAACAAAAGAATTTGATTGAAATCAATCAAATATGGAATTCAGTTAGTTAACTAGCTTAATACCAAAACCTAATAAATATCTGAACCAAAGTCTGACAATAATAATTTTTTTTTTCAAGAAATTCTATTCTTATGTGACGACTAACCCCTTCCTGCCCTTGTAGCAATAGACTTCAAAGAACAGAAGAGAAAGCCAGAAGCCTGACAACTCCTATTTAACATAACTCATTAAATGCCAGCTTCATGTCATTCAGGACCTTTAAATGTATAGCACAGAACATACACTAATGAATAGCTTGATGAGGTATTACATAAGGCTGCTTAAATCCAGGGGAACATTGCTTCCCACAAATTTCCCTGCATGGCCAAATTGTTATTGATGCATATGCCCAAATCACAATTCAAGATTAAAAGTCTCCTGCAATATGAGAACAGGAATGAAAATTAAAAATAGTTACAATAAGAGAATTCTCATTGCTAGGAAGTGGTGAAACCAGAAAGCTGTCATGTGGACTCCCTGGCTTACAAAGGCATGTCTACCATAGGGCTCTATAATCCCTGACCCAGCAGTAATTATGTGAGCTTGGTTATAGCTGCAAAAATTTGAGCACCCTTCATGAAGTTTGTATTTTCTTCCTTGGGTAGAAAAAGGTCAAAAGAACGTACATCACCATATTACAACACATAACCTATAAAAACAGATCATCTGAAAATCCTAACAACAAATCTAGCTCAACACTCGTTTATGAGCTCCTTTATTAAGTATTATGTAAAGACTTTTCACCTAAATAATGACTCCTCTCCCAAACATACAATTAATCCAGCATGTTATTCACAGGAAAAATATATTTGATAGAGATAAAAGTAGGAAATAATTGATATAGAAAACTTTCACTGTGGAAAATGGATCTTGTCATGATTTCCAACTAGCAGAGGATTAATTCTGCACTCTTTTAGGCCAGGTTTTCACTCATCTAGCTTAAAAAGTAAACATTCAATTCCCTCTAGAACTAGAAAGTAAGCAACGCTTCTGTGTTATGTTTCCTGCACCAGAGGGGACAAGTTCATCTAAAGACAAACTTGCCTAACTCAGAGCTGCAACCAGTTCTCAGTTTGAGCATACCTGCTTAGCAAGACAATCAAATAAAAGCTGAAGAGAACAGGGAATGCTATTAAAATTTCAGCAAAATGCAATTTGGTTACCAGAATCTCTGTGAAACATTACTTTAGCTATCAAGAAACTTAGATGTTATGAGATTCACAGATTGCAAGATTACTACAAATACCTCATCTGAACTCTGTCATAAGGCAAGTCAAGAGAAAATCAGCGCTGCTTCCTGATCCTGAGAAGCCAGAACTGGAAGATGCTTCCTGGGTCATCAAACCCAGCCTCTTTATCACGGGAAGCTCTCCCAGAAAATCTTCCCTTGAACAGATCAGACTCCCTGTTAGAAGCTGTTAGGATCCCCCTGCTTGACCTACCTTCCCCTCGGCTGCTTCTGTGAGTAGCAGTGGACAAAGCCTCATTTCTCTGGCAAGATAATTTCCTCAATCCTAAATTAGGTTCAGCTGTTGAGGACTCCTGACAGGATTATCCTTCCTTCAGAATATTTGGATTAAACTCCGTCCTTCCTTTAGACTTCACTTTGCCAGTCTGCACAAACCTGGGTCCTTTTGAGCTCCAGCCTATTCCTTGCACATTGATGCCACCTGAAATGCCCCACGGTGCCCTACCTGTCACCCAGCTGCTGCCCTGAAAGGTCAAGGGTCCCCTCCAGCTCTTGTGTCGCACCCCAAACCCCTGGTACCCTCAGGCACTCAACCGGTAACAGGTGCCTACAAGCAGGCAGCTGAATTGAATCTTCAGTCTCCTTCCATGTTTGCACTATTTCTTTGCCATATCATTTTCTCTGAGTGATCTGAAGTGTACATGTTATTCCAAGACACACTTCTCTGCCTTCTTGTTCAATTATTTTAATATGTCCCTATCTGATGCTTAGATATTTTGCTTGATCAGGTTCTAGACCTACAATCACCTTGTTCAAGGCTGTATCATAGTCATCAACCTTTAATCTGCTCCATGTTCTTTTCTTCCTCAGATGTTTTCCATGAATAAGCTTTCAGCAGTATGCAAAAAAATAAAATTAAAAAAATCATGGTTTTTATTATTCTATAAATGCTTAATATTGTAATTTGCACTCCTGGACAGATTAGACTAAGGTTTCATACTCTGCTTCCTGCAATAGTGAAGTAACTGGTCTCAAAGGCAAAGCAAAAGAAACCTCATGATGCATGTACTTAATTCTGCAATGATGCATATATATCAGAATTCTTTTCTTCCAGCCTTGCAGCAATCGGCTTCCTCCCCAGTGTTTGAGTTCTAGTAATTTTTCTCTTTATTTACATATATCTCTGCCTCTGTTAGTAATCAGTAAGTCTTTGACCCTGCGACCTCTTGTAGTTATGAATGTCAAAGGATCCTTGTGAACTGCCTGAACTTTGTTCCTGAGAACTTTGTTCTAACTATATCTGCCACCATTTTATTTTATTGGTATGATAGGTGGAACATAAATATGAGCCATTATTTTGTTCTTTCTTCATTTTATTTCATTTATCAGATTTGCCAGTAAGGCAAAACAAAGGCCATCATCAAGTGGCTAAAAAGGTAAGTTTAAAGTGTTTACAGGTAGAGTTTTTTTCCAAGTAAATAGCATGACATCCGTATTATATCAGTGAATGCAAGAGGGAAATACTGTAGACATTAACCACATTCAGTGGTGCTGTACCTAGATTCAACCTACCTAAATTTAGACAGCTTGCTAAGGTTTCTAAGTTGGAATATATTTGTCTTGGAATCTTTCTACAGTTATTAGAGAAAGAGAAGTTAAGTCCTGCTGCAAGCAATTCAGTCAAATCTCCATTTCTTTCTTTTTACTGGCATAGGTGGATATAAATCTAGGCCTAAACGTCTATCTGCAGTTGAATAAGCTTCTGAACCAAAGATGTTCAAAAAGTTCATTTTGAAATGAATGGCAAATACGAAATTGCATTTGGTCAAAACCAAAGGAAGACAAATATATAAAGGAAGACATGCCCCTACCTTGGTTAGGAATACCTCCTGATATGTGGGATATGCAGGTTCCTGTCACTATTGTAAATCAGATAATGCAATAGCATAACTGCAGGCTATAGACCAATCTTGTTTTGAAAGATTTTCCTTCTCAGGAAACCTGTATTTCTTACTCTAACTCCCTTCTAAATATGAATACTTATAGCAGCAGGTGATGGACTGCACCATGAGTTGTGGCACATGTCCTCTTTCAGATACTGTGCTAAACCAACATACCAAACCATTGGTGACCACTACAAATCTCATTAAATGTCCTCAAAGATAAAAGAAGCTCACCCATATTCAAGGGATATATATGTGCAATCCACTATACCTGGTAAGGGAAGTAATAGCTACTTTTCCTTTAAATTAGTTTTCTAAAAGGTGAAATTGACCCTAAGCTACTTAAAGAAGATGGTCTTCAAATACACATGTGCAAGCTATTGCAATTAATCATCATTGTGAATGTATCCTACATTCTCCATAGTCCCTTTCTTGATAATGTTGCACAGCTATGTACTGAGTGTATGAATTTCTTTCAAACTCAGCTGCTAGTGATGGAGATTCCATTTGCAAATTTATTTTTTCTAAAGATAAGAGCTTAATATATGAGGCTGAGCACAACCCACATAAACCAAAAGTAAACCCAGCTATTAGTAACACTGGTAGATACTTCTACTAAGTAATCTTCATAATGTCTTGAAAATAATTTGTTTCTTGACTCCATGCACCTACTAGAATATCATTGCAAAATACCCTTTTTTTAAATCCTGATTTTCAATCTGAAGTTACTCATAGACAATGCATACTTATTTTTTGTAGTTCTAGCACCTGCTCACAGAATAACTTTTCAAAGTCCCCAACATATGCCTTCATATTACATTTGTAGAATACAGTCACACTGGGATTCACCTTAAATGGATTAAAGGTATCTTTAGTGGAAATAGATAGACTACCTGCACTTTCGTTTTCCCTTTAAGAAGGAATTCAGCTTTCTTTCTGAACTTCAGGGAACAGGAAGAAATTGAAAATAATGTACTTTGATACCAAACTTCTGAAATAAAATTTTTCCTGGGAGCAAGGAATAAAGTAACATTACTGATATGAATGAGAACAGTTTGGTGTAGCTATAAAAAACAATGAGTTTGTAAAGACAATGTAAGTCTACGTATTAATAGCTGCAGCATTCTGTATTTCATCTTCTCGCTTATTACACTGCCATGTTCTGAGATCAGGCCAGTGTTTTGAATTATCAGCAAATTTTTCTAAAGCATCACAGTTCTAAACATGATTTTAAAAAAATGCTATCAGGTTCCATCCGAGTCGGTGCAGGTTCTCAGAAGATTGTATTTCATAAAATCAGAACAAATGTTAAAGTGTTTACACATAGATTTTGGAACATAGGAGATCAACACCAAATAAACTGGTTTAAGACTCCAAGTAAGTGCAAGATGGAAGACAAAGATCCAGGCCAAGATGAATTCTAGCTGCCAGGGAAACTTGCTGGAGTAAAAGAGTGAGGCAAAGCAAGAGATAAAATTGTCTATGAAGTAGATAAGAGTGGACATATTAAGAAGTGATGAAAGAAAAACAAGTATCCGAGGCAGCTATATAGGGAGAACAGCAGGTCACAAATGAAATGGCAAAGAAAATGCTGGAAAACTAACAATGACTCTGTTAGGAATTCGATGTGCAGGACGTGCATTAACTAAGTAAGAAACAAATTATTTTGGCCTGACAGTAACATCTTCACTGAAAGCACATCTCATTATAGCAACATGCCCTCCAGCCATTGCTTCCCTACAACCAAACTGGTATCCTTGGCAGGAATCTCCATCAGACCCTGCTGGGCTGTGCTGCCCCACATGACATACATCACCACCCATCCAGCCACAACCAGCTATAGTGAACACTGCACACTGATGATGTTCTGGCCAACACCAGTCGTTTCTATTCAAGGAAATCTAAAATTACATAATAACATTCTTTCCATCAAGAGCTACAGCTCTAGACGTGCAACAGCCCTTAACAAATAATCAGGAACTGTTAACATCACATCATCCACCATAAAAACAGTTGGTACTATTTTACCAGAGCTTTGAGGAGAAAAGCAGACAAACAAATTAAAATCATCCCATTTAAAGTTAAGGCTTATGAATAGAACGAAGATTCCCTTTGGGAAACATGAAGAGTCAAAATATTCAAAGTAATATTTTTACAGCAGCAAAAAATTAAGACTATCAGATGCCTGGGACAGCATGTTACTGAAGCACGCATCCCTCAGCCCTCTGCACTCACTGCTTGGAACAAGGGGGGAAATGAAATTGCAATTGGTAGGTGTTCTACTTGAATGCTTACTCAACTCTGGTTGAGTAAGGACACACTGGAAGAGGTTTTAATGTCATTTGCAGTAACCATTCTCATGGTAAAAAAAGAGCAACTTTGTTTTTCAGAGGTCAAACTGTTTCTACACTAATCACACTTATCAGCTTAGTGAAACAAGTGGGACTAATTAAAGGTAGTATAATTCAGACATCACCTTTGCAGAGTCATTCCACTGCTCATTGCGCAGTAGCATGGTCAGGAAGAACTTCATCAAGCTAATTGTCTGAAAGTATGAGGCCAACCTCAAGATAAAAAAAAAAACCCACCTGGTAATAAAACCCTCTCCTCGGAAACAATTACCCAGTTTGACTGAATGAGAGTATCTTGATCTTGAATATTGTGGATATCAGTAAGAGCACAAAATGTTCACCATTTTTAGCAGTGGCTTAGCAACTGACAGGACTGGACCAGAAAAGAAACTAACAAAACAACAACAAACAGCAACAAAAGGGGCAGTGGATGAAGTAACAGAATGTGTCCATCTGAATTTAGTAAATTACACAGAACTGAGAATCATACTAGTGGCAGGGGACCCTGAAATTATACTCATATTTTTTTCTGAAAAGCAAGCAACTGTTTGGATGAGACCTGTGTCAAGGTGCTACATATATTTGATGACCATTTACTGGCAAGTTCTTGGCATTTTGCTTCAGGCAATCTCAAGCCCTTAGGACTACTTCTTTTTGGAGGATAAAACTGTGGGCAGGATTCAGTTAAGGGTTAAGACACCAACATTAAATGTCTAAATGTAGACATCAACATTTGAAGTAAGTCCCTAAAATCCCTCTGTTGTCTGTGGATAGCCTGGATAGGATTAGATTTTTTTAAACCATGACTTTTAAGATATCTTACACAGCTGAGAAATTCCTGGGGACTGGCCCAAAAGGGTATATTATATCCTTCTTTCCCCACAGGTAGAAGGCTAACAGGATGCCATCTCAAATGTCACTAGATACCTGCCTTTAGGCAACATTATCACAACTTTAGTCAGTGAAACAGAGCAAAGTCTTAAAAAGATTAGCCGGGATGAGTTTGGTACAATGCTCTGGGTGATGCTCTGTTTGTGTTGAGAAAGGAATGTACTCTGAACAATAAGAAAAGTACTCTGAATAAGAAAAAGTTTCACTGAGGATGTTAAAGTAAAGCAATGTACCACTGACAATGTTAAAGGAACATACTCTGAATAATTAGAAAAGATAAGGTGGACATCTGGAGGAGATAAGGAGACCATGAGTCAGGAAATCGTTGAACAAAGAAAGTTGAAAGGTTTACTCCACCTAGATCCCACCTGTTATGAATAGAATTATTAGGTGTCGAAATCAAATCAGTATGTATGTAAAGATGTTGTAACCTCTCAGGAAAACTGTATAAATTACCTGACTTTTCACTGAAAACTTGGGAGCTAGTTTGTCAGGTCCGAATCGGCTAGCTCCCCAGTGTTGCACAAAATAAAGACCTTTGCTGCTTAAAGACAAAATTCATCTCTGAGCAGTTACTCTGTGCCGTTTTGGCATCATCAGTAGAATTAGCAGCGCTTACAAAGTGATTTAACTCACCCCTTAGGTACCTACATGCCAGTCAGCTGCAAGGCTTTCCAGGCTACACACTACCTAGCATACTTACAGACACCTGCATGTAGATCCTATGCGGGTCTGGAGGCAAATCCCACATGCTGAGAAGAAATCAGTTGCCTGAACACTGGTGTGTAGAGAGGTATGAGATGATACCTCAGGATATCAAAGATGTCCACAGGGAACTAATGGTTATGACACAAACCCAGTGGAAGACCCATGCCCTTCTGGAGTGACAGGCAAGGCATGTTTTGCCCCACACACCCCGAGTGTCACTCTGCCCAAGAACCAATGATGGAGGTAAACCATCTGGTGTCTCTGATCAGCAGGAAAAGCTCCAGCTCACAGACTCCCTGTGGCTGCCCGCAATCACCTGTAATTAATTGTAGCTGGACAATAAGTGTCAGTAGGGAAAGCAGAGTCAGTTTACCTGAACTGGGTCAGTGAAATTCACGACAAGGCAGGAAACTGGCTGTCTCTACAGCCGACATCCTCTGCCAGGTTACTCCTTAGGAAGAGCCAAGGAGCACGCTGCATTTAGATGTCTGCTGGGGAAGGAAGAATGCATACAATGTGCAGCAAGGCAGCTGCAACACCAGGGGTGTTACTGTCAAACTGTGCAGTCTCTAAGAAGCCACACACTGAGTCAGAGGGATGCAAAGCAGCATGTCTCTTCTCCCCCTGGTGTCAGGAGGTCAGCAAAGACTGAGACTTCAAAGATGCTGGCAGCATACTGGGGTGGACAGGAGATGCCTGTGGAGTTGCATCTCACTGCACAATCTAGAGTCTGACATGCACTTGCTGCTACCAGTACTGAAGTCAAGAATGTCTCCCATTAAATCCATATCTGATGAGAAAATGAAGAGATAAAACATTAGCAGCTATTGTCACATATGATGCTGTTGCAGGCACTGCTCCACTTTTGGGGCAACTGAAGTTTTTGCCTTGACACAGAGTGCTAGCAGGCAACCGGGTGTCATCATCCCACAGTTTGGTACCCTGTTACTCCACATTTGAGCAGACGTCAGAGCCCTTCTGGGCTGCCATCTGGTTATTTCTGATCTATGATATTTGGCTTGCTACTTGCCCCACTAGAGATATATAATATACTGCTAGGATTAAATCAGAGGTGCCAAGATTTCCCAATAATTTTCATAGATACATGATTATCATATCACATTAGAAAGGCAAAAAAGCACAGAATATAAATGATGAATACATATGCAAGTATGTCAACACTAGGAGAGAAAAATTCACAGCCCAACACACTTCACTAATCAAAATGCTTACCAGATATTCAGCTAATATTTTACTTTGCTAACTTTCACCCCATTATTTCTAATGATACTTACACCAACCTACTTAAGTAAATGTTGTGAACAGCCTGCTTATTGACAGCCATTCATCCCAGTTGTTCTCATCTATGACATCTATTAAGCAGAAAGATTTGGGGTATACTGGCTATATGTCTGCGCTTTGCTAGGGAAAAATGGGCAAAGCTTTCTAGTGCATTCACAACTTGTTGCTGCCACATTTTCAGGGGTGACAGCATAAGACAGCTTCAGTAACATGTGCCATCTCTGAAGCAATAGCCTTTATCCTTACCTTTACTTTCACACTTCTTCAATCAACTTTTCATTTCATCCACGCCTCTCCTCTAAAAAAAACCCAAACCAGAGTAAACCAAAAATAGCGAGTATAAAGGAAAACAAACCAGCCTTCTTGAAAAAACTGTTAGCAGCCTATGTGCCAAACTTCAGTTTGTGTCAGGTGAGAAGGTAGAAGTGAAGAACTGAATTGGCTGGTAACCAGCTCTCCTTCTACTCTACAAGTCCAGTCTGATTTGATGAGAGCACCTGAGTGACTGCTGAAATAACTAAACACTGCAACACTGCTTTTAACTCTGCAAACCAAGCCCGATCAAGAGCAACCACCAAAGAGGAAGCAGGAGCAGGCGTACCTGTACCTGTGTCTGCTGTGGCAAAAGCCCCGCTGCTTTGGCTCTATTCAGAAACCACCTGCTTCTGCAGATCTGCATGTGACAGAACCAAGCCACACAGAACCACACAAGGCAGGCACCTGTTTGCTTAGACCTACTTTGTGCTCCTTAAAAGCATCTGCAAGCCTTAAGTGGGTCACAATAGTGTGCTGGAACTTGAGCATTATTTTTTCTTGCTGTGATGCTGAGAGGAATAGAGACTCTAAGACCGCATCTGCCTCAGCAAATAATGCAGTGCAATAGAAGCAGACCTCTGGAGTGAAACAAAAATTGCTGAGAGCCCTGTATTTCAGATTTACGTCAGGTGAGCTCTGTCGTGGTCCTGTGAGCTGTGTATTAGCAGCTGCAGTGTGGTAGGCATGCTCTGGTTTTAGGTCCCATGGAGGAATCTGGTCCACATGATTCAGGCTGCTCTGCAGTGCCAAACAAAGCATGAAAGGAGGAGGAAAATCAGCAGATTCACTTACAGGGTACTCTGCTGATATGATACCAGGCTACAGATGCAACTATAGCTGAACCTGTTGTTTTCAGAGTTCAAACTCTAGTGCTGACATAAATTGCTCTGAACATTAAATAACTAAGAACGTTCCTCCTGGCACATTGTTACTTGAGAGTATTGAGGTTGTTTTCATGGGTTCTGGTGCTTGGTACATGGAGTCAGTTGGGGTTTGTTTTAGGACGCACTTGTTTGATCAAAGGAAGGGTTCAGTTATCTATACGACAGCATGATCTTCAGTGCATGAATAGGTTCTTACTCTAGTGTTGAAACACTTAAATCCTTCAGGATGGGGTCTCAAAATGAGAGCATTTAAAAAAAAAATATAACCAAGGAGATCACATACACAGAGGGACATGCAGGAAGGGCATTGCCACCCTACCAGCTCAAAAGGTGAGTTCAGCTGGTCATCATGACCCTCCCAGAAAGAGGTTAGATACAGTATTCACCAAGCAGAAAGCTATGTCCTCACCAGAACTGATGTGGCAATCCCAGCAGAGCTCCCGTAAGAACATGCAGTCACCCAGATCTCAGGCTTTAGAGTGTGCCATAGCCTTTCACTGCTAACAGATGGCAGCAGGGAGGACAGCTGTGTGAGATGTCACCAGGTGGGTGATCTGCTCAGCTGGGTGGCAGAGCTACAAGAAGTAGGAAGGTTAAGCAGCTTCAGGGAGTCCAAGAAAGAGACAGACTGCTGGAACCATGGTCTGCCTTCCCTCAGGCCGAAACATGAACTGCCACTGGAAAAAAAAGAACAAAATCAAGGGGACCCTGTATCTCCCCTTGCCAAGCAGAAAGCAGTAACTTAAAGGAAAGGTGTGAAAGGAGGCAAGCCCACACTCTGGACAGCAGGTGAACCCCCTCCTTGACTACCCTGCCTTCCCAGGTGCCTCTACACAACAGGCATGAGGCTTTGGATTTGGAAGATCAGTGAATGGATTATGTGGATGATGGTCCATTTACACTAGAGGTGTTGCTGAGGTCAGAAAGACCTACCCTCCATATCACGTTCACCTCCACAAGGAAGAAAAGATGGGTTATAGTGGTACGAGACTCCCTTCTGAGGGGAACAGAGGGTCCAAAACATGCCAGACAGACCCTCCCCTTAGGGAAATCTGCTGCCTCACTGGAGCCTGAGTTAAGGACATCACCAGCAAAATTCCTAGACTGGTACAGCCCTCGGACTATCACCCATCTCCGCTCTTCCATGCAGGTGGCAATTAAGATGCAACAAAGTCCAAAGGCAATCAAAAGACTTCAGGGCCTTGGAATGGTCTGTAAGGGAATCCAAAGAATAGGTTTATTTTTTCCTTTGTCCTTCCATTTGTGGACAGCAACATTGGAAGAAACAGACCCCTCGAATGGATGGACCTCAAGGCAGGGACTGGGGGAGCAAGTCTCTCCCACTGTAAGAAAAGATTAGGTTCAAGACCACCTGAGGAACCTAAATGTGCATAAATCTATGGGACCTGATGAGATGCATCCCAGAGTCCTGAGGGAATTGGCTGATATAGTTGCCAAGCGACTCTCCACAACATTTGAAAAGTCATGGGAGTCAGGTGAAGTCCCCAGTGAGTGGAAAAAGGGAAACACTGCACCCATTTGTAAAAAGGGTAGAAGGGAGGACCCTGGGAACTGCCGACCTGTCAGCCTCACCCCTGTGCCTGGGAAGATCATGGAACAGATCCTCCTAGAAGCTGTGCCAAGGCACATAGAGGACAAGGAGGTGATTTGAGACAGCCAGCATGGCTTCACCAACAGCAAATCTTGCCTGACCAACCTAGGGGACTTCTATGATGGAGTGACTGCATCAGTGGAACAGGGAAGAGCTATAGATGTCATCTATCTGGACTTCTGTAAGCCTTTGACACAGTCCCCAGTGACATCCTTCTCTCTGAAGTGGAGAGATATGGATTTGATGGGTGGACTATTCAGTGCAAACATTCAAGGTCAGGTTGGACAGGGCTCTGAGCAACCTAAGCTAGTTGAAGATGTTCCTGCTCACTGCAGGGCAGGTTGGACAATAGGACCTTTAAAGGTCCCTTCCAACCCAAAACATTCTATAATTCCGTGTTTCAAACCCCACCTCTTTGTGGGAAGCGAGTTGTGTCTGCTCTCCCCGTCTCCATTCACAGATCTATAGGAAGTTATTCCTCTTCAGGTAAGACTCACAGTCTTCATCTTGAAGGTAATGCATTATAACCTGTTTTTCAGGAAAATGAGCTGGCCTCACTGCTTTCAAACCAGAAAGGCATGTGATTCTTGCATTTCAGAAAATGGCTCAGTGCTCAGAGTACCGGGCCAAACCTTGAAAGCATTATCCTGAGATGGTTTATATCCATATCTCCTAATCACAATGTTATTCTGAAGGATCATATTTTTGAGTATTCCTTCTGAATTCTGCCACTAAAGAAGAGATTCAAAATCACCTAGAGTAGGCAGAAGGGGTGAGAGCGTGATGCCAATGCCTAGTGCTTATAGCACTTGGCTGGAAGAGTCAGTGTTCAGTTCTGCATCCAGGACTGGCTAGTACTAAAGGGTAAGGAGATAAAACAGAAACCTTTAGGGAGGAGAGGATTTCAAGACATGCCTTTTACCAAGCATGATGTTAGAATTACAGCAGGACTGTAATCACAATATGTTCAGATTTATGATATGGTCTACAAATAGAGAAAATGAACAGAAAATTATAATTCTTGCCCTATAAACTCTTCAGTTATAACTGGCCATAGAAAAATGTTGCTCTGCTGGTGTGTAATCTGGATTCTAAACATGCATTGGAAAGTAGTTGGATTAATGTTTTCTATGCATTCTACTGTACAGATCAAGTACGCAGAGTATAATCATTAAACAGGGAATCATTAAACAAGGAAAAGTCATTTAATTTTGGATGGCACTACAGACTTAAAGTTATAGTTCTCAAACTCTAACCATGATTTGTACTGACTCCAGAAAAAGTCAAGAGTGATTTGTCTCTAGCTACCTCTACTGTTTTATCCCCTTGACTGAAGAAAAACCTCTGCAGCTGTTTTTGTGATTTTGTAATATCATTATATATAATGGACCAACATAGGCAGAATGATATGAAAGATTCATTGGCTTTTTTAACTATTCTTCAGAAATTCTGCAAATCAATCATGGTAGTGAAATATTGCTTCAGTCGTAAGACAAGACAAAACTATTTTATGATTAAAACTATCTCCGGTAAGGTCTCCAAGGAACAATAACTGAGGGATTTCCAATTGCTTATGTTCATTTACAGATCAGAACCAACTCTGTCATCTAGAAAACCATTAGAGTTGCTGAATTAATTATCATGTGGCCGTTTTAGAAGCAAATCTGCTTAATTCTTACTGCCACATTAAGTCTGAATAAAGATGCTTTGTATATTCTTTTTTCTTAAGATAATGTTCTCCACACACCACCTACAAATGCCTAAATGGAGACACATTGTATTGTGATACTATTTCTGATCTTTACTAAAAAAAAATCTAAAAAAAGTTCCTCACATGAGAAATCTTTGTTCTTTTTTTAATGTTTGCTTCAGTTAGACGTGGCAATATTCTAAATTACAGGGATCATATGGTCAAATACATCTTCAGCACACATTTCCTCTGAAAATACATTTGCATGACTTGAATCTTCTACTTGTACAGTTTGCAAAATGCTGTTGGAGGATGGAGACAGAGATGTCAAGCAGTCTGGTAGGTTGCCAGGTAAAGGGGATATGAGATGTTTCCTGCTACTTAAACCACCTTTAAAGTGGATCCAGTTACGACTTTTTTTAATAGTTGGACATTTGCAGAATAATGAAACTCCAAGGACTATTCCATCAAATTTGCAGTATTGTGTTAAAGGGGAAAAGGCTGTCATCTTGCATCCAGTTAATGCACCACAAATAGTTACCGCTCCTGTAAGACCATCACTCTCCACCTCAAAGAGAGCAGTTGCAAAGTGCAAAATCAAAGATTCTGTCAGTCAGCTGGTGAATATTTCTAATTCCTCCATCCTGAGCTTGTAAATAATAATAATATTTAAAAAGTAGCTAAAATAAGATGCTCTGAACTATACCTTCCACAGTGGTCTAGTTGATAAATAAAAAATACCTCATTACTTACCTAAATATATGATTTGTCTTATTGGAATACCTAAAAGCTAATACCAGAAATACAAAGCCATCATGGTAGTTATTGCAAAAGTTACTGTGGAATGTAATAGATGATGTATGAAAAATGAAACAGTGCTATAAATGCCCAGTATCACATACTATGCCAGAAACAGACTTGGAAAAAAAGAACTGAGATTTTTCTGTACTTTTCTGGATCCCTGGTCATTAATTCACATTGCAAGTGTACCCAAGGCTGTGCAGTTTAAGAATGTAACAAACTATTTCACCCTGACTGAGAGGATGCACAAAGAAAATCATCTAACTGTGACAAGACAATGACTTGAAATGAAATGACTATCAATCAGTTTTAAAGTTAATTGCTTGAAGAACATACTGGAGTGACTAATGCCTGTCTCCAGTAGCTTCTGAAAACAGACACAGAATGGGGCAATCGTGAAAGCTTCCCCATGTCCTTGTACTATGCCTTCACTCTCACCAAGACAAACAGCCAGTTTCATCTTTGCCCACGACAATGAGATCATCATTTCTAACTGGCATGTAAACTGTTGTGGAGGAATTCCTCCCACCTAAGCTTACTTGTCTAAATTTAGTTGTCTACAGTAAGCATAGTTAAATTTAGTTGATTAACTAAGGGGAGTCCTCCTTGACAGTTAGTGTAGTGAAACAGGCCACTGCAGAGGGAGATTCCTCGTAAATACCTTAAGATATTTCCTTTAGGATCAGATTAATTCCTCTTGGAGATCTCGGGGACTACAAGGGAGGCTGACATGGATTTGCTTAGATTTAGACATGCCTAAATGAAGTAGCAAGACTCTTAGGATGTGACCCAGGAAATGGATTTAACCCACAAACTCTTCCCATGTGGGACACAGAAGAGTAATGAAAGGCAGCAGGAGAAAGCTTAATAATATATTAATATGTGCTTTGGATAGATAGTTCTTTAGATCTGTACTACACATTTTTATAGATTTAGAGTTGTTTTGCATAGTAGAATTAATATTCACCTTTGTAACTATTTAAACAATCATTTTTGTAAAAAAAAAAAAGGTGTGACATATAATTTTAACACTTAATAAAGTATGTGTATTAAACCTTAATGAAACTAGGTCTTAGTTTAGTTCATGTTTCAAAGTAGCTGCTCTGAAGCTTGACAAGTTTTATCAGTTTTGGGAGACTATACTATAGTATCCTTAAGGAAACCTTCTTTTTATTTTCATCTATTATGAAATGAATTTATACGAACTTCTTTGACCCAAGCCCCTGTAGCCATTTACATACTTGCTATATAAAAAAAAATGATGAACCACTGGAAAACTTATTTTTCCCTTTCTTGTTAGGTGAACACAATGTCTCTGGTACAACTTGTATCTAAAAATTACGGAGTCACAGTATGGCAATGCCAGGCACATTGGACAACTCAGATCTAAAATGGTACAATTCTTGGATTTTAAATTTTTCATTCATGCCACTGTGTGAAGGTCAGATGTTGATGTTTGAGTTGGTTAAGGACCGTGGAATGTTTTGCTTCTCAGCTGAGAATATTCTTCCCAAGCAGCCACAGGGCTTGTTCCTGGTCCTAAATCAAGACTCAAAACATTCCACGACCCTTCACCTTGTAAACTGAAACATCAACATCTGCCCCACATACCACCCCTTCCAGAAAGAGGACACATGGGCTGAAACATCATCAGACGTATTCTTACATGTTATTTAGGAGAAGCCACCTTCAAGCCACAACAGTGGTTGTAAATAATTAATGGCACTAAAACTCCCATATGTTTATCAACAGGGTTTTCAGCTGCTATAGCTTTGAAAGACCAAATTCCAGGAGATGTCAGCTTCTGCAAATTTTGCTTTTATTTATGTAAATAATTTCATCATGAGAGCAGCCAGAAGGAAGGGTTCTCCAGACTTTCTGCTGCAAAGGAGTGCACACTACAGCTTTTAAAACCTGGCATTGTGAAACTTTGATTTACTACCTTCAATTTCACATCCTTCCATAGAGTTTCTCCAGGACACTTATCTTACTGGAGACAGAACAAATAAGTTGTTACTAGAAATTAATACTTCAGTAGCATTTCTACCACCATTTCCTATTTTTAATAATGATATTCATCATTAGGGTTTGTACTTCACATGATTGTTTATGTTCAGAACTACTTCTTTTCTATTTTTGGATCCGATCCTTCAGCACTAAACATTTCATTCCCACACAACAGTCTTAAAGAGACACTAAGGCTACATAGGAAACTAAAAAATAAAACAACAAACACAAAAAAACCCCAATATGTTTAGAAACAACTATCCCTGCAGCATGTACACAAAGTGTAGCTGCCATGGAACAGAAGCTCAACAACTCTAATATCACAGTTTGTTCCTTGTGGGTCCAAAAAAAGATCATGGTCCACCAGATGACATGTGAACCCTGACAGAGAGCTGTGGAAATGCTTGCTTATTGCTTAATCCACTGCATATTGCCTGTTTGTTTATAAGCGCAGAAAGCTCTTCCACAAAGGCAGCCACTTTTTTGTGACAAGCATCTACCTCTATTTAATCAGAAGGCAACAACACCTTTGGCTTTATGATTAAATTCTACGGGACAGCTACTTTAAATCACAATATATTCAGTAAGGGATTGGGATCAGGCAACAAACAGGATGAGTCCCACCTGAGACCCAGGAACCGTGCTCATGTGGGAAGCTGCCGCTAATTTGGTCTGCAGGTGCTCAGGGAGCAATCCAGGAGACCTGCAGAAAGGGAAGCAGGTGATCCAGAACAACAGCTTGGGAATTTCAGATGCCAGCACCCAGGAAAACCAGCTGCAGAAAGCTGGCAGAAAAAGGGTGCAATCCACTGCAGACTGGAGGAAGTGTGAAGAAAGAAAACCTTCATTACTGGGAAGGAAGAAGGTGGTGGTTTAGGAGGAGAGCACCAGAGCCATCATCAGCTTCCCTCAGCAGACTGCACTCTGGATAGAAACATGCTATGTGAGGACTGGAATGTGGGATAAGTCTCATGTTTCAAGGGACTCTTCCCCGAAATAATTCCAGTACCACCCTAAGTGACATCACCTATGCCAACAAAAGCACTGTCCATTGCCATAGTATTTTTGCAAGTATTGCTGTGTTTCTGGTGAGTGTGGCCCTTCTCATCCACCAAAATGACATGCGGAAAATATTTTAAAAGACATCTCTCCAAAATTAAGCACAAGTCTGTGGAATAACTGAAGGTTTCGAGTCTTCTAATTAATTAAACATTTTCTTTCCTCTCTGTGGACCATGTCAAAATTCTTCTCATCTGTGTTAGAGACTATATTTAAGAAACTGCTCTGAGATTGTAATTATTTTTTTTAATGGATCAGCGACGTTTACTCACTAAGTGGATGTAGTACATCGTCTCCAAATGAACGCTTCTGAAGGCAGACTTGAAAATAGGATCTTAAACTATAACCACTGACTGACTGTTACTGACACCACCTGAATTATTAAATGTAATAGGACACAAGGCTGAAATGATTATCAAATTGATTAATAAATGATTATTAATTTTTTTTGGTAAGTAGTCAAAATATATTAACACAGAACACCAAAAGAGGTATCATTACATACAGTTCCAATAATTGTTCTTCGGTGCAATTCCTAATTTAAAAGTAAAACATATTAATCTTTGCCTTAAATTAAGGATTGTAAACTTTTGTCTTAAAAGGTGGGAATCAACTGGTGCTTCTTTTTTGCTACAGTATCTTCTAAATAAGGTGTGGAAGACATTGATTCAGGAAGTACTCTGAAAGGGAAACACAACTCAGTTGGAAATAAGTGCCTTTTCAGCTTATTTTCAGGGTTTTTTTTTGTTTTGCGTCAGACATGGGAAAACATCCCCATTTTCTTAAGTCCCACCAGAACTGTCCAAAGCAAATAATACACATAGCTGAGATTAGGATATTGTAGAACCATCTTTTACGGTATTTCTTGCTAGAGAAAGATAAGAGTCCAGTTATTTATTTTCTTTTCTATTTAAGCCTCTGTGTTAGGAAATGTAAACCAGATTATATACTGCTCACAAATTTTCTCAAATCAAGTATGACCTTTTGAGGTGTGTCTATTCTTCTGGTTTGATCAAATTCAGATTTGAGATCAGTAGCTTTACTGAAAATCAGGTGAATTACTGCATCATCTTCCACTGCTATGAGCAAGAACGTATTTCTGCTTGCAGAAATAGCTTATGACAATTTTTTTTTGACAAAGAAATTATTTTCTACTTATAAGTTGTTTGATTCATACAATTTTAATTCTATACAAAATACCCAAATTTGAAAAAAAAACCCAAACAGTTTTTTCACATAGAACTAAGAGTAAAAACTACTAGTAGCAAGTACTGCTAGTTTAGATGAGAATTTTTTAAAGAGCTGCTGTAGTAGCTCTTACAGACTACATCTGTTCCAACAGAAGAGCAACAGAGGTTGAGAAAGTTACTGGGAAAAAACAATAACCTGAAAGCTAGAGGGTGTGGAAATATCTAATTAAAGTTGGAGTAATAATGTCTGCTTTGTTGATTTCCTTTGTATGGAAGAAGAGAAAGCCAGCAATTATCATCTAAAATAAATTACACTCCCCGTAGCCTTTTCAAATGAAAACAGTCTGCTGTGCTGATACACACACGCATAACCTCCACCCACCCGTCCTTCGGACACGCTCGGAAGGTGTTACTAAAGGCAGTGCAGATGGGCTTAGGGTGAGTTTAGTCCTTAACACCAGGAGGCATCTAGTGCCCCCATGCTGGGTGGTGTGAATGCCAGCACATGGCTCTACAGCCCTTGCCCAGGGATGCTATCAGTGCCTATGTAGTACACGTACATGTCATATGAACAGTGCGCAGACACACACCTTCCCTCCTCTGTACTTTGATCAGAGCTATGTTTGCTGCTGGATTTATTTGGTGTTAGTGAATTAAACATGGAGCTCCAGCCTGTGATGTGAATATGTCGCTCCTTATGGTGTGGTGCAGGAACCTGCTGAGCTTGAACAGAAATGGCAAAAACAAAGGTTGGTTATCAATGCAATTCTAGCTTGTGGAGACTGTAGCTGAGACACTGTGTTGACAAATCTGCCAACAAAACCAAACTGCCGCCTTGGTATTTCTTTTTTTCCTTCTCCTTCTTCCTATAACTTAAAAGTTAAATTTTCATTAATTTGTTCTTACATTTCCCAGTGTAGCTACTTGTTCCACCTTGGTGTAGCTCCAGGCAGGGAATATTGCTACAGACAGAGCTCCAGGAACCACTGAATTTAATGCCACTCAGAGCAGAGAGAGGGCATAACAGTTAAATTGTACTAGGTAATCTCTACTCTCTTCCCCAGCACAGAAACAACCCAAGGAAACGTTCAGGAAAATAAAGCTGATGTGAACAGACTGCCTGCGTACTTTCTCCTCTCCTTTGCTCTGCCTACAGAAGACCTTCAGCTCAGAGGCACAGAGCCCTGGGTGTTGCATTTCTTTGGAAACTCATGCAAATTCAGAGCAACGTGCATTCAGTTTGTCCCTCACGACTCTGCTTATCTTTTCCATTACTTATCACAAAGTAATTTTTCAGGAAAATTTAATAACATGGAAAGGCCCTGCCAGAGGTGGTAGCTTTGCCCCAGCTGCCCAGAAAGCTGGCATGAAACGCATGATACTTGTAATAATAGCTAGTTAGTCTGAGTGTATTATCTGGGCCTTCTCTTCTCTGCAGACTTCCATACTTAACATGTTTTATGTCAATAATTCATAAATCAAATCACATTAAAACTCTGTCATCATATCAACAGTCCAAACAGCTAATGAATGTGCTAATCAACTCTTACAATTTACAGAGTATTTATTACACAATGTGCTGCCAAACAATAGGATGAAATCTGCATGCTGAAATACTGACAAAGTCTTTTAGTTTGGGGTCATTACTTAATGACAGACTAACACTCTGCAGAGGATCAAGATGCCTTTTTACAGTGGATTTCAAAGTTTCAAAATTGTGCTTTGTTCCAAATTAGACTATTTCAATATTCCTCAAGAAGATGAAATGCTGAGAGATGGAAGTGTGGGGAGAAAATATACTGATGAATCAAAAGTACAAAAAAAAGTTACAACTTTGACATTAATAGTGCATTTACATTATTTAAAAATTAAATACAAAATAACTAAAACTTTTTGAAACATCGTTCCAAATATATCAAATCTGATTATTTCAACATTCTGAAAATATTAATCTCCCCCTGCAGTTTTCATCCAAAATATAATTCTGATCTCAACTATGCTCCTAAATGTCAGACTCAATTTTAATCTGTTTGATTCTTACTATCTTGATGTTTTACTGACTTTGATTGGCACTGAATGGCAATTCATGAATCTCATTAGTGGAATGTATTACGTTCTTTACTTTCTACTTCAGATTTCAGATGCAGTGATGTACATTTTTTTAAGTCTTAATTTGTTAAGTACACATTACCAAATGAGTGGACACAGAACAAACTGTAATATGAACTATTTGAAAAAATATTATTACTGCAGATGCTCGTACCATATAACAGGTCTGCATTCCTACTGGGATATTTATGTTTTTGTATTCATATTTGAATACTTAAACATTATGCTATTAAAAGTGATGACATTTCTGTTATGGATTACATATTTAAAGACAAAAATCAATTGCAGTTATGTTATACAAGACTGAAATAGATCCAAATCTCTGTAACACTAAACAGATTTTTGGATCAAAATGTAAGGTTACAAAATACGGCATATATAACATTTTAGGTGACTTCATTAAAAATGCTCACACAATCTTTAAGTCACATAAATACCAAATTATATTAAAAGAAATTTCTGTTCTTCACATAACAGGAAAGCAATCCGGCTAGCTATTCCTATAGAAATATTCCATTATAAATCTAATTTAATTAATAAAAACCTCTGGTTTGTGTGTGTGTGTGTCTGTGTGGGGAAATTCACTTGTTCTTGCAAGCAAGTTGGTGCCTCCCTCTTATTATCTTCATATTTGTTTGATAAAGTTAGAGGGATGCCACACCGAGATTCAGGGTTCTTTATATAAAATATGCAAATAGCAGCTATAAAAGATTCAGGTGATCTGTATAAAGCACCCTCAGGCAAGGTTCATTACACCTTAATGGAACTAGAAATTTGAAAAAAATGTCCCATGTGCCCATGTTTAACTGCCTGAAATAAACCAAGAGCTGAACCGTGCAACGCTGATTCATTTCCTCAGTAGGTGTTTTGCTCTCATGTAAAGACCCTCATAAAGAAGAGAATTAGCAAGCACCTAGGATACGGTGCAAGAGGCACCACAGCAGTATTGCTAAAGAATCTCCACAGAGCAAAAAATGTCGGTTCAAGCCTTATTTCGGAGTTTACTGATCCTTAATGCGCCTTAACTACGCTGGTCTGCCAGCACCCCTGATGTCTGTGAAGATCTGCCAACAGTCCTGCGTTCCTCACTACAAAATGCTATCACAGGTTATGTACCACCCTGTTACAGAAAACAGAAGCCTCCAACCCACTAAGGTCAGAGGGGAGATGTCCCCATACTCAGGGGATTCAACTGCTGCTGGACTGTCCCACTCAAACATGCTGAGAGACTTGGGTCAACCCATTTGCAACCTTCTCTGGAATCCTGGGCTCCAAGCACAGGGGCAGGACAAGGATGGAGCTGAGGACCACATTGCCCACCTTTGGCCAGACACGCTGGCGTCACACTGCATTTCTGCCTGCCAGGCACATCTAGTCAGATGAATTGCATGTCTCTTCCACCTGGGCATCTTGACCTCTACAATATGAATGAGGCCTTGATCTTCCTTGGTGTTTTGTGACTTGTCTACAGAGGTGGGTAAAAGAATAGGCTTCAGCCATATACAGCCTTGTACTGAGGTAACAGAGACACACACAATTTATATATTACTTTATTTTCTCTGTTCTTCCCTTTGGGCAAAGAGATGCAACCAACCTGCTTGGGATAGGTCTTTAGAATAGACTGGGCTAGAATAGAATAGAATATTTCAGTTGGAAGGGACATACAACGATCATCTAGTCCAACTGCCTGACCACTTCAGGGCTGAACAAAAGTTGAAGTGAATTATTAAGGGCACTGTCCAAATGCCTCTTAAACATTCCCCATGAGAAGTAATGCACACCCTGCTGCTCCATGAGAGACTTCTCATCAGGTGAGGGAGTGCTCAGGTGCCACCCACCCAATACTAATTTACAAATGAGTTTTGCTATCCACAAAGTGCCGAGCAGCTTGAGTTGAGATAGTGTCTTCACACTGTGTTTGCTGACAGCCTGGTTGTGAAGATCATTTTTACTTTGGCTGTGTGGTTTTGATTTGCTTGGTAAAAATTTACCTTGGTTGTACTTTGGTTTTCAGTGCCTGAAGGATAAACGAGGCTGCATGATGATGCAAATCACAAATCAGCTAAATGAAAGCAGGAATAATGAACAGTCTCAGTAAATTTAGAAGTCTTTTGACAGGGAAAATGTCAGCAAAAGACAGAGGTTTTCTCTCCCAGTTAGGGTGAAGAATGTAACAGTTAAATATTATGTAACTGTAAAAGTTAATTAGAAATGACATATTTTTATATTACATATTGAGGAATAATCACAGAGAAAAGCAAATAAAGAAATATTGAATAAAACCTGCTACATTTTCCTTAATTTAATATTGCAGCTCAAATAAAGGTAAGATTTTGTAATATTTTGAAATTATTGATACACTTATGGGAACACTTTGCTTTAATTAATGATATATTAGAAGAGGCGCAAGCTAGATGCTTGACAGGGAAAGCCTGTAGCTTTCATTTTAACTTCATTTCTATTCTTTTAATTATTTTCACAGGAAGTTACTTTCCTATTTGTGATAGATGGCACTGACATTCAAACACAGCACACTGACGTAACACGACAGCAATGACTTTGAAACACAGTCCTTGCAAGACATACGTTCAGGGAGGTTCTATAGCTTGTGCTGTTATTATTCAAGAAAACATGATAAATAACGGAAGAATTATACTGCGTTGTCTAGAAGGTACAATTCTGAACTTCACAGTCCCTGCGAGAAGCCTTAGTTCAGAAAGAGCTAGAAATACAAATGAAAAGAATGTGTTTATTGTCAGTTCTGTCTTCAAGTGCTTGATACCGTGTCCCTGCTCCGGCCACGCTGACAGGACGCCCCTGCCGAGAGGGGCACAGTGCTGGTCTCACTGCCAGCTAATTGTATTCTGGTGTCCATAAACCAGCAAACCCCAGCTGAAATTGTTCCCTGAACGAGAGATTCTCTCTCTTTTACAGGCAAAGTCTGAGGCTGAATTTGTATTGACTGGCATTGCTGCACAAAGGCAGCTGATGGCCTGGGGGGAGGCAAAGTCCTCTCTCTAATGTCTTAGTCCAAACGCAAAAGAGAAGACTATATTTCATTTGACTGAAAGTCATTCTGATGAAGAGTCAGTCATGGATTTGCTTACATGGAGAAGGGGAGGGCAAGGAGAGCTGTCAGGTTACAGAGCGGCCCATCACCACCCCCCTCTGGGCCCCACGCTTCCTGTTACACCACAGAAGAGGCTATGTCCTTCTCTGCCCTTCCTCCTCCACCCATCCCCAACCTCACTAACTGCATCTCCACAAGGAGCTGCAGTCCTTCTGGCTTACCTTACACTCAAAGCCTACAAGACACTGATGAGGGTATTTCACTGTATTTGGCTGAATTTAAGATCCACAGAAACCTTTGGGTATGCAGTGCTGAGGAAAACAATACAGCAGTAGTAGCAGCAACAGCAAAGGAAAATAGCTATTACCTGAGATCTGTTCCTCCAATTGTAGATTAGTCCAGAAGACAAAATAACATTTTTATTACAAGGTTGGACCAGCCATACTAGATAAAATCTGCCAAACACGCTGTCATCTTACAAAGAGGCAACAATGCAATTGCTATCACTAAACACGGCAATGCAGTCCAGACAGAGCTAAAGCAGCTTCAGAACATAGAACATAAAAGCATAAAAGGTTAATACTCCAGACTCACCGGTTTATGGAAGACCCTAAAATTGCATATTTAAGACCTGTACTTAGAATAAAATTCCACCCCTCTGGTATTTTAGGTGGAAAATGACTTTATGAATCTTCATTATGTCTGTGGTGATCTGTCAGCATAACTTGGACCCTCCCAGTGAGGGAACCCCAGGCTGGCTCAAGAGGGGACACAGACTCACTGTGACAGACAGGAGGAAACCGTCCTCATGACTGTGTGTGCTGCACAGCTGAGAATACATGCTTGGGAGATAAGGTCAGTGTGGGTCACTAGGCATGGACTAATGTAAAGTTTTTTCCTGATAAAGGAACACTGGTGATTACCAACTCGGGTGGTAAAAGCTTTTACCCATCGTACTCAGTAAGGCTGCCAGGTCCTCAAGTTCCCATGACCACAACACCCATGGCAATTTAGAAAACACTCACAGCACTGCCCAGAGACAAACTCTGCAAATGATCTCTAGTCAAGGAGCCGGGTTTCACATAGCTGGATCATGAAGCACTGAACCAGTGAAAGACTGAAGAAATCATGAAAAGCTGTCCAAACATGGACTTCCCTAAAACTCCTCCAAAATATAGTGCTGCTATGCCAACAACATTTGATCCCAGCCTAACAAGAATTTCATCCATAAAAGCCAAATGGCACCCTAGGAGATTGTCAAGAGATGCTCAGATACTAAGAACGCTGGAGAAAGCAACAAAAGGAAATCCCATCCCAGCAGGAAGATGTTCCTTCCCCCACCTCCCCCAAAAAGAAAAAAAAACAGGTCCTTTTTCAGGCCAGTAAGCTCAATGTTTGCTTGAGTGAGTGTTTCCATGTTTCCATAATCTAAACTAGGTCTGTAAAAGTAGGACAGTGATTGACAGGTTTTGAATAGGAGCGTGGCAGGAACAGCATAAGCCTTCGACTGTCTGTATCCTCAAGGTATGGATGGTACACATCTCTCAGTTGCCTTTCCAATACTTACGCACAAGCAGGAGATACGTTGTCTGACTGGGTTCTGTCAGTGCAACCTTGCAGGGCAGTGTATCAGCACTGAGACACAGGGCACAAGGGCAAAGGGGCAGTGGAACCGAAGCATCACAGGGGATGCTGCATAAAATGAACACTCACCCTCAACTCTTCTCTACCATCTCTTGTAACACATCACTGCTATGGGTAGGGCCATTGTTTGGTTTGTTGTTTGCTTTTTTTTTTTTCTAAAATGGCATCTGTGATGGATTTAAATTTAGAGGTGGGACATGAACATAAATTGTAAATGCATTTTTATTAAAACCACCCTACAGAGCTAGCAGAAGACTATCCTTGATTCAGAAAGCACTCTGGCACTTACTTAAATCTCAGTGGGGTTTAACGTGGTTTAAAGGTACTCTGAAGGCTTTGCCCTACACGGCCATTACAAGTGATGTTATGAATGCACAGGGGCACAGGGCATATAAAAAATTGAATGTATTCAGCTTATGAAAACCTTCTCATCTTGCCTTGAGTTGTACCATTTTACATGCAGCAAACCTCTAAGGAGACCATTACTTCAGGTCATTTTGTTGCCTACATTTACTTACAAGTTTTTGGGTTTACTGTTTTACATCACTCCCTGTCCACCATATCCTGAAAAGCAAAAATCCAAGACAGAAAGGAAACTACACAAAGATCTGGTTTAGACTGAGTAATACATGCCAGAATTTCGCTACAAAATTATGTATAGGAATTCAAGAAATGTGCCATACTTTCAGATCCTTAAATGCCAAGTGACATAAAGTATTCAGAGAATTTCTTCCTGCACATGCAGAGATTTCTTTTTTTACAGAGCCACTGCATAAAAGCAACTTTTAATATAAATGAAAAGCAAATTTAATTTGAAATGCAAGCAGTGTGGCCAATTAAAGGCATTAAATGTGTAGTTAGTGGATCTAACTTTGGCCTCTAACAAAATTTTTATGGAATTGTTCCACTTACAGATTATGTTCCTACATTTAATTATTTTGTTTTCCTCCTCCCTCAGACATTCATCCTGCACTATTAAAAGTAAAGTAGCCTCTGAGTTCACTGTGTGCTTAAATTCTAAGCGCCTGTTTAAGAATTACATATATGTTTTTTTCCAGAAGAACAGCGCATACCCCATTTACCACCATTTAAAGGGATAAAAAGACAAATATTGCAAGACTGAGTAAAAGAACCCATGCATGCAGCTCCACCTTGCAGAACTATACATACACTCATATATAGTCACAATTACTGTACCAGCGAGAAGTCTGATCACACTTGTATAATGTGCTTCGGACAGAATTTTAGGAAGGGGAACAAAAGCTTTCAGAATAGCTGCGCTTCTGCTCAGTTACCTGGTGAGCAAAGAGCATCAGGCTGGAATTCAAGATACTGTTGGGTGAGTCATGTTGCCCAGTGAATCACAGAATTAGGATTGTAAAACTGATTTTACCTGGGGCATGCACAACTGCATACAGAAGAGCTCTTTTTCTTATTCCTGCCAGGGGAAGAATGTCTAATACTGCCCTTACTGAACTTAATGAAGATATTGCAGATTGACATGACTCAAAACTCAAAATTAAGTCAACATTTATGAGTTAGAATGGATCTGGAATGAAGTTATTTGGCCTACTCATACATTCATCTAAAATGTACATAGGCATACTGGACTGGCTCTAAAACACTGTATTTATCCATTTAAAAAAAAAAAAAACACACCAAAAAACCACACATAAAAAAATAACCAAAATGAAGTTAGGAGCTCTAGAAATCATATGTATTAAATGAATATATTTTTAAATTCCTGTTAGACTTATACAGGGAAAAACCTCCACAATGACAGACACCATATCCTCATTACAGCACAAGAGAGTTTCCAAGAGTCTCCATTTGCTGCTCAGCCTGCTTGCAAAAGATTTATGTACAGGGTAGCAGTTACTTTAACTAGACTTTTTTTTATTAAAACCTACTTTCATGCATTTTCTTCACTTGTACTGTGTTTTGTATTTATTCATTTCAACTTATCTGTGACATCAATAGAAAACTTCTTAATTGTAAGCACAGTGAAGAAAAGGTTATGGAATCACCATAATGAAGAGTATTTTAAGAATGTTTTAGGTAAACAACTGTCATTAGCAGCACAGGTATAACAGGAGGTGTGCTTTTTGTAAATCTACTTCTTGTGGTCAGTTGACACCATCTCTGTTCCTTGCTTAAGTAAGTCTAGCTCATGTAGTCAGGAGTGTCTGTGAGGAACTAGTTCTGACATGCAAAATTTTCACGGAAACTGAACCAAGCCAAGATCATAATTTGAACAAATAGTAGTGAGAAAACATTCTTCTGAGAATATAAAAATCATCAGATTAAAACAATTTCCTCTTATTAAAGGCAATCATAATAGCACTAGCAGTCTTGACTGGTATTATATCAGCCTGGAAGTATCCATCACATGATTATGTCTAGTGTGATTAATCTATGTGATGGTTAGGAAGCTAGAAATAAATATTTTTTTTGTCACAGCACTCTCCAAACTATCAAGCTGCAACAAGGTCTTTTACCATCTCACACCAACATACTCTTCACACCAGTCCCTCTGCTGCCTTCTCCTGGTCTCTCCTCACCCCATGCGCTTCTTCCTCCTCTCCCTTCCTCGGCTGCTCTCCCTTCTCTCGGCTGCCCAACTCCTTAACAGAACCAGCCACAGCTGCACCTTATCTACATCAACCAACCCACCACCCCTGAAGCCAGCCCACAGCTGTATATTATTAATGATAATTAACCCAGCTTCATCCCTCTACAGTTTTTTCTTCTTTCTTTTATATCATAGAGCAATTCGCAAATATTCACCCTCCACTATTGACTAATCATTGCAGCATGTGGGGAACCTTCATGTGGCACAGACTCCTACTGACAATAAACCACTGGCTTGTCTGAGACAGAAGAAATCTTTGGATCAATACCACAGGAAGAACTTTGGAGATTATCTGGCATTCACTGTGCCATAATCAGACACTTGAATACATAGCTAGATGTCCATACCATTGCAGGCATTTAAATGTCTCTGTTTGCTCTGTTTACCGCAATGCTTTCCCCTCATCTTTAGCATGTAGCAGATGAGATTCTTCCTTGTTTTCACTGCAAAGATCAGCCTGAAATGAATTTATCAAACTTTGAAGCTTCTGTTCAGTTATGAATGTTTGTGCTCATGAGTTCACCCACAGTGACTGAGAAAAAATGAGAGGGGCACCCACTTTTTAAGACAATATTCTGCCCTGAAGTGACTAAGCTATTGAGACACTGTGTACATGTGTGTATATTATGCGGTATTTGTACATGCCTCACTGCTTTGGAATAATTAAACAAACAAAAAAATCTTAAAATTTATGTCGTTTCTTCATTTTTGCTCTGCCTAACACATAGAAATCTTCAAAATTACAGAACAGCTGCCCTTGTCTTATGAAACATTTGAAACAACTTCTAAAGATTAAAATGTTCACAGATAAACACAATTATTGAAAGGTGACTCTATGCAAGAAAAATGCTGGTTTGCTGTTACAATTGTTAATAAAAAGAAGCTCTACATAAAATTAATATCTTCTTCCAAACTATTTGGATGCTATCGAGTTCAGGGTTAGCACTTTCCTTTGGCAGTTATTTATGAAACATTTCACTGGCATATGCAGGTGTGTTCAGGTACTTAGTATCACCTGTGTGAACCATATAGATGTGATTATTTTCAAATAAAGCTGAGTATCTTTTTAAGCTCTTTCTCACTGCATATAATTTTTTTCTGCAAATTTAAATATCTCTTAGGCTGAAATGTCTAGAAATTTTGTACCTAAAAAGTAATCTTTTAATGTTAGTTTCTCTAGCTACGGACAAGCAATATAGTACCATTTCTAAATGTTAACTACTTGATTACACTATGACATTTATTTTGCAATTTTAAGTATTCTTTCTCAAGCAAAAGTGAAATGGTATTTACTGTATATGAACAGCAGAAGTAGCACCACCCACATACTACAGTGTTTACTGTGGAGTTCACTGCTCTAAGTCTAGTACAGTTTTTGTTTTGCAAGTACCTGTTGGCAGTATTTTTAATATACATTGTCTTTTAGTTCTTAGCTTTTCATATGGTGCACTAAAAGTACTATGAAAAATCAAAATCATACTTTTTCTTGAAGTATTTTCTCTTGTTACAGTCAGCTAAGTGAAATGTACAGTCCAACCATACTCATCTAGAATTTTTAGGTCCTTTTATGAACTATGATAATTTTTCCAAGGCAGTAGTTATTATTTACAGCTTGCAAACACAAAGCCCAGTGATTAGAATGAAATATGGCCTCATCTCCTGTAACATAACCAGTCCATTCCAGGAAGGATGACTTACTACCATGTTCTGCTACTGCTGCGACTTGCTCTTTTGTCCTGCCTTCTTCTTCCTTTTTCTCTTCTAGTCATAGCATTAACATTTACGATGAGTATAAACAGACCATACTTGGCAACTGCAAGATCCAGATGCCTTGCTTGGGAATATATTTCTAATGTCTGCCTTTGTGGTTTGTTCCTTCATTAGCTACACTTCTAGCAATGCTGATGGAGCAGAGAGGTCTAAGCTGGCTGACAGGACTTCTCTCTTCCCCTGTTTCTCTATGACTCACTTGTGATTCTCATGATGACAAAATTATCTTAATTCTCATGAACAGATAATAATTTCTGTGGATAATTACCTCCAAAATGTATGTGTAAATACTTTTCATCCCAATTGGCCTTAAAATGGAAATATGCTTAGTTATTATTTTACACCAATGAATAATGAAAACTTTGGATGTCTGTTTCTTTATTCATCTTTGTAAAACTAGATAAAATGTAACCGTAACATTGTAAAAAAATAGATAAAATAATCACTGACCAATCCCTGTCTTATAATGTGCTATTGTTAATAGTAAGTGTGCCATTAGGAAATGTGATTCTTCAGGGTAAACAATATCTGTTTTGCACAGTTACAGATAAGTACAATAACATCAAGAAGAAAAGGGAGAAATTAATTAATGAGAAGTGAGACCTGTTAATTGTAAAGAAATTAAGATGTAATGTGAAGAGTGCTGTTTTTGAACTGGTATTGTGAATTTAGTGGGTCAAGCATTAGGTTAGTCTGGGGCTGTATCAGGTTTGCGTGGCAGGTTCTGGTAAGGGGGGGCTACGGGGGTGGCTTCTGTTCTGTCAGAAGCTGCCCTGTCTCCCACAGAGCCAGTGCCAGCCGGCTCCCAGAGGGACCCACGGCTGGCCAAGGCCGAGCCCATCAGCGATGGGGGTAGCACCTCTGGGATAGCATATTTAGGAAAAGGGGGAAAAACCCCAACAACTTCAGCCAGAGAAGAGCGAGAACGCACGAGAGGCACATCCCCGCAGCCGCCATGGCAGGCAGGAGGGGCAGGGGGCTCCAGGCCCGGAGCAGAGGTTCCCCCCAGCCCGCGGTGAAGCCCACGCTGAGGCAGGCTGTCCCCCTCAGCCCGGGGAGGCCCACGGAGGAGCAGATCCCCACCGGCAGCCCCTGGAGGCCCCACGCCGGAGCAGGTGGGTGCCCGCGGGAGGCTGTGACCCGTGGGCAGCCCACGCTGGAGCAGCTCCTGGCAGGGCCTGTGGCCCCGCGGGGAGAGGAGCCCGGGCTGGGGCAGGTTTGCTGGCGGGGCTGGGGACCCCGGGGGGACCCAGGCTGGAGCCGGCTGTGCCTGAGGGACGGCACCCGTGGGGGGACCCGGCTGGGGCAGGGTGTGAGGACTGCAGCCCGTGGGAAGGACCCACGCTGGAGAAGTTTGAGGAGGACTGTCTCCCATGGGAGGGACCCCACGCTGGGGCAGGGGAGGAGTGTGAGGAGTTCTCCTCTGAGGAGGAAGGAGCAGCAGAGACAACTGTGATGAACTGACCACAACCCCATTCCCTGTCCCCTGCGCCACCGGTGGTGAGGAGGGAGAGAAAATCAGGAGTAAAGGTAAGGCTGAGAAGAAGGAGGGGTGGGGGGAAAGGTGTTTTAAGATTTGCTTTTATTTCTCATTAGCCTACTCTGATTTGATTGGTAATAAATTGAAATAATTTCCCAAAGCCGAGTCTGTTTGTCCCATGACAACTGGTGAGTGATCTCTCCCTGTCTTATGATAACCCATGTGCTTTTTTGTGCTATTTTCTCTCCCCTGCGCAGCTGAGGAGGGGAGTGACAGAGCAGCTTTGGTGGGCACGTGGCATCCAGCCAGGGTAAACCCACCACAGGGTCTCAGCAGAGTCCTAGCTGGAGCGTGTAATTGTCATCACAGTAGGAACAATGAATTTTAATGAAAGATCACAGAGATTTTAAACAATGAAGCAGCAATGCTTTTCAAGCAACTTACATTCACTAGAGAAGAAAGCAAAAATCTGGCATCTAATAGACTCCTCCAGGTAAACCAGGATTTTATAAAATATGAAACAGTCTTGGATGCATCGGTGGCACAGAGACAGTTTAAATTGTCTGACTGGATCAGGGAAGATAACATATTAAGCTACAAAGGAGTTCATCTAGAGTATGAATGATGCACTTGTTATCTTCTGTCCAGGAAGCTGAAGAGCACAGTATTAGCTTTTACTATAATGTGCACTGAAAGGAAACAGGATCACTTCTGCGCTGAGCTACAGTACAGAGCTACTACTTTGCCTACCCTAAAACTGCTGAGAAAGAGCTAAGTATGTTCTACCTGCACTTTGCTTCATGACACAGTGAAGAAAGCAAAGGAGTACCATGTGTGTAAGTAGCATCATCAGAAGTCCAGCAGCATCAACTAAAAAGGGCAAAATCTTTTCTCTGCTTTGCATTCTTTCAGTTTGCCTTTCCCTAAATGAAGATTTGCTGTTACATTGTCCAGTTTTATTTGGAGTTGACTTTATTCAAATACGGTACAAATTACAGTGGCCATTCAGGACTTTTCACAGAGATAACTAAAAAGGTGAAATGAGCCACAAAGATGACTCCTGGCAAATCCGCTCATTCAGTCATTTAACCACAAAGACAGTATATGTTACATTATCTGACTAAAGGCTAACTGCAGTAAAGATGGTGACCCCTGAGGACCAGAGGAGCTGCGTCAGGTGGAGGAACCCCAATAGCCCACCTATGCAAAGGGAGCACCTGGACCTGGCTGCTCTCTGAGATCCTTGCAGGCAAATGATTCAATCACTCTGCAGTGTGAAACACACCCAGAAGAGCCAAGGCAGTACAGCTTCCCTGGAAAGCCATGCTAGCAGCTAGATGGGGTTACTGCCTACAGGGTAAAGGACTTCATGTGAGACACAGGGGGAAGATATTTTGGGGATTGTGGAAAAATTATTATGGGATGTTTTAGGGTGGGCTAGGGAATGCGCAAAACTTACTAAGGGATGTTTAGACTAACGATCAAAAGCAGGGAAAAGAAGGGATTGTCATAGATTAGGAAGAAACAAATACAGGAAACTAAAGAGACAACAGGATAAAAGGAGCTGGTCAAGTTTAGGCAGGTTGCTGGTCAGTTCACTTGTCTGACTGAGCCCTGCACTTGATCAGGGAATGCGCAAAACTTACTAAGGGATGTTTAGACTAACGATCAAAAGCAGGGAAAAGAAGGGATTGGCATAGATTAGGAAGAAACAAATACAGGAAACTAAAGAGACAACAGGATAAAAGGAGCTGGTCAAGTTTAGGCAGGTTGCTGGTCAGTTCACTTGTCTGACTGAGCCCTGCACTTGATCACCGCAGTCTGACCCTTCTTCTCATTAAATCTTAATTCTAACCATCTTCTGTGCAGGTGTGCTCTCTACTCTGAGTGGCTGGGATTGAATATTAGCAAACTTCAAACTGGGTAGCATGAAACCAGGGTAAGGGGTCTGAGTGCCAGCATTTGGAGTGGAACAGTGAGCTTAAGGAACTCATAGGTGCAGGTGCCAGCAACCACGGGAGATCAGGGGACCTGGGACCAGCTCCAGGCTACACTGCGCGCTTAAGGCCAGCAGCCAGAGGGGCTTCCATACAAAGAAGGACAGGACCAGACCTTCTCTGGTGTTCACCTTTATTTGAGTACTGGGTGCAGAAGCTGGTAAAGGCATCGTGTTCTGCTTGTGCTGATTTATGTGGCCAGCCACGCTATGTATGTGTGCGTGCCCACATGCACATCTGTCCTTTGGGAATACATGATCAGCACGGTGGCAGGTTGGACCTGGGGACATGTAACTGCAGCCTCCCATCCATTGGGCTGGGACAGGAGGAAACCCCCTGGGTCCCATAAGCAGAATAGGCCACCTATAACAATAAGTATTATTCATCATTGATGCCCAAGAGAGAAAACTGAGGGACCTCAAGGATGCTTGTATGTGTCACCACTTAATTTATATTTTCACCTTTTTTTTTTCTTTAGTCAAATATGACTAAAGCTTATCTGCGGTGTTCTGTAACTCTGTCAAGATTTTCAGCAGAAGTCAAACTGAGTCACCACAGGCTGAGCCTTTTTCCTTCTGAACAAGTAATGCAAATGTGTGATGTCTCAAGGGTTTGCAAGGAGAAATGTTGTCAAACAGTGTGATCTATGTCAATAAGATCAAGATGCTTGGCACTGCTGAAATCAAGTGAATATTTGAATCCCAGATCAAAACACGTCAAAAGCAGAACAAGCTTTGTGATGCAGTTGCTGAGGAAAGAACCCAGCAACACAACAAAATGAAAAGCACAAAGGGTGTTTTATTCACATTATGTAGCACTGACTTAAGTTTTAGACTTTGTGGCATTTCTGAACTATAAGATTATCTTCCCTAATGCTCTGCCACAGATATGCATGATAGAATCATATCACTTTTGTATTGCTTGTAATTAAAAATTGATTATAAGACAGGATGGGTATGTAGACAGTAAAACACTTCCAAGGTTAATGTTTCCTCAAAGTTTGGAAGCAGTTCAGCCATGGGCTTTCTGTGTGGCTTTCACATACTCAGCCCTCCCTCTGCTTCAGCTGTTCATACACAGTAACAAAGACAACACCTTGCGGTATCAGGGAACTGACATCACCCTTTGGCATGTGCGAAGTTTCAAAACATGATTGATGAAAATCAGCATCGCTGTAGCCCGTGGCTGGGTTATGTTGCTGTCAATGCCAACTGAGTGGGAACTTGACTATGAATGCATCTCAACACTACTATAACATCAATTCTAAACCTTCCTGATAGATGTGAGAGAAATGAGGTTGAATCATGACTCCTTTCCCTTCAATGGGCAAATTGGAAAAAACAAATGAACTGTTAACTTTTTGCTAAAGGATCTCCGCTTTATTTTCCTTTGATGCCTTGAAGAGAAGCACATACACTGAAACTCTACACAAGTCTGAAGAAAAAGAGGAACTGCAACTTTGTGGCACATGTAATTAGAGTGCAACAGACAGAAAAGAACAGTAGATTCTGAACGGCTCTATGTGTAGTCTCCCTGCTCTTATTTTCAGTATTGAATACTCAGCAAATTCCTATTCTCTTAAATTCCAAGTTCAACAGCCTGCCTGAGATACGTTTTTGACAAACTGAAATGACAAGTTCAGCTGGGTAGAGAATCATTAGAGGGCAAAAGCAGTGAAAATTGAAGTGAGTAATGAAAGTTCGTGTACAATTTGCATTAGATCCATATGCTACAGTAAGCAATAAGCAGAATTTTAACACATGTGCAGGAATTAAAAGGACTGATTACTACTCTTAGCAAGCACTTCCACAAGATAATGATTCAGGTTTTACAGAGCTGTGTGATCTTTATTTCAAAGAGAAGAACAGAAGTTAAGCTCCCAGCATTGAAATACACTTCCGTAAACAAAATAGAAGATATTTTATAAATCTTCCTTTCTTGTCTAAGCCTAAATGAGTCATGACCAGTTATATTCCCACGTGTCTCAGCTACCTCTGCCAAGTTGGCTTCAGGAAAAAGGAAAGTATTCTGTAACTCTTCTTTTATAACAAGAGGCAAGGCAAAGAATTTGGAGTCATGGCTGCCAAAAGATAAGATTAATTTTATCTAATTAATATGCCCATTTCCTGTCAAACAGAATTTCCTTCATCCATACTAATGGAAATATATATGTCTTTAGTTTCAGAGTGGCACAAAGGACTGAAAATGCATTTCTAGGCTCCTTATCTCAAAAAAAAAAAGGAGCCAGAAGCACCGGAAAACATTCAGAGAAGGGCACTAGAACGATTAAACTTACAGAAGAGCTTCCAGAAGTGGAACGACAAAGTCTTTTACAATTTTTCACTCTGTAAAAGAATGACAGATGGAAGGTCTAATATAGGTCTGTGTAATTATGGGTGTCAAGAAGACGACAGACATGGATTAATTGTTCACTGGCTTTTCAGGTATGAGATCCAGGAGCAATCAAGTGAAGGCAGTAGGAGTCAGGTTCAAGAAAAAACAAGAGCTGATGAGTCTTCAGTCAGTTACTGGAGGAATTCATTGCTGAAGAATTGTGAAGATGCTAGAAGTATATATGGGTTACACAGAAGACTGGTTGAGTTCATGAAACACAAACCTGCAGAGGATTACAAAACACAGAGAAACTGTATCTGGCAAAGAAATAACGTGCACTGAAGTGGTTGGAGTCTGGGAGAGTACAACAAATACAACAAATGATGATATATGCTTCCTGTTACTGTACTCCTATCTAGAAATATGGGTTTTGCCACTGTCAAACACAAGCTATTAGGCTTAAAGAATTTAGATGGAAGCAGTAAAGCTGTGACTGTATTAAAATTACTTGAAAAACTTCCATTAACTTCAACACAGGTTATTTTCTTCATTTCAGTTATCTTCTAGGTTTTAATCCACCTCAGTTTACCAGTTCACTGTGTTACTATGCACAAGTAATGAGATTTACATACCCTGTACTTAGGAAATTAACACTTATTTCTAGAGAAAGTTACACCATTTTTACAGCGCTCTGAAAAACACAAATTATCAAGATAAGCTGACACCTGAAATGGCAGTCTCACACTTTCAATTGATTTTATTTGAAAAAAGGACTGTTTCCATTGCCCAGCTTCATCTATCTATTACATTATATTAATTTTAAGAGATGTTACAACTTTTTCCTTTGTTTGGAGTCTTTCCTACTTGACTGCCAAGACCTGATGTAGATCTTGGTCTGGGTTGCTTCTTATTCAACAGCTAGAGAATATTTTGAGAATTAAATATGAAAAGAATTTTGTATCACCCAAATACATGATTCATTTGATTCTCAAAAGCTGCCAGGACTGCTAAAGTTCAGCAATTACATCCATGATACTACATAGCTGACTTCTGGTGTCACTCAGATAATGTTATTTAAGGCTCCAGTGGTATTATCATGTTTTGTTTTCTTTGTGCTTTCCCAGGCAATTTTAAGCACATTCTCATGTACCCTTTGATTTCTTTCATGTGAAATCTCCAAGATGGTATACGGTAAAATGTTCCACCCTCTACTGCCAACACTCCAGTAAGCCAGTTTGTCCCACCACTCACAGTGTCTTTCAATCCTGAATGCTGCTAAAATACTATTATGACTATTCAGTAATGGAAGTAATACCGCAGCTGAAGTCAGTGGCAAAGCAAACTGACTTAACTGGGTAGGCAATCACTCACAGTGCATAAAACAAATCTTTGCAGGGCTGGAGCTTAGGAAATGATAAATTATTTCATAAATTCATTAAGCTAAGATTTCTATTTAAATGTGCCAGACACTATAGGTCAGAAAGCAATGAAGACATACCTGTGTATGAGGACAACAGCACTGTTACACTACAAATGCAGTTCAATAGCTCTGGTTATTGTATGCCCTAAAAACTATTATTTGTCAAATTACTAGTACCCATTTCAGTCATCTACACTAGCAAGTGGCAAAGCAAGTGATTTTCTTGGCTTTCTGGCTCACTGTAATCTGGCTTCACTGGGCCCCTCAATCTCTTCTTTTTTTAAGTCATCTCTTCCCTCTTCAACAAGCCATGGTTTTATCTACCCTTAAAACCTCTTTGAAATCTCTTTAGTATTTTCTATTCCCTGGTGTGCTTCTTCCTATTCTGTGTGTTTTATTTAAACATTCTCTTAATCTTTTGGAATTGAACAGCTGTTAAATCTTCTTTTGAATTGGTCTTAATTACTATTGTTTTCTGTTCTCATCTCTAATCCATTTTACACCTGTAATCCTGTAGCAACCTTTTTTTTTCTTTTTCTTTTCCTTTTTTTTAAATAAAACTTGATATAGATATTTTGGAAATGTCCTCTTCTTGGTTTTAATGTTATAGGAAATTTGGCGGTGCCTGTACTTAGCTATTTTAGGTCAGTCATGTTTCTAATCACTACTGAAACCCAGAAAGGCAGCAAAGGGAAAAAGGGAGAGATGAGGCTAGCAGCTGTCACTCTTCTTGCAACATCACCACTCTGATCAAGAACAGATTCTTTGTCAGCAGTCTAGAGATATTAAGCTATAATTACTTGGGATCTCTTACTCAAAAAAGAACTTTCAGAGGTTGATTCAGTTTCTAGTATACTTGAAGACAATGATTTGCCCCTGAGGAGGGCTATTCAGTTTCTTTGCATTGGCATCCAAGGTTTAGACAGCTGGAGGAGGAATCCCAATGCCCTCAGGTCTGTCTGTGTTCCAACCTTGTGTATTTATTTTTTTTTTATGCCACAGTAATATAATTATAATGATTATAAAGGGAATATATTATTATAAACAACAAGGAGCTAAGCAGTAGACTATTAAAGGAAAGAACTGTGAAAACATTTATTTGAAAACCTATCACCAAATCAATAAAGAGCCGGCTTTATGGACCTCAGCAAAAACGAGTCTCTGTTTTATCTGCATTCTTCAGACAGCTGCTACTTACTTCACTTGAACTACCAAATCTATTTTGTGTACAGCTGTTGGCTATCATTTTAATTTCTGACCTGGCAATCCAAGCCAAATCCTTATATTAATTTTGTCCTGGTATTAGCACTTACCCTTATTTGATCTGGGAATTTACCAGTTCCACTGTATAAGTTATTAGCTAGCAGTCAAAGGAACTGGATAAATTATCTGCAGATGATAGATATTAAAGATTAATGAGTCAGAAATGATTTAACTTTTCTGTGCCACAATTCTAAAAAAAATTAAATATTTTTTTTTAAGCGTGTGCAATGAAGATTAGAAAAGTAATTTCTAAGGAGCAGTTTGTGAGAAACTCAAACATGGTTATCTGGAGAAGTCAAAGGGATTAGCTGGCTTTGCCCCTCTGACTTTTACACTCAGTCACCCTGTGCAGCTGCTTCACAAGTTCAAGAAAAAAAGGGGCTGCTTGCTCAGTGTGTCGTAGACAGGTGAGCACAGAGATGATGAAGAGTTTAAGTATGGTGGTTATGTGTTTCCTGTTTCTGCCAACAAAGGTGATTTGGCAGAGATTTCAAGTAACTGCTTTTTTGAACCAATCACCCAGGAACGTTTCCAGGTGCATGTCACAGGGGGACTGAAACTGTCAGGCCAGGATGATGTTTTTAGATTGGCTTAGATAATATACACCGCTTACTCTAAAATCCCTTTTTCATTGTACCTGTACCCTCCTCCTCTATTTTCCTATCAGTTCTTGCACCCGAGTGCAGGAGATCGCAAAACGCTGTCAGCTCCCACGCTTCTGCTGCTGCAATGGCTCTGTGAAACCACCAGCAGGATGCTGAAGGATCAACTACCTTTTCTTTCTATAGCATGCACGCTGTGGTCTCCGCACTCAGAAGCAGGTTTCTGAGGAAGTTCTGAAGCAGGAGAGCACAAGAGTATCCTGCCTCCTCTCAAAAGCTTTCCCTGCACAGCTGCCATGTGCAGTTCATCTAAGGATCAAACAGTTAAAAATGCTATCATTAGACTTACGTGAAGCTGCTTAATAGGCTGCTGTGTTTTCAAAATGGATGAGTTATTATTTCTGCGTAAATATTTACCAAAAAACTTCCTTCTGGATAATAAGTAAAGTGAAAGATACTAGCTCAGTCCTAGTCAAGCTGTATTTGCTACCCGGCTTAAGAAAAAAATTCTTTAGTAGAAGCTGCCTGTAAGTTTGCACAGCGTCAGGGCTGTCAGCTCCATGCCCAGAAGTTGCTGGCTATTAAGAAGCCTCCACCTCCTGCAAGACTCTTGTGAGGAAAGGAACTGCCTCTGGATGGCTACAAATTTTCTGTGTCTTGGAGGGTTGCCATCACACTCCAATTCACAGCTCTTGCTTGGGGTGGCAAAGAAGCCATACTTGGCCAAGGACTGGACTCAAACACTTAGCATTTAAATCACATAAGCAAGTGCAGAGAGAGGTAAATATTCCCAGACGAGATACAGATAACTCTGTGTGTACACACACAAGATGGACACTTCAATGGGCTATATTCCTGACTTCTGGATAGCTCTTCTCTTTTACTCACCAGAGCAAAAATTAACCTTTAATATGTCTCAGTCACATAGTGCACATAAATATCTCTATCTGTAAGCATACATATGTGTTCTTCTGTTACGTGTGTATATAAAGGTATCTGTGTTAATGTAAATACACATAAAACTATAAGTATCTATAAACATATTTTTGCACAGAATGCAATCTGGGCATCCATAAATCTGTAAACCTTTCAGATTATGGGTATAGACACTACTATTTCCTTCAAAATTATCAAAATATAAACAGAACTATTTACCTTTCCTAAAAAAAAACTGGCTAGTGGAATGCCTGCATTGGAAATTAGCTCTGCTGCAGTGTTTTGAGCTCTTACTCAGAAGAATTATTGAGCTATTACAAGACATTAAGTGAGAGTGAGGAAATTGAACAAAAATTTTGATGATTCCTGCATAACAACACCTGGTTTCACAGGTGACATAAGTAGGTAAAACATTAAAACTGTGTTACTTCACGTTCAATGAAATATATGTGATCTACTGGAATGATGAACAACAGCCTGAAGATACTGAATATGTAATAATACTCTAGAGTTTTGCTTATAACAGAGACTTACAAGACTGTTTTGGTTTTTTTTTTTTTTTTTGCTTTAATGTGCTATAATCTTGAAATGGCAATCAGTTTTCTAGCAATTCTATAAAAATCTGTTCAGAATGGCTGCTGAATGTTTTACAAACTATTAAAAAAGAGGCTTGTGTAAAAATTACATGTGTCATTGCCTACTTAATTTTTCATTCTTAAAATCAATTTCCCAGCAACAGAAAGATGCAGGAATTCTTATAATCAGATACAGTGTGATTTTAGTCCTTGTCAACTATAGCAGTGTACTTAAAGCAAAGATTCACTGCTTCCCTCCATGAAAAGATTCACTATATCAGTCTGTGAACTGCAACAGAAAGAAATACTTAAATAAAGAATGGAGAAAATGATTGAAAGCCATCTCAACATTACACAGGGCAGATGCAGGGTGCAACCATGGCAATGACGGCAAATAGATTAACGTTTTAGGCCTACACATTTTTCTAAAATACTCAACAGCAGCAAGATTTTGGACTAGATTCTCCACAACTTGTAATTGCATTGACTGCATTGGAGTGGAGGAGACACAATACATTTTTCATAAACTGCTAAATTATTGAGAAGAAACAAGAAGCTGCCAGAGCATTATAATTCTCTTGGAACCAAGGGGGCAAATTTCCAAAATTACATCTTCCATCTGAACCAATGCATGTATGATTGATGAGAAGGCACAATTGTTTCATTTTGTATTTTGTAAAATTTCACATTAGGGTGCTAGAATTTCAAATTACTTTGACATCACCATCATTTTAAATTCACCTGTGATCTTCATATTTCTCTAAGCTCAAAGAGCACACACAGTTACAATCTGAAACAAGTAAGTATGCAAACAAACTGAAAGGCAGGCAACTTGTGGGATTTTAGGAAGCTTTACAATATGCAAAAGCTGCTAAAAGAGTTTTTGCGTATGTCATCTTTGGCTATAAAATAGGCTTGTTTAGTGACAGCTACCTATGTAGTAAAAGCACGTAATAAAAGGAGTTTTCTCAGACAGCTATGATAAAGGAATGGAAAAAAATCAAGTAATAGGCTGCATCTCTGTGAACCAAAGCAACACTTCCAAAGGAAAATGCAAACATGCATGGCAGAAACATTTTTAATATAGTTCTAGCATGTGTGATGCTGGATTCTCTATACACATTTGTGTAATATTGATGTTTTTCTTTGTTTTCGTACGTAAAACATTCACCTTATACTCCCTAAACTGGGATTCAGGCAAATGTCTTGTACTAAGAAGAATAAAGCCAATGCTTAACAAGAAGCATGCTCTGAAGCATTGCTTTTAGTAGAACACCAAGATTTTACATTTTAATACTTTCTTGAATTAAGGTTAAATTACAAAACCCAGGTAGCATTTTATTTCTTCAAAATTAATTCCATCACATGCTGACCATATATCTTTGCCAGTATGAGCTGTTGATTGTTCTAGATACTTTTATTGTAGGCTTTGCTTTGTAGCAAAGGGTTTATGTAAAGAGTGTTAAAATATCAGTAAATAGACAATTAGGCAAGAGAGCACTAATGGAATGACTAAAGTGTCATTTTGCCCAGCATACTTCTCTGCCAAAGCACTATGTTTCCAGAAGGAAATCAAGCCTTGAAAGATACCTATTATCTAACTGTCAACAGGAATATTATGGAGAATATGAGCACAAGCTGACCTATCTGAATGTGCTAGTGTCTCTCAACAGTCATGGTCTTTATCGCCTTTTATTTATATGACTGCTTTGAAATGAAAACACCTACTGTTTTGTCCATTTTTGTTTTGAAACGTCAACTTATTTCTTTCCTCTTCAAAGTCCCACTCATGCCCTTGCTCAAAAGGCTTGCCCAAGGTCAGCAAAACCTTGGTTTTAAGAGAAGCCTGGTGGTATATTATCACTGAGAAGCATAATTAATCAGCAATGATTTTTCCTGAAAGTAAGGACTCTATCACGTGGGCTTTGGGTAGTGCAAAACATGCTGTGCTAAGTTACACATTTCTCAGGTGTTATGAGCAGTGCCCTGAAGAACTACAGAAGTTTGAGGACTGACCAGCTAATGAGCTCCTTGAACGCCATCTCATCAGAGAGAACTGCAGACCCACACATGGGCACTGCTCCTCAGGGTGAGGTGGCTGGCTCTTCCCCAGAGATTCTGGTGCTTCGTAACACTGAAGACAAATAAAATCCTCTTCAGTGTCACCAAGAGCTCAACTACTATTTCTGGACTTGACATGCTGAGCAAGCGGCAAATCCAACCTTAATAGCTGACAAGGGTGAATGCACAAGAGCACATCAGTAAGAAGACATTGGTAAACCAGTGTGGTGCTTCACTGAAGGTGCTAAGCAAGGAAATAGCTTATTATGAGAGTAATGTTCTTTTAAGAAAACAAAATGACAGAATGGATTGAAGGCATATATCCAGATCCCATCTTATGCACTGGATCATTTTTTTAGTTATAAAGATCTAAAAAGCCGGATCCTGTCTGCAGTTAACCCAAAGGTTATTTTTCAGAAAGGAATACTTCAGATGGAAGGAAGCTCCTACCTGGTCAAAAGCCAGCAGAAGCGGTAGCAAAATGAGGGTGGGTTCTAAGAAGTGAGTGAAGAGGAAGCACGCTGGGGATGAGCGAGAAATCCTTCTTTTATCCCAACCCATCCCTACAAAACCCAGTGTGTGCTGTCAGTTCAGTAAGTCAGCGCAGCTCTGAGGCTGGACTAGTGCCTGACCACTGAAAGGCAACCCAGCTCACTCAGCATGCCCTGCTTCCCTCCCCTGTGAACAAATTCACACTCAAAAGAAGAGATAATCGAACTCATGCTCAGTGTGCTTGTTTTAGGTATTGTAGAAGAAGCAAATCCTAAAAAAAAAATAATAAAAAAATAATTGTGGAAGTTTAGTTCTACGTAAAGACACGGCAGCAGTAAATGAAATCATCTCAGATCACGCCAGTATTTGATATAACTGGCCTCTGCATAAATATGCTCAAAGTTAATATCACTAAGTTAAAACAATCATGAACAAAAATATTTTTATTAAGTGGGCAGACCAAAATATTATTTTGCAATTGCTCTGTACTAAGCCCAATGCCTTTTACAAGAAAATACAAGAATAGTTATAGCACGGGATTTAGTACAAATACCTACCATCTATTATATATAATGTTATATAATAGTATATGATATACATGGCGTATATATAGTGTGTACATATACACACTATGTATTTTATACATAGTATATAATAGTATAATATATATAATATTATGCCATCAATTTGCAATCTGTGATCTCTGTGCCGTAGGTGCCAGGTTTCCGATTAGTTTTAAAAAAATTAGTATAGCATATACTTCATATTAGTCTTAGGAGGCTTTATTAATCATTATGTGGCGTGATGAAGTACTTTGAGTTAAAACACTTGAAAAATAAAGGCGTAGTTCATATTTGCTAACCTAGGAATCCAAAACACTGGCATCCAAGGCTGGTTTGTCATCCCAATCTTTCTTTATTAGAAATGGGAAGAAATGCACGCTCTGCAGAGGGCAATTAATTTCCTTCAAGATAGGTCACATGAATCACTCTCTGAAGTTACTAGGTTCCTTCTAAAAGCTATAAAGACTAGCTTTGACTCACAGGTCTGATGTTAAGGTGTCGAGATGAATTCAAAGACAAGCAATTACTGCCTGTTGAATGACGGGTTTGTAGCTAAGAGGCTTAGGGCAAACTAGACAACTGTTTGGCAGGCAACTTGGTTTTGGTTTTATTCATGGCCAGAATTCCTTCTGCAGGGTATCTGCTAGGCGGTTAAATAAAGCCACCACAGGGAAAGCATGCGTTTTTTAAATTGACAGTGTTGCAGGTACAAGTGTACTAAAGAACACACCAAATGTGAAAATCAAACTCACCAAGTAGCATGAACAAGTTCAAGGGACCGACAGCAGTACTAATCGCTTTAAGTGATTACCAGCAAAAATTAAAGGGAAGCATCTCTCCCAAACTAAAACAAAATGTTGCCAGTATGAGCGAAACACAAATGGGATATTTTAGTTATTTTCCAGTGGAAGATAGGCAGTTTGTATGTAGCAGTCAACGCTGAAGCATAGCGAAAGGATTTATTTTGAAGTGTTTTGGTAATAATGAACATTTCCACAGGAACAGAGATTAAAACCACTCTGTCATCACTGAAAGATGATTTCTGTTGTAATTAGGTATTCAGTAGTCTAACGTACACTGTGGAGATGTCAATGTTGAGAGCATCGGAAGAGAATCTGTGCCTCCTTTCCCTGGCTCCACAGATGCAGCATGTTCTCTCCAGAAGAGACACCTTGCACTCGCAGGAGGCAGGATGAGAGTGCCCAGGACAGTGCGTTCTTCTTTTACAAGGGTCCAGCTGACACTCCCATTCCCATTGCCACAGCTACAAGCCGTATTTCAGCTACCCAATCCAATCACAAATTCCTAAAAATTCTGAAAGCAGACAACAGGATATTTGAATTACGTTGTAGTCATCTAGTTATTGTTACGAAGTGACATCATCGTCTGCATCAGTACCATGAAGGTCTATAGGACCCTGAGAGACCCTAGAAGAAAACAGACATCTCTATTCTGTCCCCTCTGAATATGTTTTTTTAATTATTTTTTTGATACCAGTAAGGTGAGATTCACCTTGCCTTACTTTACCTGTGTGAAATCCAACAATCATCAACAAGAAATACCCGATTCCTCCCACTCTCTGTCAGGTGTATGAACCAGATGGATTAATTTGTCCACTGGAGGTTTCGGTTTCTCTCCAGTGACTATACAAGGAACATCTATGGTTGGTTTATGACTGGCAATCAGATTTGTGGTGGCTACATGAAAAAACCCTGAGCTTTGGTACAAAAATCCCTTTTTATAGCTTTTCAAGATTTGTCAGCAATCATGGTTTTGATATAAATTACTATATAAAAATGTACTGGGGTTAATTTTAAATCAGAGACAATACGACCCTGTGTCTTCTCTGATAAACCTACTGTTCATTCCTCTACTCAAAAAGTAAATTGACCTGTTCTACTTTTTAGAATGGAAATGATAGTAGCAATCAATGCATGAAATAAATTTTTTATTGGCAAATACAAACTAAATTTAAAATATATCAATTCTTAGAATCAAAACCCATATAAATACAGAGGACAATGGAATTTTCATTGGGAGCAAATTTGTTGCTCCCTCTTAGTCCAGTACTCTCAAGTCTGATACCAAACTGCTAATCTGCTAAACTATTAGAGATTTTATCTTCAAAATAGAATCCTTTAGTATTCTTCCCCTGATTTAGGGTAACACAGAAGGAACACAGGCAAAACCGTGTCCATTCATCTAATGGACACAGGACTGCATTGATTTTCCTAGGACTGCTGTCCTCCTCTGATGTGAATGGGTACTTTGGTTAAATGATGGTTAAAATGAGAAATTTGAATTCTCAGTCGATCCTATACGGAGCCTCCTGCAGGAAGGTCTTTACCCACAGAATGCCTCTATCTCTCTCACAAGGAGCAGCAAAGCTCTCGGGTCAGGCCAACTTGTCACCACACATTTTGGGGCAGATAAGACAGTTGTACTAATGCTCCTCCCTCTCATTCTCTATGACCTAGTTTAATAATCACCCCTGCTACTTGGCCTTCACTGAGAAAAATGTCAGCTCTTTAGCAGCTGCTGCCTCTCGCTGACTGGCATGAGAACCAGACACCTGAGCTGAAAAGTGACAAATGTTTTAGGTAATTGACAGTTTGCAAAAGACTATATATATTTTGAAGAATCTTGTGTGAGGAAACTGGATTGCAGAGGTGGCAGCTGGCATACTCCCAGAAGTGTGCATTCAAGGGGCAGTTGTGAGTTCATGCCATTTACGGAGCATTTTAAAGTTAGCACAGCAGCTTGGAGCATGTGCATGTGTATGCATGTTTTGATTTGGTTTTTTGGTTTGTTTTTTTTTTTTTTTGTTTTGTTTTTGGGTGTTGGTTTTTTTAATATGCATTTTAGTCTGATTATAGCAACCATTTGTCCTGGATCTACTGACCTCTGTGCTTATTTAACCTTTATGCTGTACAGCCTGATCTGCACAAGCTAGGTTAGCTGAATCCAAGCTAAGAAGGAAGGTTCCTTGTCTTGGGTCTTACTGCACAGTTAGCAAAGAGAGACAGGCATCTCTGGAGGATGCTTGCTCTGCTATAAAGGAGATGACAAAATACAGAGGATGGCTCACTTTCTGCATCTGCCTTTCCGGGAAAGGAAGAGAGACACTACATACAGGTTCACCTCAATAGCTGACGAACAGGTATTTCATGTCAGTTCAGGGTATCAGGCATAGCTACAAAAGGCTTGTCTGTATGCTACAAGACCTGCAGGAGACCAGCATCCATCTAGAGTGGCAGTTGCAAGTCAACTGAACTGTGCTTCACATGACTAGCTGCCACCAGGACATGAGGACCCTGGTATCTATTTTTCAAGTCTTTTCTTAGATGTGAATGCAGGTAGCATAAACTTTACAATTCTCTGAGCCAAGGAAGGCTGTATTTTTAGTCCTTAAAACTGATAAAAGTAATCACTTAATAATAATAAAAATAATAATTTGTGTGTCATGGAAAACCAGCATGTGTTGACCTAGGACTGGAAGACCTTAGGGGCACCACCACAAGACTTGGCTGCTCAATGACTGTCCACGCAGCAGTGGTGGCATGGGGGCCTTTGCCTCTTGGGGAAAGGTTGCTTGCTCCTCAGAAGTTGTCAGTAATATGTGGAAAGTATCTCCAGAATAATCCCACAACCTCTGTCTCAGGAAAGCCCAGTGAAAAATCTTTCTCTAGCCACTGTTCCTGTCTCTACCCATTGCATAATATAACAGGTAATGCTATTGTCATAGCATTCAGATGGTTCACCTGACATGCACAGGTACGTGAGAAGCTTTTCTGATGAGTGTATTAGCAGAGGCTCAGCAACCAAGCAATTGCAGAAGCTCTCATAGACTTCAGAGGTTAGGTTTGTTCGGGTTCATACTCTTAGACATATGTAAAATTCACTCAAATTTAAGGAAGTTTTCCTGTCCCACTTCAGCCCACAGTCTCTGAAAAACAGCTTAGCTGTAAAAAAAAAAAGTAATTTTTACCCAAGGTTCCTTTCAGTTTTTGTTTCACACCAGTCACTTTCTAAATTATAAGTGGTTGTAAAACAGTGGAAGAAGTACTTTGAGAATTTAAACCAAAACAGAAGTTTGAAGGGAGCAAAAACCCAAACCTAGCCACAACTCTAAGAAAAACCTGTTACAACAAATAATTTTCATTTATTTGTTGCTTTTGCCTGTGTGGCACACCAAAAAACCCTTTTAATGTCTTTAAAAACTTCACTGTGCAAAAGAATTGTGTCTTATTTCCAGGTGTTCCTGTTTTAGCAGTTTCAAATTCTAGTTGACTGAAAGCTAATGCACCTATGAAGGATTTCTGCATGGATATCTGTTACAAAAAGATTTAATTTGCTCAGCCTTCCTCTGTGTTCACTATTTAAAACTGTATTAATTAATATGTATTTAATCAGGTGAATTTGTTTTGCAGGAACAAACCACAGTGGACATGAGGATCCTGGCACCGTTGTTGCTAGTGTTATACTAATGCTATATACTACACTACTTAAAAGTAGTGTCAGTGTAGTAAAGTAAGGGCAAGTCTGTCTCATCATCCTCAATGGATTCAGGGCTTCTAAAACAGATGGTTTCTGGGATTTTTTTTGTTGTCACAAAACATGGTGATGGAAGATTGATTTATACGCAAAGTTTTATCTTCAACCTGTTTTCAGTAATTTTAAATATTATATTTGATAAAGCAACCAGAATATAATCCAACACAACTGAAATCTAAACAGAAAAGGTAACAGTAAATTTGACACTCATAGAAACCATTAAGTGTCTGAATAGAACAATGCTTCCTCTATTCTTGTCTGCTTTTTCTTGAAACAGGTTATAAAAAAAGTCTTTTCTTCCAGCTTCTTGCTGCCTTTCCACAAGACAAGCCATGGTGCTTTAGTCATCATTCTCAAAAGGAATTCAGTCCCTTTTAGCACTGATTACCAGAATCACTAGAGGCAGGCAGAGATGCTGCACAGGATTTTCCCTGTTGGTTTTACCACCTCACTCCAATGAATCATGTCCCAGAAAACACTGACAGATTCAATAGTGCAGTGGCATGGAGACGGGTCTCAGGTGTTGGGAAGAGCAGTCATGCTCATTTTTACTTGTCATTTAAGTGAGGCAATATACACACACACACAAAAAGGTGAAAGCTAACCCCTTAAGTGTTTTCTCTACATGTGTCCCCTGATACATACTTGGCGGGCTTTCCAACGTGGAATAATGGAAATCCACTTTCACCAAGAGTGGAGCCACATTGCTCAGGACCCAGCATTTTCAGCAGGCACATTCAAAATCATACCAGATCTATAGTGACCTCAATCGACTTAAATTCCAACTAGCAGTATTTGGCTCTAAATAAGATGAGATAAAAAGAAATGGAATTTCTTTCTGGAGCTATTTTAAGGGCCATGACTACTATATATAGAGCCAGAATAAGTGGCTGAAGTTGAATTTAAAAGACAGACGTATTTTTGTTTTGCTGTTTCCAAATACAGTCTCATCTGTTCCTAAGTCTGAACAACAGAAGAAAAAGAAAAATTATATTAAAGAACCTGATCCTTCTGCAAGCAAAACCAATGTTTTCCAGTATAGAAGGCAACACCCAAGGAAAGCTAAACTGTGCATGAGAGTTTCAGATCTTTTTTCTATTACAGTACAAAGCCTATTTTGGAGTCTTGCCTGAAAAAGGGGTGTAAACTCAGGTCTTCTGTAAGTCCAGAATTTCTGCTATTCTAAGACAGTTCTAAAGCAGTCTTACTCAGGTGCCTGGCTTCGCTGACTGTACAGAAAACTCTTGCTTATGAGAATGAGGTTAAACGATAGGAAAAAAACCTGTATGTTTGCGTAGATAACCTTACAAAGGTATCCAGGCCTCGGCTTTGGAGAAAGTAATATAAACACTGAAACATGCTATGTCACTGCAGTACAATTAAATTTGAAATTTCAAGTAGACTGGATTTAAAGGTGCTGCAATATTGGCATTTAATTCACTGTGTAGGACTTAGAATAAGCTATTTCCTGTTCTGTCTGTACTGTAGGAAAACACAATTCTTACAAAAAGAAGTATTTCTTTCTTGGACAAAACTGAGGTGCAATCTCAGTTTTATTATTTTTCATTCATTTTTTGGAGTAGTAACCATTCTCTGGAAGAAAAAGACAGACTGGAAAGTGGGTTTAGTTTCTTCCACCTCAAAGGTGTTTTAGCATTGCAACATCCATCTCACGAGGCACGCTTTGAGAAATCTAAATTTTGGTTGCCATGCTAACAGGAACGGAGTCCAGTGAAACAAAAGTGCATGAACGACATTTTCTTGTAAAAACAGGGAAATACTAGATGAACGAGGCTGCAGGTTTTACCAGCTGCAGTGCATCCCACAGCAGTGCCCCTCCGCAGAGCGCAATTTTCTGTCCGCATTCGAGACCCCGGAGCATCAGCTGCTTTTCCAACAGGACCGGGCGGCTGGTGCCCGCCCGCCGCCGGGCTGCTGCCAGCGTGAACCCGAGGGGGGACGAGCCCCACCGGGCACCACACGCACCCAGCAGCCGTCCCACGGCCCGCTCCGCCGCGCTCCCTGCCCACCTGCCCGCCGCTCCGCCGGCTCCCCTCGGGGGCTCCCGGCAGGACCTGAACCTTCCCAGGGGGTCCCTGCGGACCGCACCGCCGGGGAGCCGGGTCCCTCTCCAGGGGGACAGCGGGGACGCGCCAGCTGCGCCCCGGCTCCCCGCCAGCACCCAGCGGCGCGGGTCCCTCAGCCCACCCAAGTGCGTGGGGCCGCGCTGCCCCCCACCCGCGGCCGCCCTCGCTGCTGCCCGGCGCGGGGGGCGGCCGCGGAGCGCCCCACCGTGTCGCCGTGCCCGGCCGGCTGCTGCCCTGCAGGTGTCACGCTGCGCCCAGCCACCGAGGGATGCCGCGTCCCACGGCAGCGGCTGCGAGCGAACAGCACACGCTTACTACGCGCAAGAGAAAAGAAGGGATCGCAATGCTCCTCCGGACTGTGACCGAAGAGGTGCACAATGTGGCTTTACGCTTGCGTCGGCTCAAAAGTTACCCCAGACCGCCCTAGGGACTTTTTTTTTTTTTTTTTTTTTTTTTTTTGGTAGAGGGGCAAGAAGGGAGTCAAAGATTCAGAAAGAGAATATATCAAAGTTGGTGACAACTTACTTGGTTTAGGTGCATGCGTTGACTGCCGGCATCTTCCTCCAACAGTTTTAGAGGTTACATTTCCCCTTGGAATAAGTACCCTTTTGTAAATGAAATCCCGTTAAAAGGTGTTTGTTTTATTTCACTGGCTCTCATCCATCTCAGCCACTTTTCCCCATTTTTATTTTCTTCATGTTTGCCACACATGCAGGCACTCTCGGATACACGCCCACGAGTTAGCGGGTGTCCATCACCTCCAGCTGCGGGGATCGCGCCTGCAGCCGGGCTCCGGTGCAACAGATGACAGGCAGGTCCTTCCCCGGCTGCTTAGTGCGGCACCTCCTTATTCCCTCGGGGAGCCTCATGCCGGCTGTAAAAAGTAACAGCTCCTTCCGATGCGATGGTTCCCACCGAAGCGCAGGCTGCGCAGCATGGGGAGGGAGGAAAGACACGGAAATAAAAGCAAAAAGAGCGCAGAGGGGCAAGCGCTGGGGTTTCCCGTCCTCGCCGATGCTCTCCCTCCCCGGCCGGCGGCGAGCTCTGCCTCGGCGGGCCCCCTCCCGCCGCCCCCGCCGCGCTGCCCCCGCCGGCCCCCCGCGGCCGCGCCGCTCTCCTCGCCCGGCGCCCCCCGCGGCCGCGCCCGCACCGCCGCTGCCCGCCTGCGCCCCCCCCGCGGCCGCGCCGCGCACCGCGGCTCCGCGCCGGGCTCCGCCGGGCTCCGCGCACCGCCCTGCCTCTGCGCGGATGCTCCGCGGCCGGGTGCGCACCCAGGTGTGTCCCCCGGGCAGAGACGCGGGGGAAGGCGCAGGCGGGCGCGCACCTGGAGCGGGAGCCCGGCTGTAGGTGAGCCGAGACCACGCACCGCGCGGGATCGCTCGCAGGCGAACGCACCGGCGAGCGGCGGCCCGCGCCGCAGAAAGTTTGCCGTTACGTCTCTCTGCAGCCGGGAAAGACCTAAGCCGCTACCTGCAGTCGCAGCGGGGTACTGTGCGTGCCCCTGCCCGGAGGCCGCTCCCGGTGCGCCTCGAGCGCGGGGCGGCTGGGCGGTCCCGGTACCGGCCGCGCTGCGCCTTCCTGAGGCGCCGCGAAGCCTCCGGCCGCGCCGCCCAGCGGGGGCTCGGGCCGGGCTGCGCCCGGGTACGCCCTGCCGTGCGCCGGCCGCCCTGCAGCGTCCCTGCCCTGCGCTGCCCCAGCCTGGCCCGCTGCAGCCAGGGCAGGCCGGCCTGGGCGCTAACGGGGTGCGGGGCCGAGCCGAGCCAGGATGCGTAGTAGAGGATCGGGCGGAATAAGGCTAGACAGCGTTTCCTCCCTTTGCTCTTTCTTTCCCTAAAAACCTGGGAATTTACATGCACGAGCTTAGAAATGGTAGGAAAAAGACGCAACGTGCGGAGACAAAGATGCACGACAAGATAGTCCGGTCTTTTTTTTTTTTCTTTTTTTAGAAGCGTTTGGACTCGGCTCCGCGTTGTGCTCTGGACACGGTGCAGACACGGAGCTTGGGGGGGAACCTGCCATCGTACGCGAAGCCTGCGGTGGCCCGGCTGCGCGGCGGGCGCTGCCCCCAGCCCGGGCGAGACCCCCTGCCACCCCCGGCCCCGCCGCGGGGCTGACTGCCGCCCGACACCGCTGCGCGCCGGCCGGGCTCGTCCGGTGGGTGAACAGCGCCCAAGTCCGCGTTCCCGCGGGGACGGGGGTTGAAATTAGCCCGGGGCAGCGCAGGGCAGGAGCCGCCAGCGCGGCCGAGCCCCGGCGGGGCGCGCAGCGGGGCGCGGGCAGCGCGGCCACCGGCAGCCTCCGCGCTGCCCGCCGAGCAGCGCCCTCACAGGGCCCGGCTGCCCGGGCCGCGGGGTGTGGGGTGTGTCTGTGTGTTTGTGCAAGAAATGCAAAGAGCGAGAGTGTCCGTCGTGCTGCGCTTCATTCCTGTCTCTGTCGCAGGCGTCAGCGCACTGAGCCGTGAAGCGCCTGAGCAGGCAGGCGAACCTGAAAACGCCGCTACAGCCAACGTTAGGGAGCTGGCAGCCACAGCGGGCTGGGTGGCAGCTGCGCGCACGGGCAGCACGGCTCCGGGGGCAGCACGGCTCCGGGGGGAGCAGAGCACAGCGAAGCTGTGATGCAGCTACTCCGCCCGAAGTGCGGCCGGAGCTGAGCGGTGAGGATGCCGATCGCAGGTTGATTCTGCTCTGGGACTTCCACGGTTGCAGCATCAAGCCTCTGCATCGGGCTGCTGTGGGGAACCACTGGCATGCATATTTGAGATGTGCCCCAAATCTGTTAGGATTTCGGCAGAAACATTGTGCCTTTGGGGAGCTGCTCGGGAGGCAGGCTAGTGTGCTGAGCGGCATGTGATGCAGGCTCGCTGAAGCAGGCCTCTGCATGGCTCCCCTGAGAGATGTTAATTGAACTCATGAGATCAACTCGTGTTGATTCAAATACAGATCAAATGCCAAAAGCAGCTGTTATGGGAAGCTGAGCCAGTTGTTCTAGTACGCACGCATACGTGTGTGCAATGCATGTATATACATAGACCCATACGTGCACATCCACACAAAAGCAAGGGGAGAGAATTGGGTAAGTGGAGGCTCCCTAGTGCACAGAGAGCCTGAAAGCCTGCAATGAAGTGTGGGAAAGGCTACACCATTAGATTGCATTGAAATTGTTAGTGTGAGCTGATCTGCCTGTTACTGTAGCGTTTGTACCCCTTGTGCATGCTATGCCCACTACTGAGACCACACTGTGTTACTACAGGTTGGAAGTGTAGACAAGAGTTACTTTCAGAGGTATTTGATGTTCACTTTCCCAGAGCAGCGTGCTTTTCCCCCCGTACATTTCCTTACTGGGTCTTGAGAAGCCAAGTTCTGAGTGTAATGTTTAATTTTCCACAAGCAAATACCTCTAATAGTATTTCCTTTGTCTTTTTATGTGTCGCTTGTGACCTTTCTCCTTTTCAGCGGTGAATGCAACATGGCACTATCAATGTGCTTTACACTTTCTGGCATTTTACACACAATAACCTGTTTGCAGCCTCCTGTGGGTCTTGAGCAATGCTTATAATTCCCGATTAAACTAACATTCAGATAAAATCTCTGTGGTATTACTCAGATGAAAATGAAGTAAATACAATTTTATCTCTGGTTCAGGACAGTGGGGTCTGGATCTTTGCAACGTTCTGAGTTTATGCTAGTATATTTTATTCCTAGCAGGCAGCTAGCTGCCAACTGTTTCTCAGCAGTAAGTATTGTGGCAGGGAGAGAGAGGTATAGGGGGAAAATTAAACATTCTGTGAAACCCATATCGCATATTGAGGTTTTAGAGGATATGTGGTAACTGGGCCTTCCTTTAATGTGCTCACAGTGTCACACTAAATTACGTTGCTCTTGGGATCTTCTCTGTTTCTATCCCCATGTTACACCGTTCTCCTCAGAACACCTGACGCACGCCTGGCAGCTGACCATTTGCAATTCAGCTAAATCTTATATATCCAAAATACCAAGCAGACTGGGATTTTTCCCTCTGCAGTTTGTGCAAATATCACTGGGGCATATCTCTTGTTTTATGTCATGAACCACTACGAAGAGAAAACCAAAGATTAAAAGCAGCTTGAAAAATATGACCAAGTTGGAGCATTTATAAAACACGAATTGATTTTGCCTTCTGATATCAATGGGTACCAGTAAAAACATCTGCAGCAGATGCAAATCAATGTAACTTTACCCAAATCAGTGAAGCTGAACTGGCTTACCTGAAGAGATGGCTCATTATCTTTAGAGAGGAAAGAAAAAGCAATGCAGAAGGTTTAACCAGATTTGCTCTGGTGCCATAATATTCCTACGTCTCAGCATCTTTTCTTTTTGTATTAATGAAAGCTTTTCTTACTAGTAGCACGAAAGTTTAAAGGATTATGAAATTTTCACTAAGATGGAGATTTACATATATAAGAAAGAAATTCAGAGCAGTTCTTTAAAATAATCTTAGCCAATTAATTAAAACATGAATTGTATTAATTTTTATTAATTTAGGATACATGGAGGAAGATTTTCTCAGGTTTCTGTTTTTCATGTAGTTTTAAATATGCTTCCACTGGTCTATTACTCATTAGCAATGGTGTAAAATGTGAAATCACACAGTACAATAATACCTTGTTGCAGTTTAAAATTTTATCTATGTTTGTTTTGGAGACTACATTGTTGCAAAGAGTAAGGATTACATTTTTTTTCTCTATATTATTCTGATTTATGAAATCTGTAACAAGTTAATTCTGTTAGTTCTATTGTTACAAGCCATGTACTTCTCCCAGCCAGAACTTTTTGCAAGCGCTAAATTGTTCTGTGTGCCAGCCCACACCAGGCATTCCATACTGTTAAGCTTCCCTTCCACATAACTCAGCGTATTGCCATTTATGTGCTTAAATACCATTAGTCAAAACTCAAGTTTTCAAGACTTGAGAAAAAAGAGATTCCTTTTATTGAATTATTGAAGAACATGAGGAATTTGTGAAAGAAGGGGGGGGGGGGGGAGACACAATGATGGGGAACAGACAGCGGAAATATTTGATCTTTATGAAACATTTATTGGTGAAGAAATTGCTCTTGTGAAGGTTTAGTGGGGGAAAAGGGTCAGAGTGAAGAGAGAGACAAGAACATACAAGGGAAAAGAGAAGCAAAGGACATTGATCCAAGGAAGTGAATAAACAGTAACACTTTCCTTAAAGCAAGTACTGACCTCAGCTGTGGGGCCCTTACACTCAGGCTCTTTTTCTATGCCAGGTCAACCAGATTCTTGAATCATATTGCTTTGTTTCTTTTTTAGTTTGTTTTCATTAAAAGGGGGGTGGGGATTGGGGGTGAAGACAGGGCGAAACACAAGTAAACTACTGAAAAATTTCCAATACCAAATTTTGGTATTTTCTTTATCTTAATTTTAGGTCATGACAAGCAGATTCTTGTCTGACTTCCTCAAGACTTCCAAGTTATTCAGGTGAGAAGATACTTGGGTTTGTATTTTAAAAGAGGAAATCAGGTCCCTTAGCTTATTGGCAATTAAATTGCTATTTAATTTTATTTTTGCAGATTACATTAGAAGCATGCAGAATCCTAAGTAGGCTTCCCATTTAATTACTATTTAAATCCCAACAATTCATATTTTTAGTGGACAGCAAGCAATTAAACTTCCTTTACCTAGCTACATTTGTCAGTTCTCCAGAGTTCACGTTATTCTTACTGAAATGCTACAAACACTTTCTCCTTTCCTCTCCTACCCAGAGTTTTTGAACGATTTAAGCTTATTTTTCTGACATCAGAGGGTGGAAACTGGTGCACTACAGTTCACTGCTGTCTGTTCCATTTTTTTAACTAATAGCAGAATGACATCCTTTAAAATTTTGGTGTTTTTCAAAGCCATTTAGGTTTTGTCATCCATGATTTTCAAATGTCTGTGCTTCCAAGTAAGCACTTAAATTCTTTCAGAATACCCAGCTGTCACATTTTTGAGATTTTTCTGACACAGTCTTTCAGTGTAGAGGTTTTAGGAAGGCACAGGTCTAACAGATCAAACCCAGTGCAGAAATACGATTCAGCTCCAGATTTAAGGCATCTAAATTTAGGTGTACACATCTGAACTGCTGAGTGTCTTAAGCTCACTTTAGAGTCCGTGGAAATCTATTCAATACAGTCATGGGATCTTAGAGAAAAGTTCAGCTTTGAATGTGAGTTTTGACTTCCAGATGAGCTAAATAGTCACTAAGCACTCTGCTGAAGGGGGCAAACACTGGAGCAGAGGTACTTCATGCTGTTTGAGGTCCTCAAGGCTATCCAAGGCACCTGCAGAAGGCAAACAGATAGGTTTGTCTTGCCTTGCCAAGGAACTGGTCTTATAGGCGACCTGTACCTTTCTGGAGGTTAGTTCAGATACTCCAGCATCTCACAGGGCACTGGACACACGTGCACCGGCACCTGAATCCACTAGATCCCTTTTGGCTCTAGTAGGAGATTGGACTCCTGTGTCACATGTAAACCCCAGCACTACAGACACACAACATTAGGTGTTTGAATCATGATCCTTACAGTTACATGGCAAAAGCATTCAGCAACATTGGCAAAGCACAGTTTGTTTAAGAAGAGTAAATGTAAACCTAAGCAATGATCACTTTCTCATTTTCTGAGAGAGTTGAAACCTTTACCTGTGTTTATAAGGGTGTTAACCTGGTAAAAGACCTGAAATCTTGGAAACAAGTGGGATATTTCAGTCAGGAGATAAAAAGAAACAAGAGACAGGGTTCCAGGGCAGCTAGCCAGACATTTTAGGCATCTCTAACAGTATGAGGAATAAACAGAAAGAACGAGATGTCTTGCTACACAAACAAAGCTATAACTTAATTGGCAAGACAGAGACTTTGTAGGATAAATCAAAGGATTGTAGTGTTGATGTCGAAGGGTACAGGCTGTTCAGGAAAGAAAGGCTGGGAAAAGAAGGCAACATTATATTACCAAGAATGTGTTCATGATCTTGTAAGAGAAGGCAGATACCTCAGAGGTCTGTAAGGGAAGAAAAAACAGTGTTTCAATAAAGAGGTCTACCTCAAAACAATTTGGGAGAGGAGGTAGTTGAACATCTTTAACACAAGCTAAAACATTACCCGCCCACTCCCACCCCACGCCACCCCCCCCCACCCCCCCCCCAAAAAAAAAAAAAAGAAAAAATAAGAAAAAAAAAGGAGACTTCTCTTGGAATTGTCAAGATGTGTGTTTACATCCTCAGCAGGTAGAGTGTAAAGATTTTTTTTTTCTGTTTTATTGGGGCAGAACAGCTGAAAATGTAAAGATGAAGGCCTCTCGGATCTGGTAAAAGTGAGTTTGAAATAACAGGAATGGGAACACCAGAGAACAGCACTTGAAAAGAAAGAAGGTGGTGACATACTTAGAAAGCTGGTAGGAAAAGTTGGGAGGTTCTAATGGCACATGCGCTCGGAGAGTCAGCCATGAGAAGCTGCTGCAAAACCAGCAGTATTGACAAGAAAGCAGTAGTTGTTCAGAATGTAGTAGTGGGAGTGTAACACATGAGAAATCATGATTTTGCTCTAGCCAAGCAACACTTTACATCAACCTCAGACCTCATGTTTGGCAGTGGTGTAAAAAAAAACACCTTCAGGGAGCCTAGAGGTCAGCATCATGGATGATAAGGTAATGTCATCTTCCAGAAATATTTCAACTGGGCTTGTTCTGCCTAAGAAAAGATACCTTTAAGCTGTATTATATAGTTTATAGTTGTCTAAAAGACAGTTGTAAAGAGACTGCTAACATATTCATGAGAAGTAGGAGTAACTGATTTTTTGTCTTAGCAAGGAAAACCTGAACTGTACATAAGTAGGTTGTTTCTAACTAAAAAAAGAGTTAAATACTGGAAGATTTCACATGTGAAAGTTGCGGATTCCATATCTTTGAAACATGTGAACTTTTTTCTAAGAGTAGCTTTTTTTCCTATTTTAGGATTCTCTGAGTGCCTGTAATGAGACATTTTTTGTCCAAAACTTAGTGTACCCCTTTTTACAGACGATATTTTGGGAAACTAAGTTTTCATGCTTTTAAGAAAGACATGCAGCCAATCTGTTTGCACTCTCAGATGCCATTTGAACAGCGTGATTCAACTTTGGAAGCATATGTAGCTTAAGAGAGCAAATATCTGTCCTGGCCCTTACATCTGAAAACGGGCAATTCTTCCCCTTGGGCAGAGTCCCATAAAAGCCAGCAGGGCACTAGTGGCTTCGAGCACAGGAATTTGGCTTGTGCCCATTATGGTTTAAGACAATAGGACTGTAAATGAGGAATTCCATTGCCCAACCATCAGCACCATTTTAGGTTCCTTAGGGTATCCCAAAGGTCCATGTAAGGCTGGCAGGTGTAACCCCAGCCTGACAGCAGATCCACAGCTGGCCAAAGGAGCAGACGGGATATCCTGCCAGCCAAGAGCTCTGCAGTGCCTAAAATGACATCAGGCAACTGAATCCTGTCCTTAAAGGTGCTTTTTGGCAGTTTTATCACTTCCATGTTTTTTTCAACTCACACTTTGATAAAGCATACATATTTTTTTCCTCAAACTCTGTTTGGAACTCTGTTGTAAATGAAAATCACAGACTAATTACCCAAGCCTTTAAAAAACCCCATAATTTTCCTTCTCCACCAGACAAATACATCAGTGATGCTTTTAAATTGTGTGATAAAGAGAGATGTTTTTAAAACTTTGGCTTTTACGGTATATTAATGATTTGTTTCCTACAATCTGCAGGATAACAGTTCATCTTGGTGGTGGGTTGTGTTGAGACTGTGTAGAACCTCAGACAGCGTATAAAATTCACCCATTTTGCAGACAGACACTAGAATGAGTAGGAGATGGAAGATATTCAGGCTTGAGACATCAATTCTCTTCCTACATTGTAAATACGTCTTTTGTCCTGTTTCTGAGACTTGGTTTTCTTTCTTACAATATCGCAATCACCTCTTTTTATAACACCGTTATGACTGTGCACTCAGTACCTAGGAAGAAATCATAAATACTTTTTAAAACCATTAAATGCCCTGTAAGTAGTAACAATAAGAGATTTGCCTAGAATGAGTTCTGCACTGATTCTGCATTTTAGATAAAAAGTTAATCTTTTTTTTTTTTTTTTTTTTAAATGTTTTCATGAATGTAAAGTGCTGGAAAAGGATTATTTCTGTTTATGAAGGATTGCTTATAACCAGTCTTGCTATGCATACTGAGACTCACTAACAGTTAAGCATAATGGTCATATGTAATTTTCTATGGCAGGTCATATTGATGACATTGAGCCACAGGATATCAAGATGATATTGAAGGATGTTTCAAGATTGAAGTTGCTTTCCTTTAACAATTAGAAAAAAAATCCTTTGCCAGATCTTTTATGCTTGTATATAGCTAGGCAGAAAGAATTTAAAAGAAAATTGACTAAAGGTTTTATTGTTACCATTTTAGAGTGCTTTCATAGCTTTCTGGGTTGGTTTTGTTGTTTGTTTTTTTTTTTTTTTGTATGTGTGTGTGTAATAGAACAGTATGAAATTGGTTTCCTGGATTTCAAAGAGCTTAATGCAGTCCTTAACTACATTTTTGGTATTATTTTCTCCTAGTGATGTTAAATTCTGACAGAAATTTACTTCACATTTGATTATGTGAAACAGAAAAGCAGGATAATTTGTTGCGTAGATTTTTAGAACATTGATTAATGAGTAATTCTGAGAGAGCAAGCTCCTATTTATCTTAAAATAAATGGATGCCATTGTATTCCCCAGTTCCTCCAGTGTGTTGTGTCCATACCTGTTAGCTGAAGAGAAGTGACAGAAGCTGGACAGGCCAGTGGGAAGAACAAGCGTGGTGTGTAGCTCCCAGGTGTGTATTTTCAGCAGCACGTTTCATGGCCAAGGAAATACCGATAGATGGTGCTGTGGAGACAATTTGCGGTCCCTGCACAGCTGTGTAAGGTGCTCATCTGTGTAAGGCATGAAATAGGCTCACATAAAGAATAAATTTTACCCTTCTCTTTCTTTTATTTCTTATCTCACACACTTTATAGAATTTCATGCTCAATTCTAAACCAATGAATAAAAACCATGTACGATCTTATTGAAAAATGTGTATCATGTATGTGTGTAGCTATTTTTTATTGAAGGAGAGAAGCTGGTCAGTATTTTATGGCACCATACTCACCATAATATAGTCACACAGCCATTCGATTTGTTTGATGAAGGTGTAGTACAGCACGTTCTCTCTGGGTGTTTTGTGCAGGTATGTCTTAGTGCACAGAGCTTTAGACTCATCGCTTGATGACTGACTGTGTGGGAGTAAGGGGCAACAGCTTTGCTGCATCTGTTCCCTGACTCTGGTCACTGCTGCCCTTGCTGCGGGAAGGGTGATTGATTTACACAAAAGTATGTTTTCCATCAATGCTATGGTGGGACCACTAGCTGGGATCAAGAAAATAGAGATCTATCATAGCCATACTGTCATCTCCTCAAGAACCTGAAGCCTCCATATCTCAGGATAGCTTAGCATGTAATATGGTGCTCAGATCCTGCTTCCATGGGTGTCTCATTTCTATGCAGGTCCTAAGAACTCCAGTGAGATCCACCTCACCAGATGTTAAAAAAACTGCAGTATAGATGTTTGTATGAGATACTTTCTTGTATATAAGCTGCACTGCAATAAATGTAGACAAAATGCTTAGGCAAAATATTTTTATGGATGAGATACATCTTGCCACAGGAATGCCACGTTCTCCTCAAGACAGAACATGGCACTTAGCCTTCATATAAATATCTGCAACGGATCTCAGCCTTGTAGCCCACAGAAACACAACCGAGCATAGCCTTCTGGGAAGGACATGTAAGCAACATTGCAACTTGGAATAAGGAATTTACAAATGTCATGTCCGTAAGTGTATGGAGTAAAATGAGTTACATCGTCTCGACTGCATTCTTTTAAGTCAAGATCCAGATTGCTTGATAATCTATGAGTCCTTTCATTTTCTAGGCACCACATGGTCTATAAAGTGCCATAACTGGAAGTGAGGGTTAGTGAGGACTTGGGCAGGCAGCTATGGTTTGTGCCTTCTGGGCCCTCAACCTAGACATGGTCTGATGCTGAAGGGGTACTACATTTTCCAGTAAGAAAATTTAGACCTGTCAGACATTGAGATGGGATAAACAACTGAGAGACACAATAAAAGAGTAACTGTATTTCATGGCACTATTTTTCAACTGAAAATTTCTATGAAGCAACAGAGTATGATGTGAACATAATTTGGACCTGTACTGTCTTATTCTACACACTCTCTGTGGAGCCTAGTGGAGTTACTGAATTGCCTTTTTCAGGGTCTGTAAAGACTCTACAATCACAATTACTCAGACATCAGAGGCAGAACTGAGAAAAATATTGAAACAACTGTTTCATCGCTTTGAAATAAATCAGTTTGTTCATAATCAGTTCCTTAACGTTTCCTTACATTTACTTCAACTTGTTCCAGATCAGTCTTGAGTATCTACGTTTTGTAAATGCTCTGATGCATTCTCTTAAATTTACTAAAATTCTGAAAATTCCTGACTATGAATACAATAACTAGAATGATCATGCAGATAAGAATGCAAAAGGAGAAGATACAGTTAATCTAAATATACTTTAAATGTCAGAATGAGAGATAATGAAGATGTGTTTCTAACAGTCATCCGCTTTATTCATGACACTTCTCTAGGGGAGAAAAATATTTGAAGCAGCTGTTTAGATAATTTGAGGTAGAGATTAAAGACTTTGGAATGCTACTGAAGTAATACATGTTGTTGCTGTAAAAGAATGGTAATAAATAAGTGTACAAAAAGTGCAAAAAAGATGTTTAGTGCAATAGAGTAGCCTGTGCTTGTGTAAACTAGAACAGCACTGTTGGTAATAATGACTTATAAAAGCTAATGCTGATTTTGCCAAGTAAGACTTTATGGAAAAAAAATTAGATACATTGCAAAAAAGACCTGAATACGGAAATCCAAAAGCTTTATCAATAACTGCCTTCTGGAGTTTGGTTAAAATCATATCCATTGTAAAACAATGTAATGCTGGCACTTTCACTGAGATTATACACTTTCCATCATTGCTACCCAAAGACTTTGCCTAAATACATAATGTAGTATTTCATGACTTGCTAGAAATCTTCCCCCCACGCCCCACCCCCACCCCCCTCAATAATTTTGTGGGTGGAAATACTCCTTCGTGTAATTGTGTAACATTTATGCAAGCAACTGTCAAGGTTTTCAAGAATTTTTAGTTTTAGTATGCACGTTAAAATCTATGAATAGTTTCCCAAAACTAAAGAGATTGCTTGACCTATGGGAAAATCAAATATTCTAATCACTGAGGTCCTGTGACTGTTAAATCATTTTCTTTCTGGATGTGACTTCTGTAACAGTTTTATGTCTATAGAGACCTTTCCCTCTGCTAAAATATTTATATTTGTCATCATTTGGTTTTAACATTAAATCACTTCATAATGTTAGAACCATTTCATCTGTCACCCTAGAAAAAAATTCCTGTGCGCTAGCTGCTTTCATACCTTACACATGAATAAAGAACTTCTTCATGCTTTGTCTCCTAAACAACAGTTTCCAAAACAGGCAATATCGACCATCAAAAATGCTAAATTTGAAGAAGGTAATTTAAAAAAAAAAAAAATAATGACACTTTTCCATCTTGTTTCTATCTGGGAAAACTGCTGAAGTCTGATGGCTCATTAAATTAATATAATTAATTTAGAGACAATAAATCTTTTAAAATTAACCTTCTGCATTAGTGTTAATAGGTTACTGTTAGTGAAAAGAAATAACCCACGTAAACAGTAAGACATAACACCATTATGTGTTAATAAACAAAACATATGTTGGAAAGAATTTCAGTTAGGTTATTTTTGGTCTTTGGAGAAATCCTACAGGAGGGGAATGGGGTAGAAATCCTCTTCATGGAGCACAGCCTTACATTTCCCAGTTCTTGGTTCTGCTGTCTCTGCCCCATGAGAGGATAGCACTGGTGCCAGATAGCCCTGGGTTTGATCTGTCCTGTTAGACAGAAAACAGGACCGCGATCATGGTGCAAAAGTGTCCTTAATTATTGTCCTGATATGGGAGACATCTCTCACTTCATCACTGTTCCAGCCACAGGGGAGGGCTGCTGGAGCCAGGAATGCAGCAGCCCCAAGAGGTGCAGTGATGCTGCGGGAGCTGAGAGATGCACTCAGATCTGTTTTCCACTTCACCAAGCTGGGTCTCCAAAATCAAAACACAAAACACAGCTACTGAGTAATTGAACTATTAGAGGAAAAGACACACAAAAAAGGCAGGATACTCAGTCTCAGACTCTGCATTAGGACCTCTGTAAGTCCTGAAGCACGTCAGGGGTGGTGGCTGCAGTGTCTCACTGGAGAGTAGCTTTCTGGAGCTGCTAGGAGTGCTGTGGTGGAGAAATTAAAACATCCTAAAGCAGAACTGGCCACCACGGAACCCTGCCTGACAGATCCTTGTACAGCTCTATACTATTTTTAAGTTGGAAATACCATAGTCCTGCCACCTAAACCAGTCTAGCGCACAATTCCCAGTGTTGGTAGAAAGCTTCTCCTCACGTCTAGACTAACGCCTCCTTTTGTAATTGTGCAAACTGTTATATAAACTTAATTGGACTGTTAATAAACTGATTTTTGTGGGAGTCATGACCCTAAGGAGCAAGGAAGGAACAAAGGAGATCTCATATGTGTGACAAAAGCTTGAGGAGAGGTTAGGAGTTAGTTGCAGGTAGGAGTTAGAAAGGACTCAGTATCATGATGTGTCATCTTACCCAACCATGACAATTTACCAGCCTTAGGTGGATGGGCCATCTTACTTAACCCTGATAAGGAACACATAAATTATAGGTGTTCAATAAATAAGCTATGTCATCCAGGTCCTGTGGAAAGAGCTTTTTAAATTCACTTTTGCAACCCTCATGCGCATACTTAAAATACTGCTTTCATATTTCTTCTCAGTTTTATTCCCTTTAAAACACCCAGGACAAATGCTTTTAATCATTGATCTCTATTACTGACCACTTCTATGCAAATAAATATTCTTTGTTGTTGCCTGACCAAGCTGTACACTTCTATTAATATTCTTGTCAGCTTCTGATAAGCCAATTAAAGTATTGACTTCTATCTTCTTAAGGATTTTTTTCTTTTTAATGTATGTTTCTTGCACTGATATGCAGGCAATTTGAGATATTCAGGAGACTTCTCTTTTATCTCCTTTTTGACTGTTTTTCAGAGTGACACTGCATCAGCCTAATTACACAAATAGTCGTAGCTCTACTGCCTTGGTAACCTTGCTGAAACATCGCCAGTTGTCATTCAAGCGTGAGGCAGTGACAGTCAAACAGCTGGATGGGTATGAGACATTTTTCAAACCCCTTTGGATTCCCCTTAAGTCAGCACGTGCCATGCCAGCTTGATGGGGTGGGCTTCTCCACCCGCAGGCACCAGCGTAGCTGGTTGCAGCCCCCCAGTCCTTTGGGATCCCTGAGGGCAGGCATGGGCATGGGGACCTACAGCTTGGGTTGCTCCTTCCCACCCCAGCATCCACAGCCAGCTCTCAACAGCTGGCTCAGCATGCCTCTCCCCCGACCCAGACCACCACCCCAGCTATACTGTCCTACCAACTACAGCGGAGAAAATATCCTCTTTGTATAGAAATAATCCAAATTTCCCTCTTTTTCATTATTCTAAAAAAACCCCACACTGAGAGCAGTGCGTGCTGTGTTGTAGTTGTTTCTTTATCACAAGATGATAGAGAAAATTATTTTAGAAGCCCAAAATGCTTTATTAATAACCCTGTTAGAAGCACTAAATCACACACAGACATGCTTGAACTTCCCTGGCTTTTTACTTCTGGATTCAGACATTATATAGAGAACTACTTTCTTTTAAGGAATCAGATATGGTTTTTTTTCAGTGGTATTCTCTCTCACAACTTAACTGGCTTGTACTAAAAGATCAAAAGCAGTTTAGATGAGGAAATTTTTCACCAGGAGCATAACCAGTAATTCTGAAAGTCAAGCTCAGCTGACCTTCCTAGCTATGCTCCAAAAATGCTCTTTAATTTTGCTATTTTGTTTGACATGTTTCTCTGAAGTATTATTTTCAGATGTATTTTCAGAAATGTTTTTCAAAGCTACTGAAGCTCATGGGAAGGTTTGGAGGAAGTCAGCTTAATCCAGAATTACCTCACATGGAAAGTTAACTCTGTATTTTGCATGGATTTGTAAAATATTTTATTTCTTGGCAACAAATGGTCTCAGTCACCATCTGCTGCACCTTGCCAGTTTCATCTGAAGAAATAAATCTTCTCTGATAGCAGGACATGATCCAAACTGAACATTGGCTATTTTCTGTCTATCGCCTGTAAAAGCATGTGTCTAATAAAAAATAAATCCATCTTAGAAAATGACAGAGAAGCTGAAGGAAAATATATACAGTCTTCCTTCCTGTGATTAAAGTCTCTTTACGTAATACAGAGGCAGTGTTCCAGTTCTAGCATTTAGTCCTATGTCTTGGTGTCCCACCTGGAATATTCTAGGTAACGATACGAATGGAAATGCTTGTTGTTTTTCTACTTTCTGTTTTTCTTTATTAATCTTCATTAGCCAACCTCCAACCTATGATCTAGAAGGACCCAGACATTAATGAATGTGTTTCTCAGGCTGCTACCCAATCTGCCTGAAGATGTGGGTGACATGAAACTATTCATAACTGTCTTGTTCAACAAGCAGCCCTTTGTTTATAATGGAGCTTGGTAAGGTTTCATCTTATGTCATTAATGATACACAGAGAACATCTGTATTTTTAAACAGAGGACATACATGATCACAGAATCTGCGCATGTACTGGCAGACCTAAACTGTAGTGATCAGATTTTACTTGCTTGGGGTCTCTTGTAGTTGTGAGGTTTGGGGGATATTTTTATTTATTTACTTTTTGTGCCCCCACCCCCACCCTGTTCAAAGCATCCAAAACAGTCTGAGGACTGTACTACAGTGCTATTTTTTTTATGGCAAGAAACAAAGCTGTAAGTTGAATGTCCAGGGGTGTGACGTGAAGTCATGGGTGGGTGCTCGGAGGTGCAGACTTTGCTGGGATAGTGTTGGCAAGGAGGGGAGGGGGGCAGAGCATGTGCTCCACACCTATCCTGCCATGCTGAGCTTTTTTTTGTGAGAGGAACACTCAGAAAAGAAACTCCAGTATAAAATAACTGTATTGCTATATGGACAAAGGCCCAGGAGTGCAATGAAGAGCCAAGTTTTTTGACAGTGCAAAAATACCCAGAGCTTCACAAAGAAAAGCTACCATGTATTTTCCTATTTCTTGTTTTAAAATTGTCGTATATACCATAGCACAATGAATATAACCATGGTGAAAAATGTACTAAATAAAAGTCAGGGAATGAGCTTGAACATTGGGCTTCAACTATCCATACAGTTTAGGGGGTTTTTTTGGACCCCTCTAACTAGCTGTTAAACAAATGTCACCAAACGCTGCTGAGTATTTACCCACCCTCTCACGATTTAATTTTGTCATCTATTTGCAGGGAAGTGCCTATTGTAAAGAGACTATATATATGTTGATTGATTACATCAATCTGATATGAGTAAATGAAGTTACTGTGCATGAATGAGCATAGTTTGGCTATAATAATAATGTTTATGTGCTCTACAGTGCACATTTGCTGATACTAATTTTCTCAAATGCAATTGCACTGTTCTTTTTTTGGACCTGAATATTGCTGAGATTCCTTGAAGCAAGGTATGTTTGTCTGTTGTGCTCATTTATTGAAATTCAGAGCAACTATATTGGTTGTTCATTTCTTCATAGACTTTTTTTACTGTTATTATTTATGTGTGGATAATTCTATTACTCACTTGGCAAATATACTCATAAATGTATATTTACATACGTGTATTTCCATGACATAAAAGTCATGGAAATGCCATATTATCCTAAGAATAAATGTTATAACAATTCAGAAAGCCAACAATTAACTATTTATTTCATGTTTAAGTCACCAATATCCATTTGAAGATACTCGTGTAGATCTATTTTTGCATAAATAGTCTTTATTCACATGAAAGTAATTACAAAAATTTGAAAGCACATTTTGAGCTATCATTTACTGCACTTTTATATCCCACTTTGTATAGCTTAATATTCAAATTTTATACATTTAAAATCTTTGGTTTATTTTTTAATTATTTTGACATTAAAGTAACTCAGAGTCAGACTTTATATGGCATGTTCATACATTATTGTGTGATTGCACATATTTAAACAAAATAAACAAAATTAAAACAAAAATATAATTCATTAATTCATCATAAAGCTATCAAATTCATTTTAGCTTTGTAAGAGAGGAAGTGTGTTTTTTTCTAATTCTTGTACATTCTTACATACATTTTTTCCCATTCTTTCCTTATTATTACTGTCTCACTTAGACATTTGGTTTGAGAAACAATAAGTACACGGAAAACCACACACACAAATGCCAGTTACCAACCTTCCCATTGCTTTATTTAAATAGACACTAAGGCAATATCCCCACTTAAGAGAATTTTGATCTCTCTCTCTCAGGGAAAAATTTCATTTTTTTAATTTATGTTTTTTTAACTGAGAATGGTTATGATGACTAGATAAGCATATGTGTAGGAGAGTGTGCACTTGTGTGCAGGCATGCAAGCATCAGAATGAATTGAGAATTATCAGTACACTGTGACAGCACTGCCTGAGACTACAGAGCTACGGTATATGCGCTTTATGTTAAAAGCATCCATCACAGCATGGGTGGTGTCAAGTGGTGATGAGGTGCCATTTGTTCCCTATAGTGATACCACTGTCATCATCCCTGCCTTTAATGAAGAAGAGTAACTATTTATCAGAGGGTGCTTAAACCGCTAAACATGAAAACTGAGGACTTGTGTTTCTGGCAATCACTATCTAGTTGGGTACAGAGGTGTCTTGGGTGGCTCTGTGGAGCTCATGACATGGGTAAGCAGTGTGGCCAGGAAACAGGGATCAGGCTGGTGCTCCTGCCGCAGGCACACAGCCTCCACAGGGCCACCACGGAAGCCCTGTGCTGCCCTGCAGGACTTTTGGCCTCATCTTCTGTGAATTTAGGTAGTAATGGCAGTTTGAGAATAGCAATGAAAGACGGGAGGATAAAATCAAACAGAAAGACTGTGCAGGGACTTTGACAAGTCAGCAACTGGGTGAAGTAACAGCCTTACTGAGGACAGTGAAGAAGTTGATGCCAGATCTCCTAACCACAAATATATACTTAATTATGAAAACCACACTGCATAATCATTTGCAATGCCTCCTGTTCTAAAGATAGCTAAAACCTGTAAGCGTGTTTCTGGCAAAATGTAATTATCTGAAGTACTCTGCTCTACATAGAGGTAAGTGAAGGTCTTTCACTCAAGTGTTGTAGAGAACATAATCCAGTAGCTCTTAATAATTTATTTATTTCAGCACAATGAGCGGACAAACATTGTGACAGAAATTTGGAAAGAATCAGTGATCATCATATGGCCCCAGGCAAAATGTATGGAACAAACCAGGGCTGTCTGGCAGACAATATCAATCCATAGCCTGTCTCAGGGAAATGGTTTAAACTATGGTAAATAACATACTGAGAAAGAAAAAAAGGAAAAAAAAAGAAATAAAAACAAACAAAAAAGCAAACCAAAAGCCAGTGATAGCATACAAAAATAAGAATGGATAAAAATTTTACAGTTCTTAGTCAATGTATAATTAAATGGCATTCTATACCAAAATAATGAAATTTATTTTTTTTTCTTTTAAAGGTTGTATTTTCAAATGAAATGAAAAGAAGTTCTTTCTTAGATGGACAGTCAGGCAGCCTGCTCAAAGATAAAACAAGTTATTGGCACTATGAGAAAGACTTTAAATGTTATAGCTGTGATGGTATCAGGAATGACATTTATTTTGTTTTCTAGTGATTTTTTTGAAGTGAATTAGTTTGTATTTTTGTAGAATTGCCAAGGACAGTTCTATTTCCTTCTAAAGCTTAGCTTTTCAAATTTTTCTAGAGATAAAAATATGGACCACTGGTAGCAATAATAATAGAGGTCTCTGGGTGTGAAACATTGTTAACTACAGGAGCTGTGACGAGGATGCTGTTTTTTAAGAACCCCATTCACAGAAAGGAATTGTCTTGTTCAAAGTTTTGTACGTGCAAATGATCATCCAAAAATATGAACTGTAAGCCCATGTACAGATGTGAGACAGCATCATGTATTATAAAAACACAGCTGGGTCCAAAATATTAACAATGAACACCAAACAAGTACCCTATACATATTTAGAATAAAACTTCTGAAGGCAACGAACCAAACCTGAAGGGAACATCAGAGTGAATGTGGCGTCTCTCTAGATAACTTATGCCCAAATTTTAAGTGTTCTTCCACAGTCACTTGTGCAACACTAGGTATATTTGACCGACCTGCCCTTTGGGCACCAGGTTGTTTTCTAATGGAAGTATTTTTGCAATTGACCCAAGCACAGGTTACACCAGCATGTTAAACTCTCTTTCTAGGCTGTTGACTGATGAAACACAATGGTTTTCATTCTGGTACAGGTAGAGTGCTGCAATGAAAAAAAGAAAAAGCATAGCCCTGGATAATGCTGATGAATATCATATTTAAATAGTCCCCATGGCCATTTTACTAAAGAATTGTGGAAATGCATTGCATCTTGAAAAATACTAGGTCTACATGTTTTGCTACTGCTGATGGCAAGTATTGCTGTCGAAATTGTTTTCTGGTTCAGTAGCTCTTTGAAGGGAGAAAAGTAAAAAATCCTTACCACATCTATGACTGTAGCTGGTTTTTTGGCCCTCTTCCCCTTTGCAGCTAAAAGAAATATGGAAATAATGAGTGAAGGAAAACACATTAATTTCTTAAGTACGATTTGCATCTTTCCTTTTGAAAGCAGTTGCTTATCTCCTTTCCTTTTATTGATTTAAATTATAAACATTACTGAACACAGATATTCTTTTTATTTTTATTTTATATTTGGCAAAAAATCTATAATAAAACACAATTATAATTAACAAATAAGAACTTCTCCATCTACCTGGAAAAAACCTCAAAACAACACAATGCTAGATTTCAACTTTCATTGAAAATTTACTGCTTTCACATGTTAACAAAATTCATGCTTCTGGACAAGAATTCACTGACAAAGAACATTTCTTACCGACGAAATACAGATGCCTGTATTGAAAACAGGAGACAGAGGTAGTCACTAAACAAAATGTAACAGCAATACACAACTGAGTAAGGCAAAAGAATCTCACATTCAACTGAACCGCATTTTGTGCAAAATGCAATTACCCAATGCAATTTCCCACCAAAAATCAGGTCTATGATCCCATCAGTACAAAAAATTCCACTGATGGGTGTTTTTATAACAGTGGTTCCGGCTGCTGGTTTGGTTTTTATTTTTGTTTTTGTTTTTGTTTTTGTTTTTGTTTTTGTTTTTGTTTTTGTTTTTGTTTTTGTTTTTGTTTTTGTTTTTGTTTTTGTTTTTGTTTTTGTTTTTTGTTTTTGTTTTTGTTTTTGTTTTTGTTTTTGTTTTTGTTTTTGTTTTTGTTTTTGTTTTTGTTTTTGTTTTTGTTTTTGTTTTAAAATAATGGTGTCTTCTTTCCACAGAACAGCAGGAATCAATCCTCACATTAATGTGTGATCAATTACAGACTTGAGGGTCCTTTCCCTTTCTCTGATACTCTAAAGCAGTTGGTGAGCTTTTGGAGGGACCTGTTGCAAGATGAGGTAAATTGTGTGGCCATAGTAGAAAAGCCTAAATCTGTACTTATGAAGGTAATTATGAATTGCCCAGAAAAAAATTGCAATGACCCAGGAACTACTGATGGTGCTCCCCAGCAAAGATAATGGTGAAGGCAGAGGCTGCTTTATTCACCACACTGAGGTTTTCCTAAGTTGCAGTATAGTCTCACAGTCCCAAAGACAAAGAGAATGCGTATGATGGTCAGAGATGAGGGTATTCAAATTTTCGCAATGCAGGTTCTTTGCTAGTAGGTGGGAAACACATAAGTCAATGAATCAAGATTCCTTGGCAATAAAAAATGTCTCCAAATTTGCTTGGCTGAGTTTCTGAAGGACAGGTAGGACCACGTCCAAAGGGAAAAAAAACAAACAACAAAACACAGACCACACATGCAATCCCAAATACGCTAACTGGAATTCCACCCTCCTCTTTCCAGCACTAATGAAGCCAATAGAAATTACATGCAGACTGGCAGAAATTAGTTCAGACCCAAGGTTTTGAAAACTTCAGTGGTCATTAACAGAGTTGTGTGAAAATCATCAAGTGGCTTCCTGAACTCCTTGTAAGCTTTTTCTTTTGTTCCTCAGGCTTGACTCTGGGACTTCTGGCTTCATAAAACTCTTAACACTCAAAGCAAAACATAGGCTAATATGTTATGTTCCCATGTAAAAGCTTTGTAAGGTTTCCAATGGAAACCACACTGCCTCCCTGGCATATCCTACCCTGGCATCAGCAGGTGTCATATTTTGTGAATTATTTAAATCACATTGGAAGGTTATAGTTAGGAGCCAGCATGAATATGGAGAAAAGGAACAAAAGAGTTTAAGAAACTTATCAAAACTGCAATTTCAACTTATGCACAGAAAAGAAAGAAAAAAACCCCACAAACCCACCTGAAGTCTCTCAGTAACTGTTGGCAAGTCAATGAGCTTAATATAGATCAACAAAGCATACCTTGTTATATCCTGTCACTTACTATCAGAAACGTTCTTACTATGCTGGTAATAATTATGATGACTTCATCTTACTGACTGTGGTGGATGACGTTAGATATTCTATTCCTATCTTTACATCAAATGATAGAAACATAACTGTGAATTGGTGATAAAATTATATCTCGATATCGTAGATAATTCCTTAGAAATCTAATGCTTTTCTAAATGTCATTATTTAAAAAAACCAGTTTAATTCAGGACTTTATTTAGAAGTCTGCAGTGCTGAAGAAACTGTCAGTTGGAAATACAGACTGCAAACCTGAGCTCTCAAATGCTAAGAAAATATTTGATAAAGATTATAGAAAAGACAGGGACATACAGCTCCATCCATAGAAACCTGGTGACGTAAGGACATACTGTGTTAGCCCACAAAAATGGCATCTGCAGGTTCTAGTAACCACTGGAAAGAAAGAGGGAGTTACCTATAGTATTAATGAAACAATTTGTCAGCACTTGAGAGGTCTATCAGCCTGCTGGCACATCACTTCGAAGAAGTACTGGGAAGGAAAGTTCTGGATCCGAGGGTAGATGTGATGATGATGGTAGCCATGAGACACCCCACAAGAGATCAAGAAAAAGGAGGGTGAGTATAAGAATTGTGATTTTAATGTGTTTGCTGTGGGTAGCAGACCATCTCAAGAGGTACTGTTCATTGAGGGTGTTTATTTAAGTTTAAACTTAAATAAAGTCATGTTATTATGACAGATACTATTGAGAGCCTGGGCTGGCTCAGCGTGCAAAAAGATACATCAAAAACCCCAGAGGCAAGTTACATGGCATATCAACAAAAGACTGTCATTCAGACCAAAGATTTTCTTTGGTCACTCTGAAAGGCCTGAAGGTGGAAGAGCGGTGAGTGTCAAATTGTTCATTGCCCCTGTATTCCTCTCTGCTATTGTCAAACAGCTTTTGTGAATGGCTTTGCCAAATCCCGCACTGTTGGGTAAAATGGGAAGTCCAATACAGGCCAACAGCTACCTGAAGGCCTTGTGTTCCCTCACTGAAAAACACCATGTGGCAAGCTGTTAGACATAGAAAACAAAGAAAGGTTATTTAATACTTTAAGAAATAGAGTAAGATTACGTGATCCATCATTATACAGTAAATATTTCTCAGCTGAAGCAGGGAGGAAAAGGCCAACAAAAGAGCAAATCCTAAACCACTGCCATGGTTATTTTATTTCTTATGATGAAATCAGGTGTGATCCTGTTTGTACTCTGAGTACTGTGAGTAAGGAATACAAATGTCCCTCAGATCTCCATGAATATGAATGTTTACCTACTAGGAGAGAACCAGAATAATCATAATACTGGGAATAAGTATATCTCTTTTGCATTTAATTAGGATCGAACCCATGTAAAATTTATTTTCTTTTTCATGCCCATGTTATGTTTTATCAGTAGAAACACCAGTTACCTAGCTGATTACATTAGCATGAATCAGCATAAGCAAATTTGACATTCAGGTCATCATTTCCTAGACTGTGAAAACAATTTGATGTTGAAGCTCGTTATATACATAATAATAAAAATGTAGGTCTAGGGAGAGCTGCAAGGCACCCTGCAATTCATCCTATATTGTAAAGCAGAATTAAGTGTATCCTACACTTGGTGTCCTTCCAAATATTTGCTTAATTAGTTCCTGAAAATCCTGTTTGATAGGAATTTGCTGACCTTGTGATGCAGTTTGCTGAAGTCATTTAACAAACCTCAAGTTAGAAAATTTTTTTACTAATATTATTAATGTTTCTTCTAAATCAGATTTTCTGCAGAATAAGTTGGTACAGCTCCTCCTGCCCATAAGGAACACAGATGGAACAATCAATCAGCAGCTTCTTTTCAAAGACATGTTCATGTCACCTTTTCTGGTTGTTTTTCCAGGTCACACAAAAATGTAATTTACATATGCTTTGTTCAGATATCTTATTTTCTTATGCCTTATACTTTTCTCTTTCCAACTCCTAGCTTGTTTGCAGTTTGGAAGGTGTGGATTCCAACACTGGACATAGGTACTCCCATCAAAGCATAACTAGTTCTGAAGACTTTTCATGTCTCACATGTAAGATGCTTGTCAGTTTTGAATAACTGCATTTCACCGATGACTTGTTTTCCCCCTATGATTCAGTTGAAGCTGAGATGCATTGTTGTGGTAGTTGTCTCTACCCAGTTTTCCCTCTTTCATATTCTTGCCTTTCATTTTTTTTTCTCCTTGACTTCTGTGAAAACAGTATCAGGCAAGATCTGAGGGAAGAGGAGGCTCACAATGTGCTCTAGCCAACTCCTGTCCTGGTGGCTTGGAGGACCCAAATCCCGGACATCAGCACAACATTTCCCCAGTGTGCTCTCCAGAGGTTGCCTATGAGACTTCATTGATAGGGTCCTTCAGTTCAACTGAAGTCTTTGACTGGTCTTTCAGTTAGTCTGAATGTTGTCTTTCAGTTAGTACCTACCTTACAAAATCACTGAATCCAGACCATAGTTCTCTATTTTGCTTACAATAATGTAATTTGGGATACCATAAAGCCTTACGTAAGGCAACAACTATGGAGTAATCTACTTGTCTCTTACCAGGTGGTCTAAAAGTTTAAAGAAGAAAAATGCATATAATTGGCATAATAATTATTGTTAATTCACACTCACTATCATCTTCTCTTATCATCAAGAATATTTCAACACTTACAAATTTAATGCTGCATTTTTTTTTGTTGGATCCCTTTTGATATTGAAGCAAGTCTGCCTGATCTATAAATTCCTAGACTACTCATTTTATACCTTTTGAAAAATAGCTATGGTGTTTGCCCATTAAAGATCTTTGAGGTCTTGTGTTTCCTCCAGGAAATCCTGCAGTATACTTCTTGTCTTGCTGACAACTCCAAATACCATTTTTTCTGGTTTGACCTGTGCTTCTGTTGGTAATTGTGCTGAATGTATAGCTATTGTTAACCTTTTTACAGAATCTTGAAACAAGTTAGATAAATAACATTAACATGAATATTAATATAAATGTCAATAATAATAATAACAACAACAATAATAATAATAATAAAGAAAAAACACAAATTCATTCTTCTCCATGTCAAAAACCTATTGTCTTCCTTACAGAGGCCTATACTGCTCTACTTTTTCTAATGTACCTTTTGTGCCTTTTCAGTTTTATGTGTTTCTTTGTATATTCCATTAAGTGCTTTATTTTTCCTTGAAGTACAAGCTTGTACTATACTTTTCTATGTATCCTTGTTACTTTCTCTGTGAGCCTCTTTTTTATATGACTGTTAATGTTATGGTCATTACAAGCCTTTTGATACTGCAATGGTAACGTATAATAAAAGGGCAGTTTTTTCCTTCACATTTAATATTGCCTCCCTTTAAAAACTGCTTGCTCATCTGAACCATGTTATCCTTTGGAGAACCATCTCAGAAGCTCTCACTGTTTTCTTGAGTTTGTGGAAAACTGCCACATGGGAATTTCTTTCTCCTTGTTTACAATCACAAACACCTGTGTTGGAACTGCTTTCATCCAAATTGCTTTCCATCTTCATGTTCTTAGTCACCTACTGTGAATCAGATCTAAACCAGCAAAAGCCTGATTCCTTTTCCCAACTACTGGATGAAGGGTGGGTTTTACCTTTCCCTGAAGTTTTTGGCTCATTCTATCATCACAGATACTGATGGTCATAAGTATTTTAGTTCTCTCATCATATCGTACATAAAAGTGTGGCAAGAAAGTGATAGATGAAATGATTTAAAGATAGTGTAGTACTGTGTCTCACTGAACGCTAACATTTTAAATCTAAATGTTAATATGTCATTGGGATACAAGACATTGTACAGCAGACTGCTTGACTAAAAATGGGTTAAAGCAGGCCACTCCAGGTGTTGAAGAAAACGTGTTTTGAAATCTGTAGGATTCACAAGGATTACAGAAAACATTTGAAAACATAAGCGTAAATCCCTTCTGAGATATGATAAAAATATTATAGACATGTCCAAAAAAGAGTGGGAAGGAGAGATGTGGTAGACCTCCAAGACTAGAAAGTTTTGGAAGTAAAATAATTATTATTTTAAATATATTTGAAGGAACTAAAACACCAGCAGGAAATGCAGTGGGGGAAGGGCGTGGGGGTGGGGGTGGGAAATCACTTTGAAGTCTTTGGGTTTCCAGTCTGTAGAGGAAAATATTTTTGAAAGATTTTACATTTTCAGATACAATCGAGAACCATCCTATCCTGAAATAAAAATAACATATTTACAATGCTTTTGATTACAAGAATTTTATTAAAATAAGCTTTTTTCTGTTACTTCTGTGCTAAGGAAATCTGCAATACCACACTTTCTGCGGAGCCTGATAAAAGATCACTGAGATTAATAGACCCTTTTACTGATACCAGTGCTCTTGGAGTAGATCCAGGAATACACTACAGGCCAGCTTTTGCACTACTCTCTAAAAATGCTTGTATTTTACTAACTTCTCCAGAAAAGAATTGTTGAATTCAATATACTAACAGTAGGAAACGTTAGGAACGAAGTGGTAAGAGCTGTAGTTAGAAGAGCAAGGGAATAATATATTTTTTTTGCATTCATCACTTAAACAAGTGTGAATTCCATAATATTGGCTTATAATTAGTGATTTGATATTTTCAGATTATATCAAAGTTAATAAAAAAATAGTGTGAAAATATGTCCTTAATAATTGTCATAAATAAATGGAATTTTTTCAGTATGATTTTAAGAATACCTTCCTTAAATTAAAATTCTTTAAAGTTCATATTATAATGTCTTCAACATTTTTTTGTGAAAATAGAAAACATTGATATGGAAAGTCTTTTGCAGGCATTTTAAAATAATATTTTTTTATTTAATCTATTTATTTATTTATTTTGTTAATTCCTATCACAGGAAAACAGTGACCATATACAAGTACAAGGTCCTCTCCCTCACAGAATAGTGGAGCACCTAAAGAAGGTATTTCATACCCTTTAGGATTTGTGGGAGCACAGCTGAGGATGTAGAATGTGTTGGAAATATGTTGCCGTGGGAGGAGGATTCAGGTAAGTGCAAAAAGAACAAGTGTATGCTTGTTCTACCTCTGTAAAACTACACTGTAGAGTTCAGCAGCTTTCAGTCCAATTCTGCCATGTTTTACCTTTGAATGCTACACCTACACTTCATAGTGAAAAACAAAGCAAAACAACAGAACCCCAAATTTTCCTAGTGGAAATTGAGTTTTGATTAAAGATATTTTTCTTCAAAGCAGACCAGATCACATGAAAATTTTTAATTAAAACAATGGAGCACTGCACATAGGAATCTAATGTAATTCACTGAAAATATATTTTTCTGTTTAGAAATGCCTGTGTCATAGCAGTTATAGTGTAATTTCCTGCTGTTGCCACTTTCTCCTTCTGGTCACCTTCCCCAGTCAGGCTCAGCCTTCAATGATTCCCTAAAGATAGAAGTCCCAGGAGCGGGAGGCAGTAATGCATTACAGAAAAATGTATTCCAGCCAGGAAATCTGTCATATGGAAGAGAGTAATAACAGAAAACATGTGAACTACTTTTACTATCAGGCTGGGGTAAAAGCTGTTACAGTTTTTCTGTATAAAAATGTCTGTTTTCAAATTTTCAAATATTTTCATCACTTGATTTTCCAATGAAATATAAACAGCTATTATGAGAGGGGGAAAAAAGCTTTTGTCCTCATCTACTTAAACAAAATATCTACATTTTAATGTTTCATCCATACAGGAATGAGTGAAATGTAAATAGATAGCAGCTATGCTAAATCAGGTTTAATGATATTTCTTAGAAACCATGAGGATACTTTTTAGATAGTATGTCATTGTCATCAAAGTTGAAATCTAGCCATTACAAAGAAGAACGGGGAGGCACACATTTCTGTAGGTAGCAGAGAGCTGATTTTTCTGTTTTAATTAGCTCATTATATTGATAGCCATAGAAGTCAGGAGCAGAAGTGTGATGTTTAACTTGCCAAACTGAACAGCTCTCGTAAACCAAAATTAGAGCCAAAGAGGCAACACAAAGAGTTTCTGATTCTATGAAGCCAGCGTGTTTGCCTGTTTATAACAACAGTGAGAAATATGAGCCTAATTTTGAGCCTGCACAAAATGGGATGAAAAACATGGTAAAACTCCATTACAGTTAGAGGGGGGCTGTGGATGTGCTGTAACTGAGGAGTTGCCTTTAAGCTTGATTTTACAAACTTCATGAAAACAGGTCATGGCAAAATTATTGGTGGGAAAGACAGTCAAGATACAAAGGCTGTCTTGGACTCACAATGTGAAACAGGAGTGTCATGGTCCAGCTTTCTCTACTTTCATGGGGAATATTCTGAGTTTCTACTACATTAAGTACCACTTCAGCACTTCAGTTATAAACCAAATATCTGTTCTATTTGTTGAACTCCACTAAAGAGGATAATAATGATGAGGAACATCTTCCAGCAAAAGAATAGCCTTATAATTTAAAATGGATGCAACAGGATCTGTAACAGCATATCTGCAAAGTTTAAGCAGCATGCAGGCAGATAAGGGCAGATTTGTCTGTATCTGCTTTGCTTTTTTATATGTCTGCAAACTATGTAAATTGTATGTTATCAAGGCTATTGTTAGAATAGCAGTAAAAACAAATAACATTTTATTTTCAATATTGCTTTAACAGATGCCATTCAGAAAATTCCCTGTCAGAGACAACTCCAGGGGGTTCTGAAAGTTGCTGACAGGAGACTATAACGCATCCAATAAAATGAAAAGCTGTACTGATAATTTCCATCTGGTCTGACAGTACTGCCCTGGTGCCCTCAGAGTTGATTTACATTATTTCCTTTCTTGTTTCCTTGTTAGATTGTGGTTTTGAAATTTTAAACTTCCTCATGTTCTTAGTAGTAGCAGTAGCACTAGAAGTAGTATGATGATTCCTAGAGGTCCAAGCTAGGTTGTCTACTAATATTTAAGGAAGAGATTATCTCTGTATTGAAGGCTGAGATTTTATTCACAGTGGAGTAAAACTTGTATTTCATCTTGTCATAACAATGCCATCCTAAATACAACTAGCACACAAAACAATAGCAATAGTGAGGTTCGCTATTGATTTCAGCATACACTAGCAGCCTAGGCACATATCCAGGATCCTTGCTGTGCTTCTGGAGATTTCACTGAAGCCTTATGCCATCATGCCTGTATTACAGTTATGTGTATATAAAGGAATATCCCTTCTTGTCCACAGGTGGATAAATCAAATGGATGTGGAGAATACAAGAATAAATATTAACTCATTAGCATGGGGAAAATGATTATAGAAAACCTGCTAACTAGATTTTCTTATTTTGGTAGACAACTTGGCAGAAGAGTATTTCAGGGAGGGGTGTAGAAAGGATAAAAAAGCAGTGTGATTGCATGCAGCTGGATTTGTCATTCAGACAGTCTTTTTTTTGGACTGTGGCTCTCTATAGGAGCTCTGTGTACAACAATATATAAAAAATGAAAGATTAAAAAAACCCAAACTTAAGTGTGGGAAAATAATGTTTTTAAAAGTGATGTTTCAAATTATATCTAAAGCAAAATACATTTTTCTGCCTATTAATGGCATAAGGAGTCAGTCCTCTCAGTGTGACACTCATTCTTGCATGGAGAACGTGAAGAAAACATACGCAATGCTTTAAAATCTTATTCTGGGCATACAATAGAACTAAATGTACATTTCATTGCCAGAAGAGAAATGTCATGATTCACTGGCCCTCATCCTTTCTGAGAAGTACAAATATAAGTCTGATCTCATCAGCTACATCTCTGAATCAAACGTTGCCACAGCCTCTGATTATTTCCTTCTCTGTATTCAGTTTCTTCTGAAATAGATTTATGCAGTTTACTTCTATGTTTTAACCAGTTGGGGTATAAAGAAATAAAATCTCAAAATGCTTACAAATTTGGGCTGTCCCTTAGTGATAATCCTTTGAAACAATTACTTTTCCCTTATCATGATACTTTATGCTCCTAGTACTGTTGCTTATGTGTGTTTTCCCCCAGAAACTTTTGAGCAGCCTCTTGGAGATTTACCTCATCTCCCATATGCACTGAAAAATAAATTTGGAGCATGAAGTTGGGCCTATCTTTTATTCGTAGCAGGTGTTGGCTCACTAGCGGTTTTAAATTTAGTCCCTCCTGAGTATGAGAACAAAATGTTTCAAACTGGCCTGGTTCTGGCTCTAAAAGCACTGTTTACATTAGAGATGGGAGATAAAACCAAGGGATTTTATGACTTTAAAATAAAATGAATGGCTTTAAAAGGTTTCAGGATGATATCTCCTAAGACAATGCTCATATGTCAATGGTACAGTGATGGGATAATTATTGAATGCAGACAGTCATATTTCTTACCCCTTTAAAATTTCAAGTCTTCAAAAACATTTCTATTACTCATCCAGTTAGAAAAAAACCAAACAACCAACAAACTTATCTCCAAGTTTTCCACAAAGCAGTAGGTACAAACTGAATCCTAAATGGTCAAACCTCTACAGTCATATGGCATTCTGCATCCCACTTAATTGCTTTTATAGTTAGATAAGTTGGTCTTCAGAGCCTGGTTTTATTTCCTTTCTTCTGTCTATCCCCCTACAGCTTTAAACTTTTCCAGTGAAAGCTCCCTTCACCCAGACATGACTGGTTCAGTTTTTGTTCCGTCAGTATTTTATCACCAGAAAACCTCAAACAGAAAACACCAAAGGAAATTCCTGAGCGTATGCACGTGGTGAAGGCAGCAGGGCTGGGCTGTGGGTCTGTGCTTTGGCCATAGGTCACCCTACCTGGGCAGGACTCAGCCTGCTGCCTGGTGTGACGGCAGCCCCTAGCAGCCAGCACTGTCTCAGTCTCACAAGTTTTCCCTGACATCCCTGGACAACAATGGTTTAGTCAGGGCAGACTCCTGCTGACTGGGCTCACGTGGGACCCAAATGAAAGCAAAGCTAAAAGTCTCATCAAAACAGCCAGCCTGGGGGGAAATGCTATAAGGAATTGTCCTGCAAAAGCAGGACAGCTATTCCACATGGATGCACTCTTACTTCTACAGAGATGAATTTAGGTCACACAGATTGTCATGCCTTTTTCACAACATATAGGCTTATCTTTTTGAATGTCAGTCTAATTAGAAAGTTAATCAATTATGTCACCTTAACTTTCTCCCAGTTTCTTGGTTGCCTACCTATCTGTTAACAGCATCCGCTTTGGGGAAGAAAGGAAGGAAGGAAGGAAGGAAGGAAGGTAGGTTTAGGGATGCTCTTACCCAGCATGTGTATTGCTATCTACCTGTTTCAAGGAGGACCCACTGAGGGAAATTCCTCTCAGATGAGGGGGCTGGGATCTGCGAGTATGGTAGCATAGTGCTGTCTCCTTTCAGTCTCTGGCTGGAAAACCTTTGAAGAAAGTTAATTAAATAAAAGAAAGAAACTGCTGAAGAGGCACTTGGGGGATGAAATGGGCATAATACCAGAAATAAGCACTTCTGATAGCTTCCAGGAATGGGTTGAATCTGTGCCTTTCTCTTTCTTCCTCTGTGCATCCCCACTTCTCCATATTCCTGCCATCATCTTGTAAAGAACGGCAGTCACGCTCCTAAAAAAACAGGAGAAATGTTTTAGTTAGAACTCAGAAGGGCAAAAGCTCAACAGCTGGTCCGTAGGCTGGAAAGGTGCCTGTAAAAACAAGCTGTGATGTAGGCTAAACATTTTTAGTTCTTTCTGGGTACTTTGGAATATTTTTTTCAGTGATTTAAAGGAGTTTATAGTCTTGTTTAGATCCATTCTCCAAACAGTGTAATGTATTGTGATACTATACTGCAATATAATAATACTATGATATAGTTTGATACTATAAACTATAGTGTATAGTATGATAGCTCTGAATTCAGTCTTGATTTTAAATTTCACTGATTTATGTGGTTTTCTATGACCTGTGGGAAGTTAATGTGATCTAGATCCAATGCTGAATTTATCCTGAAAGCTGGTTTTTGTTCAAACATAAAGTTCTCCCACAAGGAAAATTAATAGCTGCTGCCAGTTATATAGATTGCATTTAGACTTACTGACTAATGCATATTGTAACATACCCTGGAATCATAGTTCCTGACTACAGTAAAAAATACGATGGCTCCTCGTTGAACAGCAAGATGTTACCAGGGTATACAGATCAAGACGTTAACTAGGAGAGGCTCTCACATCTGTAATACAACCATGATTTAAAACCCCAGTATTTGCATGCTCCTGCATAGCTTGAACATAGCTTCTAACTGGATTTATCTGGATTTTTATTTGCAGTTAATTTACTTTTCAGATAGCTATAATGTTCTTATTTATAAGTTAAACAAGGTATCAAAATGATGACTACAAATATAGTATAGGATCAAAAATGTCAAAAACAAATATATGCATAGAAAAATGTATTGTTTTCATATTAAGCAGTAATACAGACACATACTCAATTAGATAATAACGTTCTACAAAATGAAGGCTAATGCTTTCAGCCTGGCTGAAGGTTTAGCCCTGGAAGAGTCCCTTACAATAAATGGATTAAGATGAGGAAGGCTAGCAGAATGGAGTCCATGATCAAATTAGACAGCGCTAGACTTAATAATGCTTGAAAAACCTTTTGAACACATGTGCTTTCTTCTCCTTTATGGACATTTGAAAGAAGCCAGCAGTTTAACGCTATAACTATAGCATGTAGCTATTTTGTTTCCAAATGGAATACTTAACCCCCAAACCTGATTTTTACATATCTGTAATGTCATACAATCTGATTTTAGAGGTTGGCCTATTTTTATACCACAGTTACATGTCTAATTAAAACATTATGACTTCTTATATTTTATGATACAGTAACTTTAGAAATATTTTTTTCTCAAAATGAGTCTGATAACTTTTTAGAAATTTTTTAATGGTAAACACTTATGTACTAGAAGTATGTGCCATACTTCTAAAAGGAATACAAATACAACTTCCTTTGAATTGTGCAAATAAATCAGTTTCCCTAAGGTTAATAGTCTTCCAAACATGCAAATAAGTTTCATGGTTATATCAGATTTATTTACTCACATCCTGACAGAACAAAGAAGCAGAACAATGATTTATCATTATAAATAAATATACCATCAGAATATTTAGTATCAGTTTGTTTAAGCTGCAATTATACATGAAGGATTAAAAAAGACTAATTCAGAATACAGTTTGTTGTTATAAACAACATAAAACCAAAGATCGCTATTCAGATATATAGCAGATTGTCTTCATGTCTGAAAAAGAGGAATATGGCAACAATTATTTCTTGGAAAATTAGAATTGATATCAGATCTAGTTAGTAATTAACATTTTGAATGCACTGTAGAACTGAATATTTAAAATTATAGGTACAAGATTTAGTAAATAGTACTGTATCAACTTTGCTCAGTCAGTGTATCGGTTGATTATTGACTTGCATAAATGTAGGTTTGATGCATGTATCAGCATCCGTCAGTATGTATATGCACCAAAACAGGACTTTAAGAGAGGGGATTTTTTTTTTTTGTGTTGGACAAACTGATGCAGCTGGGAAAACAAGCAAGAATTTTTTGCACAAAACTCCTTCTTTGCATTTTAAATGGAAAAAAAAAAAGTAAAAGTTCTTAAATCAATGAAACATTGTCTCTTGTTTAGAACAGATGCACTGCAATCAGAAGACCTTCATGTCTATCACAACTTTCTACAATGCATTTTCAGAAGTAATCTTTGAAGGTAGGCATGTTATGTTCCATGAGCTTTATTCACATGGTAGCGTAATGTTCATAATGTTACATGATTTCCTACCATATGTTTTCGAAAGCAAAAGCACTTCTACCAATATTATACCATTCTGATTCACCTCTCAGGCTCCTTTTACTATAAACTGTATGATATTATTCCTGAAAAAGAAAAGGGGAAAATTAGAGGTTATTAACTTTTGATATAAAAATAAAACTCTTCCCTGATGGCTCCACAGCAGCCCAAGTGCATTTAATCTCTGATTTTAATCTCCTTCCTTCACATTCAGACAGTTGAGAGAATAGATTTGGGTGCAAGCTAATTCGCTGAATTTAGGAAAAATTCCTTTTCAGACTGAAAAAAATCCTTTCTCACATTATGGTGAATGTCATCAGGTCATGGAGGGGTCTAGTGATTTTCAGACCTGCTTTCAGGTGAAGAATGAAGGTGTTAATCCTCGAGATCAGGCATGGGGAGATCAGAGGAAGTTCACCATCTCCCATAAAACAATGTGCTAAGTCAGAGCCATAATGAGCCTTGAAATAATCACACATGCTAATAGCCAACCATCAGTTTAGCCAAGCCATGAATCTATGAGCAAAACATTGTGGGAACAGTTGTAGATATGTAAAAACTAGATTAGCTCTTTAAGCAAAACAGAATGAACATAAAAATCTTTTTATTTTTTGGATTTTTTTTTTTAATTGAAAAAGCCCAAAGATTGAGGTTTGTTTTAAGTTGTGACATTCTCCTCAATGCCAAAAAAGTGGTGGTTTCCTTCCAGCAGCAATCTTCTAGTGGATAGTTCTTCACATTTTGTTTGCCTGGAGACATTTCCCCACCTCCCAAAATCAGTGAATAGAATGCAGAAAACAGAACAAATTATTACATTTGCTTACATGTCTTCACATAACTTGTCTTTTGACAAATAGGCTGCCAAATTGCCTTCCCCCATGATTTATTGAGGTGAGTAAGGTCTACTTCATGATCAAAGACTTAATTTAGTTTGTAGCTTTCTGTGAGAGTAGAAGAGCTGCATTTACTCATAGGAGCTCGTAAAATTTAGGATTACTGATCTGAGTCTGGTGTTAAAATCATATCTTCTGAGACTGGATTTGTTTTTTCTCATACAAAATCTGTCAGTCCTTTGCATCTGTAGGATTTAGTTTTAACCAGAGACAAAACAGAAAGGGGGTAACAAAATAACCCTTGTAAAGGGTATCTTGAAAGAGGGAGCATAGTGAAAGTATCTTTTGTAGCATGAATTATCAGTGTCAAAATGGTAACTAAAAAAATGGTTCTGCAGCAAGCCATACTTCCTAAACCCATGAGGGCTTAGAGAGGTTGATGGGAATTCCTACAGCCATAATTAATATGCATTAAGCTGACAGTACTGTGTAAATTATGGCTACTTATTTTTAGCTAAGGAAAAAGCAAAGAAATTAATGGTGTATTTATTGAAGGGATGTCACAGCAGAATATATTAGTCACACTATCTGGAACTTCCTCAGGTCTACGAATAAAAATCTTGAATAATCTCATTACCAGCACCAACCTAGAGTTACACCACTGAAGTAATAGTCAGTCTATTAAAATACAAACAGAATAATTAGGAAAGAGATCAAGCTCAAAGTATGCCCAATAGATCTGCTTTTCCTGTTCCATTTACATGCCCAATGGCTTTTGACTGTCTTACTGATTTCCACTGTAAGAAAATTTAACTTATTCACCATTTGCAATTGGACCAGTTTTCCTTAATTACTGGTGGTATCTTTTGTCTCATAGGCCTATAGAATAAATGCTGCACTCTGCATTTGGCATCCACCAGTGCACTGTGTCCCTTGCAGACCCATATCAGCATTCTGTAGCCTTTTTGTTTCTCTTTAAATTGTGATTAAAGGAAGAAACATCATTGGGTTTTGTCTTAATTTACTATTGTCTGCTGATTAAGGAGAGTATGATGGCTTTTTCATTGAATAACAGGCTGTTCAGAATTCATCTTGACAAGGGGAATGCCATTTTTTTCTCCGACACTAATAAATTGCTATTGGCTGTGATAGATGGTGACTCAAGGGTAATGGATTATAGCCTGTAATTCTTATTCTTTTGATATATGCAGTGATTTTATTCACATACTCAAGAAACAAGCATTTTAAACTATAGGCTTGCTGTAAGCTTTAAACCCTGTATATTTTAGAAGTAACAAAACTCAGAACATAGGGTCCAATAGTCTTCTCCATAAAAGAAAAATAACAGTCCATTCAGGTAGGCATGGAAATCCAGGGATGAGCTGAATTCACTGTTCCTGTCTTGCAGATGTCTGTTAGCTAAGAGAGATTCTTTGACTTTTAATGTCATCTGAGACTGTTTCAGCAGAAGGCAAAGCAGCAGACAGCTTCATACACAGCTCCATATAACCATATATTTTGCTTATTTTTTTCAGGATGTATCATTCTGCAGCAGGTAACATTTAGGGGCAGGGCAAAAGGACATTTTTCAAGGGTTCATGTAGTGGCCTGCCCCAGTATGAATATTACAACCGATAGATGCTATTCTGACAACACCCATGTCTTCTTGTCATATTAACGTTACTGTTTATACCAGTAAGTACATTTCTTACTTCTTTATTGGGATATGGACCTGGTGTTTCACTCAAAAAAATTTGTTTTGGTAAAAAAGAAAACACATCTTCTGTATAAACTCAAGCGTTTATAAGTATAATTAAAATCTTAACAGTCTAATTGAAGAATCGTTGCTAATCCAAGAGTAATTATTGCAGAAAGGGAAAGAATACATCTATGCAGAAAATTTTCCAGTAATGATAACAATGCAGTTAAACTCATTATACATGCTTCTCTTGTTTTCTACCCCTTTTCCTGGTTTTATGTTCATCTTCCTCTGCTCCTCAGGGTCATAAATTCACTGGTTTCATCCTGGTGTTGGCACTGGGGCTATTACATGAAGCTGTCAGTGTCTGGAGTCCTTTGATGGGACGATTAGTATGCCCGTGTTGGTGGTTTCTTCTTACTCGCTCTAGGATTCATTCAGGGTCATTCAACCCCCAAAATGTGTTTTGTTGAAGTCCAGTCCAATGTCTCTGCAATTGACCACTAGTGAGTTGTTTATAGCCATAAGGTCTCCAGTGCCAGCCTCTGCCCCATCTCTTACCATCCCATCCCTGTACTCCCCTACACCACATCCTGCATCTCCACTTCTCAAGGCCTCTGCTGTTGTATCAGCCTGTCTTCCTCTGCACTATGTGAAAACCCTGATCTATAGAAGATCTGGGAAAACCTCAATTATCAATGACCACTGACGCACTGCTGAGTTGTAGCTTCACGTCAAATATCCACCTTGGAACAACCCCGAGTCTCCAGTGACAAGAGGCAGTAGCTGTACTTGTACATACATACATACACAACTTATATGTCCCCAGGTGTTTCTTCTGTTAAAGGAAAGGGATGGGGAGGAGAGGGACTCTGTCATCAGAAATCAGAAATACAAGCAGCAACCCATGTGTCCTCTTTGCCAGCACACACTGATACCATGGGCCAGGATGCCCATGTTGGCAAAGCATGGAGCTGAGGACTGGGGCAAAACACACAAAAGGGAGATGGTTGCAAAACAGCCAGGCACAGAAACAGCAGAATGCCTTGGACTGAGATTTTACTGTTTCCACACCCTGGAATTCAGCAGAAAAAGCTCCACAGAGCTTAAAGAACAGGCAGAGATCCTAAAGGATCTTGGTTTTGCATGTCTCTGTTCCTTGTAGATTGCAGGAGAGATGAAGGAAGATATGGAGTGCTGAGATATGAAAATGATGATACCCCTTTTTTCTGGAAAAAATCACAGTGTCAGTTATTGCGTACAGGGGACACAACACACTGTAAGCTACTGAGAAGCATGTGAACCTGATTCATGGAAGGTCTTGTATTTCAAAGAATAAAAATCAGCACAGCAAGCACACAAATATTCAGAGTACTTCAGTGAAGAAACACTTTGTTAGGATGTGTTAAAGGTGGTTAAATAGTGGTGAAAGATTCCTAGGAATAGCACTGGTTTCATGTTGAGGGGTTTGGGGAGATTAATATAAAATGAGAATTTGAAACCACCTTTTTCTTGATTTCAGTTCATTCTGCAGAAATCCAAGCAGCTTTGAGAAAGGTGAAGAACTTTGATTTGCACCACCAGGTACAGTGTCAAAAATAAAGACTGGATGTAGCTGAATCTTCTGGAAAGAGTTGCTGGAAATTTATGTTTATTGTTTGTCCTTCCCTTTTGCTCTTCTCTTCTCTGCCTTCTTCCCATCCTTGCTCCCAAACGATCTTTCTTCTCTGTCAGCAATTTGAAGAAAGCAGCATTCACCTTGAATCACTGGATGGTGGAAGCCAAGCATTATGAAAGATTCAGACCAGGACAGGGTTTCTAAAAATTTAATTTGAAGTGAGAAATTTAAGTGAGAAAAAAATGCTCATTAGCCTGAAGTGGGGACTTTCATGTTTTCCATAAGAATTTTGTTTCATAAGACATACTGACTTTTTTGGCCTTGTTCTAGTGTAGAAGTAAAAATAAATAAATCTGAGTAATTTCCCATTAAGCCAGGAATCCAGTTCTCTCCCACTTTTCACTTAGGTTCAATTTATATTGGTCTAAAACCTAGCACATCATCAGATTGGAGGAAGTAGCATTTTTGTTCAAGAAGTCTCTTTTTCAACACACCAAGAAATATGGTAGCTATTTTGTTCGTGACACTCTCACTCCTTCTTGTTTCATTATTTGTATTGTATAAATTTGAGGTTTTTTTAAGTTAATTAAATTTCTAAAAGCATCTGAGCAAAACCAGAGAGATCTGTATTGCAGCCTAAAAAAAATTTTGAGTCCACAGGAATATCATTTTTGAAAATAATTTTATTCAAAATTGCATTATAAATACTTCCATGATTCCCACACCTTCTCAACTCTGTTGCTTTTCAAAGTTTGCATTCTTCAAGACTAATTTAAAACGGATATCTTAAAGGTTACAATCCAGGCTGTTTCTAGAGACTACAGGAGAACTGCACATAATATGTGCATTTTATTTTTAAGAATTCAAATTCTTCTTTTTTGATTTAGGTTGTCTGGTAGTCTTAACAGTGCAGTGAGGAAGTTCTAAGCACGGTATATTTCTCAGTACAATCTATATGAATGCTGCCTACTAAAACAGCATTTTTGGGGTAAAAATTCCCCAAAATTTGTGGAAATGTCTTCAACTTTTTCTATAAATGTATTTAAGCTAAAAAAATGTGTTGTTTTTTCCAGTTTTTTTAGCAAAAATAAATGTTTAATCTTTATAGTCAAAGAGTTTCAGATTCTTGTTTCAAAATTACACATTATTTTAGAAATTTACTTATATATAGTATAGAAAATGTAACGAAAAATATTGTAAAACACACCTGGATGTCTAAGTTTTGTTTCTTAACAGAAAAAAAAACTGTTTTACTGGGGGATACTGAAAATGTGGCCAACAAGTTGAAACATCACTTACTTGAATCTGTCTCTTGGTGTGTGTGTGCACATTACAGACTTTAGGTAGGTGGAGTAGATAAGGATTGCCTCCTTGGCCAGTCCATAGGGGCTTGGCAGCCTCTACAGCAGTTCCTATATGAGGAAAAGTCTTGAAAGCGTGCCTCCAAATTTGATCACCATGTGCATATTACCCTGTCCAAAGGGTCACTCTTTATTGGCATGCCAAGTGTTGGAAAAATAATGTGTGCTTTATGGAACGATCAGCAGCCAAATGATACTGGCACAGCATTTGCACTGCCCACCTTTGCAGAATAGCTATCAAATGGAAAAGGGATGCCCAGGCCATGGAGGAAAAACACTCTGAAGACCAAGTACCAGCCCTGCGCCTGGAGCACAGGACCTGTCCGGCCTGGTGGGCTGGCTGCCTCCTGCAACCACCAACATGGGCAGCCAGCTGAGAGGGTTTCCAGGAGGCCCAAGGGACACCCACCAGGGCAGTCCATGCCAGGCTTAGTGGTGTTAGCCAAGAAGCTAAGAACAATACTTAGCAGAAAATCAGGGAAGATTTACCAAAAGCCACATATTCACAGAAACTTTGCTTTTGAAAAAACAGCATTTTCTGGAGGAAAAACAGCACATTGTAAAGTTTATGCTCCTTTGTAATGATAAATACCTTTGTGGTGGTCCTTGGCATGGCGTGTCAGAAATTGAAGCTTTCTTTGAAACGTTTGTTTCCATTTGCATTTATTCTTAGATTCATTAGCAGAGTTCAGCTGTCATCCACTGCATCAGGAATAGCAGAATTCAAACTTACAAATCTTCCTAGACCCAATTTTAAACAATTAGAACTTACAAAATTTTTGTTAAATTATCTATTAATTATAAATTAATGTTTCTTAAAGAACAAAAAATACCAAGCCCTAGAAAATTACCCTTTGTGTGCAGCAATAATTAAAAAAAAAAAAAAAAAAAAAGAAGGGAAAAAAAAAAAAAGAAGGAATTAAAATCCACAGGGAGTACCAGTCTGGGGGTGCAAACATCATAATAATGTATTTTCTATCTTACGTATCTTCATTTTTCTTAGTATTCCAGCCAACATGACCCATTGTTCTGAAAGCCAGTGATAAAGATCAGTGTGCTAATGAATATGAAAAATAACTTTGAAAGGAAAAACTTGCAGATATTGAGCCTAGGTTTTAGGGAAGGGGTCACCATCATCAAAATTACCTGCTAGTCTTTTCTTGTCCAACTGTTTAAATTCCTAACACCTTTTTTTCTTTTGTACTCATAGGAAACTTCTGTTATGCCCTCAGGTACAAAAACTTTCCCTAAAAACTTTTTCTCAAAAAGCGACTTATTTTGTAGATGAGAACAATTTGTAATGATAGAGCATCTTAAGGATACTTTGATCATTTGAGCCTGTTCTGAGACATGAATGCATAAACTTTTGGCATCTAACAGTCTACACATTCCATTTTTTGAAGTTCATTCCTTAAGGTGTTGGATTTTTATAAGGAATTGAGTTAACCATTCTGACTGAGTGTCAGGTATGTCAGCTAACAATTATAACCGATAAATCTCTGCTGGTTATACTATTTCCAGACCAAATAAAAATCTCAAATGCTGACATAAAAATGATCACTGAGACACAGGAGGACATGAGTCATAGTGGAAAGGAGACCATTGCCAGGCAGAGGCTTCATCAGCTTAAAATAAAAAGAAGACCCAAGTCCTGACTGCATTACTTTGCAATGGGATTGTACTAAGGCAAATGGTACATTCAGACTATTGTAGCTGTTAAAATAATCTGGGAATAAATACCTGCACTTGAGTAATATAAAGATAAGGCAGAGATTCAATGTGATGTGTTCTTAGTCTGAATATGCCAGTACAGAGGCACAGTGATCTCACTAAGACCACTCAAGGTCTGGCTTTGGAGGAGCAGGTATTGCTGACAGTGGGACAGCTGAACGGCTTCGCTCCCCAGGTCCCTGTTGCTGCCTCAGCTATGCAGGTTGACTCTTGTGGACTGGCTCCTCCAATGCCACAATTTGGAGGGTGGTGTTTCAAAATCTATGCTGATTAGCTTTAAAAATGGATGGTAAAATTCCACAGAAGAACAGTTTCAGTAACAATTGAACTGTCTTCGCTAGGGTGGCAGAAGGTCAGGGTACAAACCCTGAGACAGTCCTGCTTCCTGATATGTCAGAACTATTCTCAAGGATCTTATGAGTTCGGGATTTGACATTTTGCACTTCTATTTTTATATGTAACATGTTATATGGCTGGCTTTCTTCTCACCTTCAGAAAGCGCATGCAGGGCTTTGGATCATGTACAATATACAGTAAGATGAAAAATGGTGTTCATTAGGAGATTTGGCACACAGTGAGGCTGCTTTGAAGTCTGATTCCATAATAAATCTTACATAAACTCTCTTGTTCAGATGTTGATTACTTATTAGAGGTCCTTTTCCTGCAACAGAGATGCACAATATTCCAGTTTGGATATCTTACCATAAGAAAGATATTTAAACAACAAATACTTTTAGCCACAGGGTTTTCAGACATAGCAGGGAAAACAAAGATTCAAGGGAAACAAATACATGACAAAAGTTAAGAATGTAAAACATGAGCAATGTATAGAGAAAATAAAACATAGTGATTTATTGCCTCAGCTATTAAAATCTTATTCCAAAGATCTAACTTACATGGTATGTGTTGTCCACTTGGACAGACACCTCAAGAAATTGATTGCCCTGCAGAAATGCCCCTAGCTGACTGTATCAGTGTAGTGACTTCATTCAATGTTTATGACTTACAAAGTTAGACATAGTAGGGAAAAATCCAACTAAAACTATTTTGGCAGAAAATTCTATTTCATTGAGCTTGAAATGTTTACTTTCTAACATGTCAGATTGGAAGTATTTTTGTCTGGATGCTTGATGAACTGCCCTACAAAGAAGTTTGTGTTTTCAGTGTTCCTAGATCTGTGTTAAGGAATCTGGCACGTTTACTTTGGAATTGAAAATGAATTGCTTTAAGACCCTGGAAGCAGTGTGTTCCTAAACCTACAAAATTCTGCCTGACAGAATGACAGGGTGTGTAACAGTGGGATAGCTATGGATTATTCCAGGACTGACAGTTTTAGGCATGAAGTTGCTCACCTGCAAAACATAGCTGAGTGGGGGCTGAGCTCCAGCCTCACATAAAGTCAGAGCCTTCAGGCACTAGGGATCCTGGAATTGCTTCAAACTTGGCTTCCCAGGGAAAATTACACTTACTTTTTCTTTTTTTTCTTCTTTTTTTCCTGTTTTATTGCTGCTGTTCTTGGCTGTTAAAGGTGTTCAGTGGATATGGGCTGTGCAATGAGTTGTGCATTATAAGCAGACGCAAAGGCATGTGCTATATGGTACTTCTGCTGTTCTTTTTCTTACCTGGTAAGATAAGGCAATATCAAAAATAAGGTAACACCTTCCAGGACAGCAATCTTTGATCTCCTTATTCGGTGCTGCTTCTTAGGATAAAAATGTCTGTGAAAGGACAAAATAGCTACCATTTCCCATGGCATGCCACGCTCCCTGGAATGTGGTTACAAAGAGGTCCTGGTGCTCCAGTGAGGGGCTGACACACTCCTCAGGTAATACAACTTGCAGAATGTTAAAGGTAACTGTTCTGGATGCAAAGCCTTGGCCCCTAGTTGAACTAAGTATTTTTCGATCATTTGAAAGCATTCCTTTTGACTAATGTGCTTAAGAAGAAACACCCCTAACAAGCAATATGGACAGATAGAAAGTCTGTTATGGGATGTTCACAGTCTGCCTCCTGCACTGTAAATAATGATCCTAGATCCCAAAACATTTGATATCTTCTGTAATGGTTTTGTAATATAACAGCATAGATTGAAGATAAAATAAACAAAGCCAGTAACTTTTGATTATACTGTACTAGATTGAAATACCAAAGTTTGAGCCCTATATTATGAAAGCCCTCCTGACCACAATAAAAAAATTGTTCGGTGAACTGGATATGAGACAGAGAAAAACAAGGACCTTTTGCATATTGCCTAGCCTGATGAGCCAGACTTGGTTCGCAGGCTGGCTGACACATGAATTCTCATGTCTCCAGCTTCCTTGTCGGGAAGCCTGTGGGTGAATGGTTCTTATTTGAGCCCACTTTTATGGGGGAAGAAACACCCATGCTAACAAATATTTGGGATCCTTTGAGGTAATGTTTTAATGTAATGAGCAATTATGTTGACACTACATGAAGAAAGAAACTGAGTAACCCCTTTCTTGCTAGGTTACTACATACCTAACAGATTTCAGCCACCTACACCTTTACCGATGCACAGATGAGAATTTTTAATGTGCCTGTAAAATACATTGCTCTCCCACTTCTCTCTTTTTCCACTGTCTGTTTTTCTTAACTAGCTGTTGTTAAGTAGTTAGAAAAAAAAAACCTCAAATACCTAGAATAGGTGACTTAAATTACCTTTCTAGTTTTCATGCACACTAAGTTAGGGGAAATGGCTCATTTTTAAACAAAAGAAAAAAGAATAAAGCTGAAGTAAAAAAAAATGTGCCACAAAGATCCTTTGAAATGCGTAATTTTATCTGGGCAGATAGATAATTAGGTTATATGAGACCTAATTCTTTTTAACATCTGAAGTGTAGGTGGACTTGAGGAAACAAAGCATTAAAGCTCAATTATATATTTTTTTAATTGTCTTTGCACACTTGTCTCTGTTTCCTGTGATGCCAGCCATCTGTCCAAGCCCATGTGCCTCATAGGACATGTTTTGGTATAATACCACAAGAGTCTTGGGTACCACTGTGTTTAGTCCAAATCTCAGACTCTGAGTTCTGCATGCACATCTCTTACTTTTAAATTTGTCTTATGCTTGGGTGTGAGTTCCAGTCAAATGTAAAACATGAAGGATCAATATCCTTTAAGGAATGTCAATCCATTATATTTAAAGGTAAAAAAGATAGTACCATGATGCCAAGCATTCAGCTAAACAAAGTAAGTACGTATAAAAAGTAGACTGCTTCTCATGAGGTTTCGTTGGCCATTTTGGAGACTTAGATGGTGGCTGTTGGTGTAGTAGAGAATTTTTTGTATGACAAGCATTAGGTAGAGTCTGTACTGCACAAAACAGGATGGCCTGCGTGACAAGATGGCTTAGCAAATCTGTAACAAAAATTGGAGCTAAAAAGCATGCAAACTAAAGATTTTGAAGTTAGGTGTAAATAATTCATTTGAAGTAATAACATTCCTACCACCACCCTGAGTTAACCATGCATAGCATCCAGTGTGGGTTGAATTGTGCTTTATCAGCTTAGAAGTGATTTGAAAATTAATGAGAAACAAAAGCTTTTGCAACTGCATTTGTTTCTGTTGCTTATTTTCAACACTCAAGATTTTCAGAATGGGGACACTGCTGGGTCTGAATGGTCCTCAAATGGTGAGAAAGAAGGGTATATTGAAAGAAGAGTACTGGAGATCATGGCTTAGTGTCTGATTCTGCTGCACACATTCTGCATGACCTTGAGCAAGTGACTGAACTTTGGATGCTAAGAGCTTCTAAACATTTTCAAAAATAAATGTATCTGCGTCTATTAGGTCAACTTCATTGATTCACTGTTGTTTAAAAACCTCAACTGAGACTTCCTGGAAGAAAACAGTCTGGCTGGTTCTAACATCAGCCATGTCATTTTACCATATTTTTAGTTGAATCAGACTTTTAAAAATGACTAATGTATCCTAGTTTTAAATGTTCAATGTCAGGAATATGCCCTGGGAACTATTGTAAATTTTCTTAGTGAGTAATTAGGCTGAAACTGTAAAAAATACATCTTTAATTTAACCTTAATTTGCCTAATCCGACTTCCAGTATGGATTGTATCTTTTTATATCTTTGGCAGCTGGACTGAAGTACCTGTTATCCAGTTATCACAGTATAGGTACTGAAGGGAAGTCTTTATCACTCTAGAATTTTTGATAAACAAAATAGCTTCCTCTCCCAGGATGCCATTATAAGGCAAGATTTTTGATTTCTCAGTTTCCAGGCTATCAACAACCCTCACAAATTGTGACCAGCATATGTGGATAAGATGACAGTCACAGCTCTATCACTATAAAGGAAATGTAGCCACCCAAGTCCTGCTTGGGTCTGTATACTGTATACTGGTCTTACAGACATTCTGTAAGAGTTCAGCTGTTGCTCCTCCATCAACCCAGAGTCCTTTCCAGAAGCACCACCAACCAGCAGAAGTTCTCCTGTTCTCTCAATAACACCTATTTTCCAGATGTTTAACTTCCACTGACAGTACAAAAAAGCATCTTATCTGCTTCCATTTAGCAGACAAGGCAATCCATTTGCTCAGCCCTGGGGAATTCACCTTCTCCCTTCATACTTACTATTTCCCAAAAATACGTGCCATCAACAATATTTGTCAGTGGTTTTGCTTTATTCTAAGTTATTGAAAAGAACTGCATGTTTCAAAAAGCTAAGAACTCACTCTTGCAGTTCCTTCTGCTCTCTCAGAAACACACTGGCTGATTCTCTAATTATCTTTGAGATCTGTCATGGCTATTTTTAATGCATGCACTTGGTGCATCATGTTAATTTCAGATCATTTTAGTTCTTAATCAAAATGTCAAACAATATTGAGTCATTATCATTACAGAAGTGAAGGTATGCTACACCAGCATCCATTACCTTTAATACCCAAACTGAGATCATTAAAAGAGCAAACTACATGGAAAATATCTAATGGTTTTCCATAAATCATTAATCATTCTCCTAATTGTTCATTAACAGAGTGTCAGCCATTCCCGTATTTACTGATGCTGGTCAGATTGGTCTATTTTTAAATACTTTGAGCAACGTTGTAAGCGCAACATTAGCCTTTTCCAGTCTTCAGGAACCTTCCCAATATTGCAAGAATTATTGAAAATCAGTATTCAGTAACTAGAGAACTCCTTAGTCAACTCTTTAAAAATTTGCAGGTAGATGTTTATAAAGTTTTTACTAGTTGCTGCCTTATATTGTATTCAGTCACAGTTGGCATTTCTAGAAAAACTCTGGAAATGTAGAACTTTTTATTAATTTCCTATTTTTTAATTACTGGACAATTAGTCCTTTATCAGCTTTAGAAAAGGCCAGAGAGAATGAACAAAGCACAAAGGAAATGGAAACAAATTTTCCCCTAGAAAGGAAGAAGACAATGAATGATGCTCTTATATGAACAATAGAATTGATGTCAGTGGCACTGCCCTGTAAGTAAAGATGTATGTAGTCAAAGTACATTTAGAACTTCTTGTGGATTAAAGTTAAAACCTACCAGCACTGTGATGGGTTGCCACTGGCTGGACACCAGGTGCCCACCAAAGCCGCTCTATTGCTCCCCCCTCAGCTGCACGGGGGAGAGAAAAGACAAAGAAAGGTTCATGGGCAGAGAAAAGGCCAGGGAGAGATCACTCATCCAGTACCGTCACAGGTAAAACAGACTCGACTTTGTGAAATTAGTTAATTAATTACCAATCAAATCAGAGTAGAATGATGAGACAATAAAAACCAAACCTTAAAAACGCATTCCTCCCACCCCTCCCTTGTTCCCAGGCTTAACTTTACTCCTGATTTTCACAGCCTCCTCCCTACAGCCAGTGCAGGGGATGAGGAATGGGGCTACGGTCGGTTCACTAGGCATTGTTTCTGCTGCTCCTTCTTCCTCAAAGGAGAACTCCTCACACTCTTCCCTGCTCCAGCGTGGGGTCCCTCCCACAGGAGACAGTCCTCCTCAAACTTCTCCAGCGTGGGTCCTTCCCACGGGCTGCAGTCCTCACACCCTGCCCCAGCCGGGTCCCCTCACGGGTGCCATCCCTCAGGCACAGCCGGCTCCAGCCTGGGTCCCCCCGGGGTCCCCAGCCCCGCCAGCAAACCTGCCCCAGCCCGGGCTCCTCTCCCCGCGGGGCCACAGGCCCTGCCAGGAGCTGCTCCAGCGTGGGCTGCCCACGGGTCACAGCCTCCCTCGGGCACCCACCTGCTCCGGCGTGGGGCCTCCAGGGGCTGCCGGTGGGGATCTGCTCCTCCGTGGGCCTCCCCGGGCTGAGGGGGACAGCCTGCCTCAGCGTGGGCTTCACCGCGGGCTGGGGGGAACCTCTGCTCCGGGCCTGGAGCCCCCTGCCCCTCCTGCCTGCCATGGCGGCTGCGGGGATGTGCCTCTCGTGCGTTCTCGCTCTTCTCTGGCTGAAGTTGTTGGGGTTTTTCCCCCTTTTCCTAAATATGCTATCCCAGAGGTGCTACCACCATCGCTGATGGGCTCGGCCTTGGCCAGCCGTGGGTCCCTCTGGGAGCCGGCTGGCACTGGCTCTGTGGGACACAGGGGAAGCTTCTAGCAGCTTCTCACAGAAGCCATCCCTGCAGCCCGTCCTCCACTACCAAAGCCTTGCTGCACGAACCCAATACAAGCATTAATTTAATGATGAAATTGCATTACTATGAAGAACTGAGTCACACTGAGACAAAGACTCGGGGTTCATGTAGCATAGCTTCAGCTATTGAAAATTTAGGTATCTGTTCTAAACTAGCCATTTATGCCCTCTTTTTAATTACTGGGAAGACATAAGATGATCTAGAGTACAATTCATCCATCCCATAGATGCAGAACAGCTGAGGGTGGCTCAGCTGTCTTGTGTGGGTGCCCATCTGTCTCCACACAGTCCAGGAAAATTAGATTAAACTAGATGACTAACATATATTTGTCTAAAGACAGGTGAAATGAATTCCATCCAACATGACTGATCCAAGGACATCTATAGCGGACAATATCCCACACCACTCCTCCCATCTTGTACAAAAATATAATTGTTACACAGTTCTTTCCAACTGAGATCAGAGTTTACTGAAATAGAATAAAAGTGTTGGTTTAAATGCAATTTGCATTTCAGAATTAAGGTTTTTTATTGCCTTTTCATAGAAAGCAGCCCTTAGAGATATGCCAATTATTGTACAGTAATCCTCTCTAATTGGAACAAAACATCTCTGCTAAATAAAATATGGATACATTTATAATCATTGTATGACTGTTTGATTGTATGAAGGTGTGTCAGCCCTTTTATTGAAAGCAAAGCAATGCTCATTTGAAATTATTAACTGAATATATTGGATAGATGTAACTTGTGTCTGCTGCATTGCTCATACAGAATACAACAATTTCCAGTTTAGATTTCAGTCTGTATGTACTCAGTCAGGGGGGAAACTGTTCCTCAGAAAAGAACCCCCATCTTTGAAAAGCAGTCTTGACTTTGATTCTTCCTTGTTCTATGGCAAAACATAAAGTGCAGTCCTGCTTCCCAGGATGACTTGCTTTCTTCCTCCTCTCACCAAATCAAACACGCTGTCTAGCACTCTGAGACAGGAGAAAAGAGCAAGACTGTGCCCAATTCACACGCAGTAAAGAGAAGAAGGGAGGTGATATGCTTGATTAACCATTACCTTCTCTGTATTGCTATCTACAATACAGAGCACCTGTGGAGAAAGCCTGAGTACCCCTTTATGCCTCACTTGATGCACAGATTCACTTGATTCACAGATTGAGAATATGGTCTGTGATGAGTAGTGAGTAATGTTCAGTAATGAGGAGTAAATTTCTTCTTAGCCAAATGTTGTCTGCTGACAAAATAATGAAAAAAATAAAAAATAGTGAAAAAAAAAAAAGTCTTTCTGGCAGAGAAGAAACTGGAACTTTAAAAACCCCAGTATTATTAAAAATCTTAGACCTTAGCAAATGATTGACAATATTTCAACAACAGGGAAATGGTGACTGGGAATTTGTCTGTGAAAGCAGATGGTGCTTAACTCTTCTCTGGAAGAACCCATCAGCCCCATTAGAAGACCAGGTCATCTAGATTAAAGGGAAAAAAAAGAGAATATGCTTGTACTAAAATGATCACTACATAACTTTAAAAAAATAACGTTACCTGGAGAGCAGGTAATGTCGTGCATTAATTGCATAGTGAACACTGCAGAGCTGGTTGAGGTGACATGGCCTGTCAGAAGGTGTATGTGGTGCAGCAGTCTGTAAAAAGCCTTGTTCTGGATGCAGAGGATGGATGTGTTTGTGTAAGGGAAATTGCACGCACATACATAAATATAGATGGTTATCTCCTTTGACTGTGGGTGGCATACATGCATGTGTATGTGTATAGATAGACAGAGACACCAACACGTATATACTTCAGCAAAGAAGGTAAGAACTGGCCTGAGTTGTCCTATAGACATTTAGTGCTGTTTTAAAAATCCTGTTTTATCTCAGATACCTACTTGATGGCATGTTTACAGGCAACTTACAACTTTCTGGAGCTCCAGCTAGAAGCTTGCAGGCTACCCCCACAGTGCCTAATGTGACAGTAGACACATATGTTTGTGTGGCTGAATCCACCCCACATACTGCAAAGAGGAATGTAGACTGTCACCTACTGCTTTATGTGTTCACCTTATGACATATGTCACAATGACCAAAAAAAACCCCAAAACCCCAAAACCCAGTGCTTTGTCTGTTACAAGCAGTCTTATTTTATTATTGAGAGAAGGTTCTCTCTCACTAATTTAATCTGGTCAAAGTGTGCTGCAGTTTGTTACTTTCATTTGTGAGTCACCCTGTTTCCCCCTGTGGCTTGCTCACTCAATGAAATGTGTGAAGAGACATGGCACATGCAGCAAATCAGCTGGCTTCATACACCAGCTTTGGTGTTTGAGGCTGTGAGTGAAAGAGCCTCAAGTTTATTTTTACTTCTACTTTGCGCTTGGGAAGTGACTGACAAGTTCTTCTTAATAAAAGCCACTGTAGAAAACCAAACCTGACATCCTCTAAGGAAAAAAAAATACACTTCCTCTATTAAAAATATATATACACCTTACTAAACACAGAAAATAAATAACTCAAGGAGCATTCAATGCTATACTATGGTACTACAGCTGTGTTATTTGCTATCACAGTCTTTTATTCAACAGTAGAGAGAGAATCATCTGGTACGCTTTCTTCATTGAAACACTACTGCTTTTCCCTATATTTTACCAATAAAAAAGGAACAATGTTATTACAAATTTCCAAAACAGTAGTATTCCAAATTATTTTATTTGTACATTTAAAATACCCAGTGACATTTATCTGACAGTTTGATCTAATGTATCCTTGTAAGTATGTTCTTTATGCTTTGAAAGCTAGCTATTTTTGTGTAGCGTTTCACACTGATTTGCAGAGGCAAGCACACATTGTGTCCCTGTCTACAAGTCTTCTTTTACTTTCCTACAAAAGCATAATAGACAATCTTGCCATGGAAGTTTTCTTAAATTATATATATATATATATATATATATATATATAATAGTAAGTATTAATCTGCAGTTTTAGGAGTAACTAATTGTTTACGAGTATCCCAGACAGTCTACAGCTCAACAATGAAAGACTGGGACATGGGAATATTCCTAGAACTCAGAGACAGGTGTGATCCGTTTTGTGACTTAAAAACTGGGATGAGAACCAGGTGTGGACTGTATGCTTCCTATGCCTTGCTTTCCATGAGTTGTGAACTCTGATGGCATTATTTGAAATTTCAGTTGACCCACTTCAACTTTTGATCTAACATTTGATCTAGCTTTTGTCTTGACTATCTTGAGAAAAACATTTCCACATTTGCCACTTTCAGAGTTCAATATTCTCTGACCAGGAGAGAACCATCAAATTTACTTATTTGGTATATTTGGGATTTTGATTTAGCAGAGTAATGCAGCAATGTACTGAAATCACAACAGAAAAATAATATACCACTTGCAGTGTACTGGGTGAATCGTAGTAAAAACATGTTTCTGGTTACCAGTTTCTGTATGCTCATTGTCACGATGCTGGGTGTCCCCAGTCTCTAGGAAGGCACGCCTGAGTTGAAGCCTGATCAAGGTCTCTTCCGAATCTGTTCTAGTAGTTGACCAGCTTTTGTAATTTCTGTTGGGCTGAGCCATGTGTATGCCCTCCCACCCCTGGCATGCTTATCTGGGTAGCTTAGGAAGACATTATTCTGTATTATCTCAGGGAACCTGATGATTCAATGGTGCGGCTGTCTTATCTAAAACTAACATTACCCTCCAGCCTCCCTGGTGCTGAGACAAGTTTAGATTTCTTTATGGTACATTCTTCCCTGAGCTCATTGATTTTTTTGCCCTTCTCTGAACTCTTCTCTGCTGTGGAGGTGTGCTGGTTGGTCACAGCCACATGACAGCTGCTTTCACCCATGTATAAACTCACAATATATTTTCCCAACAAATGCACTACATGTAGTGGGAATATTACACCTCAGGGTTTTCTTCTGGAACAAAGTATACAGGAGATGGGAACAGTCTAGCACAATGCAAACCGCGGAACGCAGCACCTAGTCTTACCTGCTGACCTCTTTTAATGGAGTATGACTGTAGCAAGTTATTAGTTATAATTTACCTTCTGGAAAATCTTCCGTTATATTATTTTTTTTTAATTTATTGAGGATTATATTCTACTTTGAAACACAACAACCTAAATACTATGAGAAGGTAGAAGATATGAGAAGAATTCATCATCCCTATGATGCTTAGATTAATATTGAGAGAAGACAGGGAGTCAATGCAGATATTCTGCTTGGAAACATCCTGCAAGAATTAATGCTTTCCCATAGCTGAGTCATGTAGTGTAGAAAATCATGCAGAGAGGTCATTGCTCAGGTTAATCAAAGGGCATAAAAATTACGACTCTTCTCTTTTGCCCCTCAGATAAGAATTTTTCTTTCTTTTTAAAGTAGTGGATGTGGAGAATACAGAAAATGTTGTTTTTCTAGTATATTTTCTCAAGAAATCCTTTCTAAATAAAGCATGCAATATGAGAATGCAGCACTCTAAATGGGCTACTTCTACTACTTTTTTTTTTTTTTAACTCATTCACATAACACCCAAAGTATGTATCCAGGTTTGCTTTTCTGTGTAAGGCAGTATCACTGCAGTTTCTGCATAAAGCATCAACATACAAAAAAATTAAGTAAAGAGGAGTTAAGGGACTCACCCAAATACAGTCACAGGTGGTGTCTATATAAGTATACTGAATATGCCTCAGAATATTTCCAGGCAAACCAGTGTTTATTAGCATTGATTCAGTCACAGCTTGGACAATACGGTTAGATGTGTAACACAGATTTCTTTAGACTCACAGTTGTTCGGGATCCTAATCTGAATTTGTACATCACATTGCTGAACCTCTGTTTTGACTCTAGGACTAAACTCCATGGCTGTCCACCTCGTCCAGCTCTTGGAATGTTTTGAAAAAGTCCCTTCATGAATGAGTAAGGTGGGTATCTTGCACGTATCTGTCCTCTCTGATTCCTTTTGGGCAGTTTTCAGATAGTTCAGAGGAAACAGGATCATTATATGTAGGAATTGAGTCTGAACCACAAAATCATCTTCCACCTGCTCACTGCCTGCTGAGTGCCTGCTAATGGCATGATGCTTATTTTGGTTCTGGGTCATTACTGGTGTATCTTTCAAAGCCATTAAATTGAACTTCTGTTGCCATCAGAAAGTAAGAATTGGACTATAATATCAACAAAGAATATTTTCTGAAGACTTCCTTTCCTTTTACTAACTAGAGAAATGAGGTTAACCATCACACTTTTAAATTATTCAAACTTCATGTTTGTATATTAATTTTCTTAATTTGCAGCCTAAAAGGGAGGCAGTGTGATGTTTGTATGTGAGAAATGAAAATGATTGATACGTCTCAGGGAGAGCTGTAACTTTCCAACGATTCTCTGATCTTTCCTTAATTTCCATAATTTACTTAAATGTAAGAAAAAAGGTCTATCCTGATTGGCTGCTCTCATTATGGTTTATTTTCTCCTTCTAAATTAGGGAATATGTTGACCTACTTCTCTGACTAGATAACCTAAATTCTTTGCCTCTCCTTTCTTTTTGGATAACCAGTGAATCCCTTAGATTTTTCAATTAGTTAAACTAGGGAGGTAGAGTGTTTTATACATCTGCTCTGATGATGATAGTGGAGGTGTCTTCAGGTAGTATTTTCTGTCTATACTATATGTAACATGCCAACTTGGATTGTTAGGCTTCAGAGAAGTACCTATAACTGTGTGACTATGGTATACAAAAGTGTGTGAAAACTGGAATTTATTTCTCCTGTTTTAGTTGCAAAGATCTACAGCTGGGCTAATCCTCTTATCAAATATCCCATACTTGAGAAAAATGGGCACTTCCATGTGATTCATCTGACATATTGTAAACATCTGACATTTATTGTAAAAATAAAAAGACTAAGCAGTTTATCAAAGAATATCCTTTAGGTCCTAACATTTTGCTTTACTGGATTTTAAGAAATCTCAGGAATTCATCTGCAGTTGCTGGTTCACCCAGGACTCTCTAATTTCATGGTCATGCAAAGGAGATGTACACCAAGAGCAGCAGGATCCTTTTTGGTTTCAAAAGTAGCAACTGAATTTACTGCCGACCTACATAATGGTAGTGTCACTCCTCTGTTTACAAGATGAACGTCTTTAACTGTGGCCAGTATCCCCAAAACACCATCAGAAAACTTGTCTTTTTAGTTCCTTCAAACCATATACTAGCTGAAAAGGTTTAATTGAGACAAGAGAAAGTTCCAATTTATTTCACGCTTCCCGACTTGATCAGTAAAGGTTGGTGGCCTTTCTTGAAGTGGGAACTAAATACCTAATATAAAAATGTAATTTAATTGCCTGTAGCAAGAAAGAAAATCTGTTCCTGAAAAACAGTTAATTTCAGCAGCACAGAGGCAGCATACTATGCTGTATTCAGACCAGCTACTGTCATTGCCACGCTGATGTTGGTAGCATCTTTATGATAACACATTTAAGAAAGGGTAAAAAAATGGTGGGAAAGAGGGGTTAGAAAATGTAAGACAAAGAACTCTGCAGACACCTGGGTCAGTGAAGAGGGAGGGGCAGGAGATGCTCCAGGCACCAGAGCAGAGATCACCCTGTAGCCTGTGGTGAAGACCATGGTGGGGCAGGTTGTTCCCCTGAAGCCCATCGAGGACCACAGTGGAGCAGATATCCACACTGCAGCCTGTGTAGACCCCACACAGATGAAGGTGGATGTGCCCTGAAGGAAGCTGCAGCCCATGGGAAGCCCATGCTGGAGCAGGCTCCTGGCAGGATTGTGGACCCCATGGGGGACCCACGCTGGAGCAGCCTATTCTTGAAGGACTGTACCCTGTGGAAAGTATCCATGCTGGAGCAGTTCTTGAAGAACTGCAGCCTGTGGGAAAGACCCACATTGGAGCAGTTCATAAAAGATTGTCTCCCATGGGAGGCTGTGGTGGGTTGACCTTGACTGGACACCAGGTGCCCACCAAGCCGCTCTATCACTCTCCTCCTCAGCAAAACAGGGGGTAAGAAAATAAGATGAAAAAAAGTGTGGGTCAAGATAAAGACAGTTCAATGAACCAACAGCAAAAGTCACACATGTGGAAGTGAAGGAAAACAAAACATGTTATTCTCTACTTCCCATCAGCAAGTGACATTCAGCTGCTTCCTGGGAAGCAGGGCTTCAGTATGTGTAGCAGTTGCCTCAGAAGACAAACACTGTAAATAATGAATGCCCCCCCGTGTTTCTCCTACTTTCTTTTAGCTTTTATATCTGAGCAGACATAATATGGTATGGAATATCCCATCCCACTGGTCACTTTGGGTCAGCTGTGCTGGCTATGTCTTTTCCCAAGATCTTGCCCACCCCCAGCCTGCTGGTGAGAGGAGGGTGGAGGCTGGACAGGCAGCCTTCATGCTGTGTGAGCACTGCTCAGCAGTAGTCAAAACACTGGCGTGTCATCACCACCTTTCTAGTCACCAGTACTATCAGCACAGCGCTATGAGGGCTGATGTGGGGCTCAGCCAGATCCAGTACAGGGGCACCCCCACACTGGAGCAGTTGAGGAGTGTGAGGAGGAAGGAGCAGCAGAGACAAAGTGTTAAGAACTGACCACAACCCCCATTCCCCATTCCCCATACCCTTGTACTGCTCACAGGGAGAGGCTAGAAGAGTTGGGGATGAAGTTGAGCTCAGGAAAAAGGGAGGGGTGTGGGGAAGGTGTTTTACCTTTGTTTGTGTTTCTCATTATCCTGCTGTTTGACTGGCAATAAATTAAATTAATTTCCCCAAGTCGAGTCTATTTGGCCTGTGATGGTAACTGCTGAGTGACCTCCCCATCCCTACCTTGACTCAGAGCTTTTTATCTTATTTTCTTTCTTGTTCACTTGGTGGAAGGAGAGCGATAGAGTCACTTGATAGGTGAAAATGTTAGAAAGCCGAATAATTGTGGGGAATTTTTGTGGTAATTGTGGTGAAGGGATGGGAGGTGGCGTCTGTGTAAATAGTACACATTTGTTGGTGTTATGATGATGTTATTTTGATTTTTGCTGTTTTTGTAAGAAATTGAGGTCTTTTAAGGATGAATAGTTTAATCTAAATTTAATTAATTTATACTATTGGACAGCCAGCAGCCACTGAAACACCTTTGCTAGTCCAGGAAGAAAGTCAAGTGGTTCCAAAGCATCATCCTGTTTTGGATACCTTCTTTTTTTAGGCACCTAACCTAGTGTAATTTTCCTTGGAGGCATTTTGTTACAATTCTTTTAGGCTTTTTTTTTTTTTTTTTTTATTACTTTTGTAGCCTTTTTTAAGATACTAACATATACAGGATCTGGAGTCCTTCTCTGCAATATATATATATTTCCCTTAATTTCTCTGGAGTCAGATTCAAATGGAAGCAGCATTATAAAAGCTATATTGTTGTATGCAAATTATATCTTTGTTATAAATAAAATAAATATTTCATACCTTAAAAAAATATTTCTAGATCCACAAGTCACTGTAGTACTAATCTCTATTAATGAAAATTGCATTTCTTCTTGAGACAGTTTTGGGTTTCTGACTGTGAAAAGACAGAATTTTTTACTAAAGCGAATTTATTTTAAAAACAGAAGCTACATTAATCAGCTTCTGATCAGCTCTAATTAATGGTCACTTCAAAATCTATTATTTCTCCATCGCATCTTTTTTCCTCCCATGAATTACTTGTTAATCGGAGACATGACTGGAAAACAGAGTGCATTAAAAAATTCAACCCACAGGTAATATTTTGGTGCTCCTAAGACATTAAATTTAGGCCAAGGTCTCTGCAACACTGTGTACATACTGCAAAAGAGTAAAATAGTTAAAAAGCCAACAAAGTATTTTCCCATAGTCAAGTTAAAAGACTAGAAGCAATATTTTTCCTATTGCTCTTTTTTTTTTTTTTTTTTTTTTTTTTTATGTTACTAAAGTTACAGATGCTGATTGGAATCTTGTCCACAACAAAATCCTGCTGAAACCACTCTTTTACAAGTGCCTTTAGTAGGGCTGACCTACTTTTTTTTTTTTCTCATGGCTAATGACTATGTATTCCAATTTTTTTCTCACCTGTCACTGACATTTTATCTTTCCTCTCAACTTGGTCCCAGCACTCCCATTGCACCTGCAGTGTTAGGACTTTGTTATCATGCAGAATTCCAGCTAAATTACTGGAGTCCTGCATGGAAGCAAAGGCCTGTTCATATAAGCCAGTTGTAAAACAGAGTCCTAGTGTAGTCAAAAATTAAATGGTGCCAGGCAACATCACTTGTACTGTAGAAATCAATTCACTCTAGGTTGTTAGAAAAGTCTGAGCCATAAATTTCACCTCTGCGAGCTAGCCAGCTCTCTCAGACAATAGCAGGGAATGGCCTGGGAGCTACAGCAGGCCAGGGACAATTTCTGAAAGGCATTTGCCTATTTTTGGAGCGTAGGGAAGTTTGAGAATATGGAGACAGCTGTTGCATACCAATTGTTCTTAGTACTGGAGACTGTTTTGACTATATTTAATTTATTGTATAGACATATCCTTAATGTCTCATGGCATGGTCTCCACTGGTGAAGTACCCAAAAGTTAAGTGCTGCTTTACCATCAGTAGCAATCTAAGGGCTTATGGAGCAGTAAGCATAACACGAATCTCATGCTAGCCTCAGCACTGAACCAGGGTGTGGGTAGGAGCTGTGCAAACTGGATGTTACTGGCCTTGTCTTCACTGCTGTAGGAGCCTTATCTTACAGAGACATTCATGGCACAGCACTCTAGACACAGCGCAGAAATAGTTCAGTGCTTCCATCTCAGCAAGCTCTTTTGGTACTGAGATAAGCAAAATGTAGGCGATGTAATCCTATTGCACATAGAGCAGCAACGGTAAATAAAACCTTCTTTTGCCTTTTTCTCACAAAAGTGTGAATGCAGTACTGCAAAGAAAACCTTTCTGATATCAATACCTAAGGTCAAATCTATATGTTCATCCATGCTGCATATCATGTCCGTCATGCCTCCTTTCCACTCTGTGTGTCTTTTATCATCATCAGCTCCGACCATCACTTTTTCTAGTTTCTAGACCATCCTTTTCTAGTTTCCCTGGGAGGAGAACCTCCCAACAGCCATCCGCTGCCTCGATTCCCCTGTAACATCATGTGATAACTCCACCAGAAAGCAAAATATGGATTGTTTCGATCAGCCTGTAAAGACCATCTTGGATGATGAAAAGGTGCATTTGAGGAAATGCAAAAAACTTTATGAAGCTATGTTATAATGCTAAGTGAGGTGAACAGGATGTGAGAATAAAGACCCAGAGGAAATGTGGTGCTATAATCTACTGTGCTATATTTGTGGTAGCATTGTACTCACTGTGCACTCAGAAAAGAAAAGGCTTTTCTTCTTATGTATCTAGAGAAATGATGTTGTGATAATGAAAATCTAGATAAAGACAGACAGAGATGTTTAATTCCAGCTTCTGCTTCAGTGGTAATACTAGCCTGGCTATTAGTGAAATTGTTAACTGAAAAATAAGGGCACTGTTTTTTTAGTGTAGTGTATCTTATAAATATACTGCATTAAAAATGGAAAGGAAAATCCATGAAAGCATATTTTCAGCATCTGGTTGTACCAGTTAGGAACAGTATTTAGTTCTGTGGCTATAATTTTACAGGTGAGATTAACTGCTGCTATGTACTCACTTCCAATATAAGCTGACAGACTGGACAAGCAGGTGCCTGTCATTTCGGTGGTTGTGTTGTGGTTCAACCCCAGCTGGTAACTAAGCACCACGCAGCTGCTCGCTCCCCCCGCCAGAGGGATGGGGAGGAGAATTGGAAAGGAATGTAAAATTTGAAGGCTGAGATAAGAACAATTTAATAATTGAATTTAAACAACAATAATAATAACAACTGCCATTATAATGAAAAGAAGGAAGGGGAGAGGAATGAAATCCAAAGGGAAGAGAGGAAAGAAAACAGGTGATGCACAATACAGCTGCTCAGCACCCCCACCCTCCCACCCCCACCCCGACTGATGCCCAGCAAGTCCCCCAGCAGAGATCGGCAGCCCTGGCCACCACCCCCAGTTTATATACTGAGCATGACATCACATGGTATAGAATATCCCTTTGGCTAGTTCAGGTCAGCTGTCCTGGCTGTGTCCCCTCCAAGTTTCTTGTGCCCCTCCAGCCCTCTGCCTGGCAAGGCCTGAGAAACTGAAAAGTCCTTGACTTTGTATAAACATTACCTGGAAACAACTGAAAAAAAATCAGCACGTTATCAACATTGTTCTCAAACCAAATCCAAATCACAGCGCTGCACCAGCTACTAAGAATAAAATTAACTCTATCCCAGTTGAAACCAGGACAGGTTGGTTTGTTCTTTATGAATAACTTCTTCCTAAGTTTTGCATAAAGATAAACAAACATTAAAAGAGGGAAAACAAGTTTCAGAGATTATTTTAAACAGAATTCAAAACATATTCAACTAAATCCCATATTTTGAATGAGATCACTGTGTGAAATTTTGTTTTATTTGTAACAACACAAGAAAAATAATTAGAATTTTATCATCTTAATTTTATCATCTGATGTTAAAATATACTGAGCTTCTACATGCTGGATTTTTTTGGTGCTTAAAACAACTCAATCATTTCTAATTTTCACAGTCCAAACTATACATTACATTTAGGAAGTTTATCTACTGTACATTTTATGAATTTAAATAAGGACTGGATACCCAACATCAATATGTACAACATAATTTAAAAGAGGAAAATCTTTAAAAAAAATGAAGGGAAAAAATATATGATACGGATGGTGACCCTATTGCCAAACCTGCATTTTTTTCAATGAGTACATGCAATTATTTTTCACCACGTTTGCCTTTTTAAAACAGAATTTCATTCTCATATCTTTAGAGCTGCTAAAAGGTAACACAATGGCAAGAAATTTTGATTGAATGTTTTTAAGTGAGGCAAATCAAATAAAAAAAAAAAAAAAAAACAGGTGCCATGTAAAGTGCCTGATTTGAGAGGAGAATGCAGAGCAGGACATGATCCATGAGTTTAAGCAAAGAGGGAGAAAGAGGTTCAGGATGCTTCATGGGAGGATGGAGGAAAATCTTGGGATTCTGCTCTCTCACTGCAATATTTCTGGTTGTCCAGTGTATAACATGTCCATCTTCTGTTTTCATTCTAGGAAGGTGTTGGTGGCAAGGTTTTGCTAACAGGTGGAGAAGCTGCACCTGCAAGGGGAGGCCAGGGTCTGCTGCTTGCTGGATAAAGCCAATTCCAGATAGCTCCCAAAGAGACCCACTGTAGGACACAGCTCAGCCTGTCAGCCAAGCTGGAAATATCAAAAACTTATTTAAGAAAAGACAAAACACCAAACAGCACTTATTTTGGAACTGTGCTTCTGTTTCAATTTATGTCATAGATTAACCTATACCTAACAGATTGCTGATGGTTTTTCAATGCAAAGCTATTTAAAAGACTGTAAAACATTAAAAAAAAAACAAACCAAACAACCCAACCCAACCCAACCCAACCCATTATATTATATCCTAGAAAAATTTTGAGAAGTAGTAGTATGGGTTGTGCACTGAGATCCCTTCATCCTAAACCTCCCTTCCTGCAGAAGCAATAGCCTTTCCTTATTTAAAATTGGATCTGGCAGAAGAACCTATTCATGGGTGTGGAGAAAGGCCAGACTAAAACACATCGTTGTTCCAGAGGCTTCAAATGCCCTAGAGACAAAAAAGGCTGAAGTTGAACACAAGCTTTGATATAAATCTGAATCTGTTGAGGTGTAAAAAGTTGAAACTTGCTCCCCTTGACCTCCGTGGCTGGACATCTGGTGTACGGGATGGTCACTGAGGTCTATAAGTCCCGATTCATCGCTGTGAGACTCAGATCCAAAGAAGCCCAGTTTCCTACAAATTTTTTATGCAGGGTTGAGTTCCTCTGCCTGTGTGACCTCTGATGCCAGGCTTCCATAATGGAGGCAACAGCAGAAACTCCCTTCTTCCTCCAGCCTGTTTCCACAAAACTGGTATCTTTGAAAGCTCTGTCTGTCATACCTGGTTGAAACATAGGTAGCCTTTGGCTAAAAAGGGCCTGATTTCTAGAAAAAGTAAGAATGTGAAACTTGGATCTAAGAATCACAGAACCCCGATCATAGAGAAAACCAGCTAGCCCTGGGGCCACTGGACCTAATGGAGCTTGGGCTCTGGTGGGTTTGTAACTTAAATTACCTCATATCTGCTAAGGTGTGAACTTGGATCAAAGCTTTCTCTGTAGCTGGAGTCATTACAACTTCTTGTTTCCAAGCATAATATTGATTGCATAACATACATCAGATGAGCTGTTACCCCTGCTTTAACTGGGGAGACTAACCTCTTCTTCTACCCAGCTTTCCATTGCTGTAAAAGCTGAGGAAGCCTAACTTTCCTTTCCTCTGTGAAACCCAGTTGCAAGTGACAAGACTCAGCCATTAAGGTGGAAGGGCAAAGGACTTTTGAATAGACTGATACACCCTTGCACACTTAAACAGCATGTCCTTGGGACGCTTGACTAAAAGGCGTTGACACGCACACAGAGTCACTGGACCTACACCAACCAGTCCTACTGCTATATTTAGCAGACAGCTTCCAACAGCACGATATCTCTGTAGTGTGAGCACGCTTGTCCCCTGTGTCTGAGGCCATGTACGGGATGTGCTGTTTTGATGTCAGTAAAAGGTCTGATGTAGTGGACATCACAGCGTTCGCCTTGCAGTTGTTCAGAGCCCCAGAGATAGCATATAAGAGAAAACATAAACTCTTCCCTCTGGTTTTGAGTATTTGAATTCTTTTTTCTTTTAATTTATTGCATAACTTTGCTGCTTGCCGGTCTTGCATCACCTGCTTTCTTATCCAAACTCTGGATGATAAACAGGCAGAAATCTCACATTGTGACAGACAAGGATTTTGATTCTGCTCTGTCAGCCATGCTTCTGATATCAAGTGGAACATCTTCCACTGCTGAAAGTGAGAACACTTAGAAAATATGGGGGTACTGAACAGTTCCTGAAATTACAGAGAAATCTCCCTAAAACATTTTCATAAAGATATTTAGTAAACTTATGAAATGAGCCAGACATGCTTCACTGTAGTGTGGGAGCTTCCAGCAGAATGGCTTTGGTATCTGTGTGTGTGTGTCACTGTTTGTGAAAATCCCTAAAACATTGTCATAAAGATATTTAGTAAAATTATGACATGAGCCAGACATGCTTCACTGTAGTGTGGGAGCTTCCAGCAGAATGGCTTTGGTATCTCTCTGTGTGTGTCACTGTTTGTGAAAGTGGGATGTGAAATGAAGGCTTAAGCCAGGTGACATGAAGGATGAACATGCTTGCAATAGCAGAGAGACTATCACAGTGTATTGTGTTTCTGTGGCAAAGTTTTGGCAGCAGGGGGATTGCAGGGGTGGTGCCTGTGGGAAGAGACCAGGGTCTGCCCATGTTGGTCACAGCCAGTGCCAGCCCACCCAGTCTGACCCACCACAGGACACAGCTGAGCCTGTCAGTGATGCTGGTGACACTTCTGTGATAACATAGTTAAGAAAGGGTAAAAATGGTGTGCAGCACCTGTGAGAAAGCAGTAAGAAAAATATGAGACGAACAACCCTACAGACACCAAGGTCAGGGAATAAGGAGGGTGTGGAGGTGCCCCAGGAGCTGGAGCAGGGATTCCTCTGCGGCCTGTGGAGAATAACATCAGAGGAGACATCAACAATGCAGTCCACGGAGGACTCCATGCTGCAGCAGGTGGATATGCCCTGAAAAATGGTGCATCCCATGGAGGGTACATGCAGGAGCAGGGTCCTGGCAGGAGCTGCCACCTATGGAGAGGAGCCCACTGAGGAGCAAGTTTTCTGCAGGAACTGTGGCCCATGGGGAAACCACACTGGAGCAGTTTGTGAAGGACTGTCTCCTGTGGGAAGGACCCCACACTGGAGCAGGGGAAAAGTGTGAGGAGGAAAGAACAGCGGAGAGGAGCCTCTGGGACCACAACCCTTATTCCTCATCCCGCTGTGCCACTCTGGGTGGGGGGTGGAAGAGTTGGCAATAAAGGAGTAAAGCTAAGCCTGGGAAAAAGCAGGTGGTAGGGGGAAGCTTTTTCAGTTTTGTCTTTGCTGCTCAACATCCTACACTATTTTTAATTGGCAATAAAGTAAATGAATCTTCACAAAGTTGAGTCTGTTTTTCCCATTATGGTAATTAGTAAGTGATCTCTCTGTCTTTATCTCAGCCCACAAGCTTTTCTTCATCTCATTTTCTCCCCCCATTCCTGTTGAGGAGGGGGAGTGATAAAGTAGCTGGGTGGGCGTCTGGCAGTAAGTCAAGGTCAAAGCCAGCACACAGAGCAAATTACGAGTTAGTGGAATAAATAAGGTTTGATCACTTCCTCCTTTTCAGGAAACATTGCTACAGTTTGGTTGTCATCATCCCACTGCTCAGACCTGTGCGTTTACAGAGACAGGGAATGTAGGGCATTTAGCAAATGCTGATGGTTTCCAAAGAGAAAGCTTCCTGTCACTGTGATCCTTCAAAGACAGGTGTCTCAACTGTGACCTCTGTCAAGGATGCTTGGATTACTGCTTAAGGATGATTTATAATGGTACAGAAAATAGGGTAGCTGCATAGTCATTATATCTGAATTGGTGGTTATACGCCACTGGGAGGGAAGTCAAATCCTCCGAGTTAAAACAGCTGGGTGTAATTTTGAAATGTGATCTCAGACAGAATTGCTAACTTAAGGCAAATTTTGCAAGTAGAACTGTAGGACTAACTCACTCATGGTGAATGTAAACTCCAAGCAAAGAAAAGTAAAGAAATAAATAGAAATGTAGGCAGAAATCAAGACAAAAATCTTTTATTCTATAGCTTTTATCATTATTGTCCCTGAAAAGATATAAGAAAACTTACCACTGATGCACCTTTAGGAATCTTGCTGGGAAGACACGTCTGTTCCTAAAGCTGGGATCCTGCTTACCACTTCATTCCCAGATGGGCTTATCTCCTGCCTAGCCTGACTGCAGCAGTCCTTATGGCTCCATCACAAGAAGAGTCCTACTTCCCTTTGTTTGATAAGGGTGGGCAAAAGCTCATCATAAAAACTAAACAAAACTAGGTCAAACATTTTCACTAACTTTTCTACAGTTTTTGAACATATTTAAATGTTTCCAAAAGCAAAAGTAAATGAGAATGAAAAAAAAATAAATCTGACTGTTTGCAGCACTTGGGATTTTATTTCTGTTGGGTTGCAGCAAAAATGAGTCCTTTGCTTTGATTCAAGTGTCTGGCAAGGTCTTGCCCTCCAAAGTTGCTTCTCATCAGATAGAGCCCAGCCTGCTTTGTTGCATGGAGTTATTACAAAAGGTACTTCATTGACAAAGCTCTGTCTATTGCTGGACATTTCCATAATATAACTCTTGTAGCTTTCAATTTCTTATATAAAAAAAATTACATTTTTTAAATTTCTTTCTCATGAATAAGTCTCAATATACTTCACACATGGGAAATACTGATACCTATTTTTTCAGGAAAAGCTACATAGAGGTCTGATAGTTTGCCCAAGTTTATTCACCACATTTAGGAAATCTGGAAGGAGAACTGAATCTTTGTGATCCCTCATCCACAACTTCTTCACTGTGAAAGGAATTAAACAAATAACCAGAAAGACACTATGTTAATAGCTGGCTCCTGCCCAGCTGTTAGTGAGACACCTGCCATTAATGGAAGAACTACTGTCCTTGCAGCAAAGAAGGCTAACGATATCCTGGATTGCATTAGGCACACCATTGCCAGCAGGTCAAGGGAGGGGATCTTTCCCTCTACTCAGTCCTGGTGAGGCCACACCTGGACTGCTTTGTCCAGTTCTGGGCTCCTCAGCACAAGAGAGAGATGGAGTTACTGGAGAGAGCCCAGCAGAGGGCCATTAAGATGATGGAAGGACTGTAACATTTTTCATATGAGGACAGGCTGAAAGAGCTTGGACTGCTCAGCCGAAGGAAGAGAAGGCTCAGGGCAGGGACCTCATCAATATGTATAAATACCTGATGAAAGGCTGTAATGAAGAGGGAGCCAGGCTCTTTTCAGTGATGCCCACTGACAGCCCCAGAGGCAATGGGCACAAACTGAAACACAGGAGGTTCCTTCTGAACATCAAAACCCACCATTTTACTGTGAGGATGACCAAGTATTGGCACAGGTCACCCAGAGAGGCTGTGGAGTCTCCATCCTTGGGGATATTTAAAAGCCATCTGGACACAGTCCTGGGCCAAGTGCTTGAGCAGGTGGGTTGGACCAGAGGACCTCCCAGAGCTCTTCCAACCTCAACCATTCTGTGATTCTGTGAACTGCTCAGAGCTTGAGAGGTATTGATCTCCTGGATACACACTGTTACTATACCAGTGGTATGTGATTATTGAAAAAATGTAAGTAAGTGGTAACTAAGGTGTGGTAATACTATGTTAAGAGAAAGAAGAGAATCCTGGATCATGGAGCTCTGAGTAGTGTGCTTCTACCTGTATCTTTCACTCCGCTAATGTGTTTAATCTACATTTTCCAGATGTTTTTCAAGATGGGTGAACTGGTATTTTTATAATAACAGCTTCACATTTACCAGTGTTTCGATGTGAATAATCTTTAGGTCCCTGAAAATTCAAATCTTCAGTGAGTTGAAAATCATGTAAGGAAAATCATCATGAGCTAGGCAAACATTTTGCTCATTTTTTCTCCTATTCCAGCCATAGTAACAGCTTTTTCTTTCCCAGTCAGAATCGTAGTTCTGCTTCATTAGAGAAAACCATTTCCGTATTGCCATTACAGGATCTGTTCTCATTGCCTGCTAATAGGTTTCTAACATAAACTGTGCACAAGTAATCATAATTGTAGCCATAACTATTGCTTACCTCTAACCAGGGGCTTCTGAACCACCTGCTTTAATATTCCCAATTCATAATTTTGTTTTTCTCTACAGCTGTTGAAGTCACTCATCTCAGTTTTATAGTTTTGTGGAAATGGAGTTTTATTTCAGATGTGTTCAGGAAAACTAAACATCATTTTTTATAGGTAAGTAAAATGACCATTTCTGTAAACTCATGAAAATAAGAAATCTAGGGGTAAACCATTAAAGAAATACTGGGGAATTTATCCATGTGTTAGAAATTATTGTACCCTTGGGAAAAGAGCATTTACTTTCATTGGGTAAAAATGCCAGTCAGCTCCCAATCCTATGAATTCTCAGCTGTGGGAAACTGCATTTTTAAGGCCTCACAGATCACCAGGGTTAGAAAGAGTGGCATTGCAGTGAATTCACAGTGCTGACTAACTAGAAATCAATGACTAACTGAATAACAGGCTCCCCATCAGACTCAACCTGAGTTTGGTTGTTCAAGTGATTTCTGAAAAACACAAAGATGGACCAACAACAGATTCCCCAGGGGTCTTCCTGGGATTTCTGGTAGGTATACAGCACCTAAACCTTGCTGACCGTTGCTTGCTAGACTGTCACTTCTCCACAGGATTGCTCTGAGTACCCTGGTCATACATGTTCTTTTATCTTTTTCGGGAAAGCATCTTTCAGCAGGATCAGAGGATTCTTTGTACGAAGTGTGGAGTTTAACACTGAACTCAGTTATTTTTATTGGAATAGTGGAAAACAGCAGCAAAAAAAAAATCTTTTAGCACAGCTTTACATGACACTTAGATATGATTTTAACTGCATCTAGCCCTTTGTTTCCTGAAGGTAACATCTCAGTGCAAGGCAATGTGAGTCATGATTCCCTATTTATCAATATCTAAAGAAGCTGGATTCCAGAGCTGGGCTTTGCTTTCAACAAACCATTTCTTAATTTCTTCTTGAAATATTGGATTTATTTCTGTGACGGATTTTTACTATAATGTACCAGTTCTACTTAATATCTTGTCATGAAACTTTATAGTTTAGGGTCATACAGCAAAATAGTGAACCTGACCCTGCCCTCTCATTAGTTCACCTGTACAGGTTATGGAAGACCAAGGCTTTTTAAACTGCATAGTCAGACTGATCTAGACCAAGAGTTTGACCTTGTAGTGTGTTATTCTTCAAGCTAGCACTCTGCTCAAGAGGTATAGTGAAATAATAAGCTGCTACTTCTCTCAGTTTTCATGATTCTCTGAAAGAGACTTCTCTTGTTACAGTAAAAAATGTGATTTTATGTTTCTTAATTTGATGTCTTTGCAAGAAAAGAAACATTTTTTCTTCTTACTTCTCCTGGACTCTTCTGTCTCAGAAAGCCTGTCTGAGGAAAGAAGTCAGCTGTTCCCACCACGGATCTCATTTTGATACAAGTGCCTAACTTGCAAAGGTATCCTCTCAAAACCCTCTCAAATGTCTAAATTTTTTTCTGACTCTTCACAGCCCCCATGCACTACAGTGTAGTAACAGGGTAACACACTGGCAAGGTTTTGGAAGGACAGTTATGGAAAAGAGCAATATAGTGTTTCAAAGATGTGTCCAAAACTACTAAGGATGAGTCAGATTCACAAATTAACTGCTCACAATGAACACAAAGATAAAGTGTGACTAGCTTCTTAGTTTTGTGGCTGGCAGACAGAGAGATGCTGAACATGCAGCTGAACTATATTCTTTTCACCATGATATGGTCAGTATTTTGGTGTCTGGAGACATGCTAAAGAAAAACAGCGTTCTACTGTTGCAACCTCAACTACATTTTTAATACAAAAGGTAAAAGCTGGGCTTTCAGTTCATTTCCAGCTGTTGCTTCCTATTCTGCTGCTAGTATAAACCCAAAGGTCTTGCAGCTTTCCATATGAGTCATTAATTTATGCAGCTGCTTTTTATTTGGCCAGTTCCACAAGATGCAGAGCATAATGGCTTGTGTACCTGTTAGCATTTTTACTGAGGGCCTCAAACACTGAGGCAGAGAAAGGGCTATAACAATCTATATACCCAGAGTTCACATACTGCAAATGATGTACAGGAATGGCTTAAAAATTACCTGTTAGAAGAGAAACACTCAGTATGTGCACTGAACACACTGGACTGACATATAAAATCTTATTTATTTCACATCTTGAATTGCTACTTGCCTTCTGTGTTCAGTTTATTTCTGGTCAATAATTCATTCAGCAATTAGTTTTGAATCTTTATTATTATAAGACCATTGGTTAAGCTACAAGGCAAACAATTTGTGTCGTGTGAGCTGAAATTAGTAAGAGAAGTACTATTATAGTAAAAAAGCTGAACAAGCCTGTGCATATCTGATAAGAAGCCCATGAAGGTCAACTAATGAGCAGCCAAGTGTAAGTCCTTGAGGGAGACTAGAAATGTCATCGGATTTGCTACATGAATTTGCATACATAAACTCATCACAAAATAGACACTTTTGAAATATCACTGGGACTCTCAAGAATTAATCTAATACCCTTCCAGCATGTGATTTACCAATACATATAATTTCTACTGCTCTTAGAAGGTTGCTGCTGGTTTTGTATACTAACTAGACAGATGTACAAAAAACTTTTGAAGAGTCATCATTTGCATTTCCAAACAGATCACATCTGTCTATGTCTCCTTCCTGTCTATCTCTTTGGAATAACTCAACATGAGACTGAGGGGAATTGGATAGGGCAGTTACAGATGTTGCTTGATTATTTGCTCTGTACACAAATGATTGCAAGTACAGGCAGGCAATAATGCTAAGGGAATACGGGAGATACTCTCACTGCTATGGTTTTGGAAGATCCATCTCAGACACTAAATGCTAAAGACCTTCATGATATCAAACAAAATGAAAAACAGCAATTCTGTTTTCTCCATAGCCTTTTCATCCACATGGAACTCAGCCCTCCAAGTGCACAGCTGTACTTAAGAGCTCTGCACAGAGGTCTGCAGGCATCCTTGGTCGTTTCCTTAGCAACAGGAGCCATCTGAACTGCTCTTCCTACGCCAGGTTTCCTTGGCAGCAAGGAAAATGTTTAGAAGTATAAAAAAAAACAAGGAGGCAGACCAATTCCAAGACAGGAGTGAATTTCCACGGTTCACCTATGCAGCCCAGGCTGCAGAAAAAATATTGCACTTGCTGAAATCAATATTTTTAAGCATCTGTATGGACCTGGGCTTTCTTTTGCTAAGACTGTCAGAGAAAATGCAGGGATGACTGTGTGTGTCTGGCCCATCATGCTATCATGGCTGTCTGCACACCAGAGCCTGGTCCCAAGAGATTTGCATACCTGCAGTAGCAGTATCTTCCCCTGTAGGTGAGGTGGACGTGGTGGCCCTGGGGAAGCACCTTGCACATCAGCTGAGGAGTTGTCACCCAGAGCTGGGTGCTGCCAGTGAGCTCAGGAGGACAGCCCAGCAATTTGTGGAAGATATTGCTTAACTTAGCCAAATTTCTCTAGCAGGAGATGACCTTCACTACCAACAACATGAATCATTTCGTCACAAACCAACCTGTGCTCACCATTGCTTATAAGATTAGGAAGGAAAAAGTACACACACTGGCTGTGGCTGCTCACTGGTTATAAGCTTATCCACCGTGTAGGCTGCAGGCTAGGATACATCCATCCATCATGTAAATAACCAGGTAAATCCAGCTCCTTGCCATGGCAGATTAACCCTTGGATTGTTGTATAGTACAGAGACTCAGGAATAGATGTACCAAGACAGCTAGCCTAAAATGTTTAAATATTTCTATGCAAGACTGCATCTGAACTGTAAACTGCTTCAGTAAGTAGTTTTCTTTTTGTGATTTCAGGCACATTAAACTTTAAGATTAGTTAAAATCTAAAATACACACATTGAATCATCTAGCTACCCGATAATGAGATTTTACATTTTATTTCTCAAATAAAACACAAAATAAAAAAATTATTCTTTGTGTTATGACTTAGGGCAACAATACTGCCTGAAACGTCAGCTGATGAGGTACTCTGGCAGAAAGAATAATGGACAAAAGCTTGATGACTAAGGACTTAAAGGAGTTTTCTGGCAGCAGTTTCTTACATCTCTGTACAGAATTTCAGTGGTTTTAGGGGCACATTCTGAGTCACCCATTTTTATAAATGAAAGAAAATGGTTTATATATATATATACATAATGCATATTTATATACATTACAAACACACAGTGCTTAAATGATCCATTACTTATATTAGAAAGAGAATAGTAACTTGAAAAGAAATTGAGTTCAGAAAATTATGTAAACAAATGCATAAATTACAAAAATCATGAGAACATTCTAACTGATTTTTTTAGAATTCACAGAAGTTTTTTAGGAGTTCTTACCACTCTTTTTTTATGAACTTGAATCAATTCCTACTGAATTCAGTGGACATGGATGAGATCATTACTTTCCTCAGACTTACACTGAAGACTTCTGCGATAGCCATTCTAGATTTTCCATTTGCCCCTTCATAATGAATTTCTGTCCTAGACTATTGCTACCCTCCCCCCTCATCATTTAAACTTGCTCAAATCTCCAGGAATATTTCCGACATTTGAAAAGATGCCTGGGGCAAGCAGCTGCAGAAGCAGCATTGCTAATCGGAGATGGCAGCACTTAGCTGCTACAACTGAGGTCCTGGTTCAGCTGCCTGAACAAGCTGGGTGCCGCAGTCCTAAAAAAGGCATGGTCTTCATTACATGCATTCATAAATTTGCTTTTAAAACAATTTCTTGTAAGTGCATGTACTGTCTGTTTAAATATACCTTTTTGTCTCAGATTTTTGTTGGCCCAAATTGTTGCACAATACTAATACTGATTTCTGTATGCCTCTGCAGTGGCTGATGCATTTTGGGGTCCTGTCAAAATCCTGGAGCTATTAGACAGCTATATCGGGAAGCCTATTTACAGCAAAGCTTTTACAATCCGTTCACAGCCTCTCATGAAAATGTACTAAGGAAAAAAAATGACTGTATTTCCTTATTATACTGTCCCCTGCTTAGCTGTCTCTAGAATTATTTGTTTTAATGTTTTACTTTTTTGAAAACGAATAAGAAGGCAGTGCTAGAGGCACATATAGCTATTTGTCTTCAGGGTTCTATGATCACAGGAGCTTATTTTATAGGCACCCTGATGTGTAAGGACTATTTCAATCACCAAGAGAACTAATGAGTGGGACTTTGAACATACTGTCACTCAGACTGAATTATAAAATTGGAAATTAGTGACAGAATTTCTGTGGCACATAAGAACGGTAAAGAGGAACTGAAGGGCAATACTTCTGCAGTAGAGTTATGATCTCTGAAAACATCCCTTCAGTCAAGAACATTTTTGATTACCATGAAGAATCAGCTAGCTACCTCTTGAAGACTATTTTAAACTACTGCAAAAACTATCTGCACACCCTTGGACTAATGGTGAAAGAGGCATGTGATGCTTAAGCCCACAGAGTACAATTTGTACATATATGCTAGTGCTCCTTCATACAAAAATGGCATGCTGGAGAGGATGAGTAAAGAACAAAATCCTTTCAACATAGCATATTGTTAAAGTAGATGTACACAGTCAGCAGTGAAATTTTATTCATATTTTGAGTATAAAAAGTTTATTGAAGTGCCATATTTTTGTTCTTCATTTGTTTCAGTTCACAAGGTTTGGGGTGAAATCAGGAGTATCACCACAATGAGCAACTCGGAGACCTGACCAGTTGCAGTCCTTTGGAAGCCAAGTGTTACAGAGCTAATCATGATCACTGACCTTTTCATCTTTCCAGGACAATAAATTCATGATGGTGTATCTAGCAGCTGACTTTGTTGAACAAGCTTCCTTTCCTAGTGTGGTAAGGCTTTCCCAGTAAACCTCAAAGCTTTTAATGACTTTGGTGGAATCTTCTACTCCCAGTATTACAACGTTACATGCTGGCTAGCAGCTTTGCAATATGGTTTTATTCCAGGCAGTAACAGTAAAATAAACAAGGATTTACAGAAGAACTGAGGTAACGATCTATGGCACTTCAGTTTAAGATTTATTACTGTTCCTGTAGTCCTACTCAAATGCCTTGGTTAGTGGGGGCCTTTGGCCGGTACGCTGCTACGGAAATGGAAACAATATGACACTAAGGACAGTGTTTCTGAGCAGACTCCTCTCCTTGAGTTTTTTTGGTGAGAAGAGCACCCCACTAGGAGGGCATGTTTTTAAAGACAGCATTTTCTGCATTAACTTATTCCTAAAAGCAACATACCCAGCATCAAGAAACCTGGTTCATGTTTTCTCCTTCAGTATGTGCCTGCTCCAGCAGGTCCAGTGGAAAGCTATCTATCTGATTTACTAGGGGCCAGGTATCTCTGGGTACCTTTGCTACACACAGAGAGCAGTCTTTTTTATCTATTTATCTTTTTATTAGTGTTAGTTATCAAGCAATTCTTAAGACTTAATGCAGCCCTTATGCATAAAAGACACGTGCTTTCCCACATTCACCAGTCTTCTGAGATGCTTCATCAAATTCAAGGCAGGCAAATCCTTAATCAGGCAGAGAAGAGCCACTGGCCTCTGCCCTTCGTGCAGATTAGGATGAGTCTCACTGGCAACAACCAGCCACTCTCAAAACTGCTGTTTCTATTTGTTATCAGCTGAATTGCCTGGTCTTCACTCTTAGGAAAATAATTGTTTCTTCATTCTTCATAGACACAGAATCATCTACTTGTCTTCAGTATATTATTCTGACGGACTAAAGACGAGCACGTGCTTCTTCCCTTAATAGATGCTGCTGCTGACTGAAGGCTATCAGTGAGACAGCAGAGGTAACATTAAACAAGCTGGTCAGGGTGTGGGTAGAAGTTTAGGGGCAATATAATAAACTTATTTATCTTGTTTATTGCACATGGGAACAATTGAGAAGGGCTATGGGTTGCAATACAGGAATTTGCTAGTCATCTTCCATCTATAAACCATATTGACAGCTGGTAAAGACATAATGCTAGGTTCTTTCATGGGTTGTCTCTGCACTTCTCTTTTCTCCCCCATTGCACCTCTTAAATATAAAAGTAATGCTTAGCTGGAATTTGTGGTGATCTACCCTTTTCAGTCATAGCTAAAGTGCCAATAGTAGCGCCATCTAGATTTAGCAAATAAATTGGATCTTTCCAAAGTAGTTTTAGTATGTCTGCACCACACCAATATCATAGTAACACCAGGTCTTAATTTTTGCTGGTGTTAGACTCCCTTGTTATTTCTGCTCCTATAGGGGAGAAGACAAAAAAAAATAAAAATCAGTGCTTCTCTAGAGGCACTGGAATAGGCTTCACAATCCTATCTGATCACCTTAACAATCAACTAACATCACCTCCACATGTACATCAAAAAAATAAGAGGGTCACTTAGTAGAAATACCTGTGTATTTACAGCAGTGCACTTACAGAGCAGAATTTGATCTGTAAGCTATATGGAGATATAAGAGTTGGGAGCCTAGAACTGTGTCTGAGAGGAACTGTGGTTGCTATTTAATTATTTTTCATTTACAGAATTCTAAATCTTGAGTCATTTATTTTAAGCAAAACCTGTGTATGCCACACTTACTGATAGTGTGGGGGAGATTTGTAGTACCGCTCATTAATAAGACTCAGATGCCTACTGCTGGCAATTTCCTACTGCAAGTAAGAATAAACCATTTGGATTGATATATGCAAGATGAGTATTTCTGCACTGTGCTGATATTTTCAGCCAGATGTCTCAATCATTCTGAAGATAAACACATTAAATACAGGAACACTATACAGGAGGGAACCTCTTAGATACTTGTCTTTGACCTTGCTATCTCAGGCAAATATGTCACAGAATCCTAATTTTTTTTCAGTTTTTTCTTTCTCATCCCCTCACTTACTAACTGGAAAACCATTCAGATTCTTGCAGCTGTAAACCTGGTATTCACAATCAGGTTTTTTTTTCTGTCTATGCCAATATTCTCCTTAGCTTAAACATCTCTTCTTCTCCTCTGATATTTACTTTCCTGGTATATTTATAGAGAGCAATCATACCGTTTTGAGATTCCATTTCACTAGGCTAAACAAGCTAAGCTTTTCCTGTCTTCTCTGAAACTGTACACTTGTAACAAACAAAAAAAAATCTATGGATTAACAACCCAAAATAATTCATAATGAAATTAATCATTCATTTTAAAGTGCTGATTAGTGGAAATAAATAAAAAACTTGTTATTGACTTTATAATGCTAAGTCTAATCTTGCATATGTGGGAATACTTCCAAGTTCCAGATCTGGGTGTACAGCACAACAGTATGTTAGATTGATACTGGGGACAAACCATGGTACCACTAGCCACAGAAGAAAAAAGCATTGATCAAATCCTACATGTGCTGATGGAAAGACACATATTAACTATCTTGTGGAAATGAAGCCTGAATCAGCCAGAGATAGCTTACAAAAGACTGTGCAAAATTACAAAATAAAATATTGCATCAAAATTGTCACTGGGCATACAAGAAGTTTTGTAAGAGCATCCCTGTTTGCTGAGCCTCGGATATTTCTCTCGAAACATGCCTGGCTCATTAAGCTTTACCCAAAGACCTCCAACGAAAATAGACAATAATGTCAGTTTCTCATTTCTGCTTGCTATAAAAATTAAGAAAAAACATTTTGGTCAGATTTGAATCAGAACTACGTTTCAGAAGACAACATCTCCTGTATACCAGAAATGCAGCTCTAATTGCAGAGCATACAAACACAAGATAGAACTGATTCCAGACCCCAGAAACTATTCTACTTTGCTCTTTTAATTTCTAATGTTCAATTTTCAGTGTTCTTTTATCGCAGCTATAAGCATGCATGTACAGGTGAATTTATCTCATTGTTCTGGCAAACAAGATGACTGCTCCATGGTTCTCAGTTGTATACAGATAAGGCAGTGGAAGAATTTCAGATTCCAATAAGGCAAGGAAAGGAGGAACAAACAAACAGAGGTATTCAGGTAGAGGGCTGTACTTCCACCACCTCTTCCAGTTTCTACAATACAATACAATAAAGGGTCTATGTGGACTCAGCAAAGCAAAGACATAGAGCCCCATGCCTTCCAATCCTGCACTTTTCATGCCATCAGTGAATTCAAATAGCACCTATATACTGATCACCAACTGAAAAAAACTGGACATTTCCTAGTAGGCAGTCTGACTATGATCTTAGTGTAATTCTTAACAGCTGTGCCTCACAAGAACTGCTGTTTTCACAGTGGGTTCAGGTAGAGTCCCACTTTGACTTCTTTTTCCAGCCCAATCTTTTTCTTGTAACTGGAAACACAGACAGAAGAGGTGTCAAGAGACAGTTGGTGATGGAAGTGGGAATGCTTTTCAGTTGCGCTTCTCAGGGCTCCAAGACCACTCCCTGATGTGTCAGCCACTGAAGGAAAGGCAGAAGGTTACCTACCCACACTTTCTTTTTTAATGGAGAGTGTCTGGGGAGCTGCCCCAATCAAAGATGCTTTAAACCAGGTACACTAGTGTGATTTCAAAATTGGATCTGTAAGGTGTCTTTTCAGTAAAACCACGGTGTTCCTCCCTCCTGCCTCAGCATTTTTCTCATTCTTAGGCTAGTTCCCTTTAACAATTCAAGGGTGTCAAAGTCTCAGAAACATTAAATAAAAGATTGGAAGAGTAATAGTCATGATGGAAGTGAAAAGAAGCCTCTATTGCCTAAACCACACCTAACAATAAAAGTTCCCAGCTACCCTAGAATATCTTCTTGCTAGCTCACAGTCTGGTGGATTTGTGGGACTTCAGCAGGTCTGTAGAAGAGTCATCGTGATGGGGGTGGGAAGATGTAGTCTTAGTAGATCTTAGTAGATGCATGGTATGTTGCTGTTGGTTTGCTATTTGTTTTCAAGCAAACAGATGAGTGACAGGAAAAATATGAACTTCTCTCTCTGCTCATTTCTGGTAGTTATGTTGCTGCATTTTAGCCTACCTCAGGTTGTCTCCAGAGAGACTGTTCTACCAAAGCTTGACCTTCAGTCTGGACCACTGCTGTGGTACTGGGTTCAGTTGTGCAAGGCAGAGAGAACAGTGGTCCAGATCCAGCACAGGGAACTTTCTGAGGGACAAAGCAATAAATGAAGGATGTTTTAGTTAGACTGAAATGCATCACAGCATCTATTGTCTGCTTCAAAAGAAATAATTAGTGTAAGAATATCTGATTGCCAGGGCTTACGAAGTTGTGAGTACTGAGGGAGAAGGTGAGGTACAGAATGAGCTAAAAGACCTGCTGGTGGCTCTAAAGGCAATACAGGCCCTGCACAGACCCTTAAGCATGTGTAACAAAGCAGTTTAAGATTTCTTGTGCTGAGGTGCCTAAACAAAAACCTTATGTAAAAAAAAAAAAAAAATCAACAGAAAAAATTATTTTCAATAAGGCTCAAAGTCTTTCTAGGCAGTACAGGAGAGTGACAGGAGAGCAACAAGAGACTGCAGCAGGAGAAGTAGACAGTATTTGTATTTCAAATATTTGTTCTAATTATAGTATAAAGTAGGGAATGTGGGAGGCGTTTGCAGCTCCTGGTAGAAGCAAGTGGGCAGAGAAGGAGGGTTTTTCATTTTCATGAGTCTGTGAAATGATGGCTTAGAACAGGAACTGGGGTGGGCAAGCACTGCTGGAGAGGACAGAAAAAGGAGCAGTTATTAGAGGGCAGCTTTAAAACATGATCACTATCTTCAAGGTATATTGGAGTGGGAAGCTCATCAAGAGACAACAGATGAGGACTCTAACTGCCTGTGTTATTTTGAATGCAAAGATTCATTTTAAGGTAAAGTGACAGATTAGTGGAGCTGCCTCAGACTGCTGAGCACTGCCTGTTAATTGCACTAATTAACCAAACTCACAATTGTTATGTAATGCAGTAGAGATTATAAAGAAGGGACTTTCTTCCCCAAAGTTTCTTGAGCATTATCCTAGAATTCATCTTACAGAAATGGATTCTTTAGGGCATACTGAATGCCAAAGAGCCACGAAAAGAATGGTTACTGATAATACACATTTAGTTTTGCTGATTATCTTTTTGTTGTTGTTGTTATTAAGAGCTGTTTGATCCCTCCAAACTCTCCATCTATTGGTTTTGGTACGAGTCCTCATGCAATAACAGCATAATTGTACATGGTAATATAGAACTCAGAGGTGTGAGGAATTTCAAGAACTCTCAGAAGATGTTTCTCTTTAGTTAAGAAAAGGTTTCTTAAAGAAAACTGAAGACAAAGGTTTCTGTTTAGGGAAGTAAGAATCTCTCTCACAGTGAGCCTTTCACTGCATTGTGCTCTTCACCTGTGAGTGAGTAGAAGCAGGAACTGATGCATGTGAAGGAGACCTTTGAAGGAAGAATGGGGGAAACAGCCAGTGCAAATGCTGGTTACAGTTATACTTCTCTCTCTAGTGCTCTTAATCAGTTTTTTTCATAAAGAAGTGCTCATCTTTACAGTCTTGACTCTTTCCATACTTCTTGGAAGTCAGTATGTGGTATAACCAAAGAATTCTAGAGTGTGTGGGAACAAAGGACCGAGAAATGATTCACTTGATTTGGGGCCGGGGGGGGGGGGGGGGGGGGGGGCAGGGAAGTGACATCAGGGAAGACTGGTATTCTGAAAAGATTCATTCATTCTGATGTATTAAATCAATGTGTGGATAATTAGCTGATGTTGTCTTCAATAAATTTCTATGTAATTTCTCTTGCAGCATGACCATACTTAAAACTGTACTTGTATAAGGGAAGTTTTGCATTCCACTTTAAATTCTGAGAACATTTTCTTCCTAGTATAAGGTTAACTCCAAGAAAAAATGGTGTATAATGTTAAAGAAAATGTATTTTGAATTAAGAAATGTAAAGTGCTGAAGCTGCTAAATGGCAGAACCAGGCCTTGTCCCTTGTATAGCTCTAATCCAAGACGGGTTTAAAACTTAGTCAAGTTAATCAGTGGGAGAATAGAGAAACAATAGGTCATCAATTTAATATTTGTTTTTTTAAAAAAAAATGTGCTGTAGAAGAGGTTGCCCAGCAAGGTTGCTGAGTCTCCATCCTTGCAGGGTATTCAGAACCTGGCTGAACATGGCTCCAGGCAACTAGCATTAGGTGTCCCTGTCTGAGAGAGGACTCAATCGTGAAGCTTTCCAGCCTCAACTATCTTGTGATTCTGTGACTCTGTGTGCAAACTTATGGTCTTTCCCCAATATAATAATGTTGCAATTTTTAATAGTTTAATAAGTTTGGAACTTTGACATTTTTAAGATTAGTTTTTAGATTGCAAATGGGATCTATTTATATTGTTGTTTTAGTTTAAGACGTCCCAGTGTTGAAGCTGATTTCTGAGTAGTAATACATCCTGTACTGATGGATAAGCATAACTATATTACTGTTTTCATCATTCTGCTCTTGAGACCTTGTGAATATGTCAGGCTAACATGAGTTTGACATGTGGGTTAATGGTACTGTTTGCATTACTCACATACAAAGTTTATAACTCTGGTTTTGTTTTTTTTTACATCAGAAGTGCTAACTTAAAAATTTCATTAATATAGCTTTACTAGAGATATTAAATTTAATAAAATTTCCAGGGAGTACTGGTGGATGTTTATTTACCAATAATTAGCAGAACAAACAGAATCCAGACAATTTTAACACTTTTACACATGTATGCACAAGCACACATATCATTCATGACCCCCTTATTAAGGCAGGAAAAAAGTCATAAAAGTAAACCTTAATTTCAGGTCTTTTAATTATCTTTTAAGATATTTCTTCTATGTTTGAAAGGCAGCTTGTGCTACTATCAGAAAAGGTTATTTAGGTAACCAGCTGATATTAACTAAGATAATAACTTTTACATTCCTAACTCTAGACCTTAAACATCCACATATTTTCTGCTGTGATATTTTATATCTTTCATTAATCAACATATGAAATAAAAAAAACCCCACAAGCTAATTAATAAAAACTCCACCAAAATACTGATTTCAGTGTTTTTGTTTTCCCATGAAAGATGTGTTTGGTTTGATAGACCATATCCATTCAACCTCCTAAAACCAGATTTGTAAGATGTTCTCAGGGAAATAAAATACAGCCACCTGTTATTTTAAATCTGTTCTACGACTATGATGAAGTGTAAATCTACTGATTTCCCTAAAAGAAGGCCTTGGAAATACTGATCATTTCTGAAAGGCCCATTTTAGGTTGTTTTTCTTTGCTTGTTTGTTTGTTTTCTGATTTTCTTTCTTTTTTTTTGGGGGGGGGTGTAACTTCCTCACAATGTTTTATCATGTTTTGCATTTTGACTTAGAGAAATTGTTTTAGAACATGGCAAACGCATGGTTCTTTCCTTACATCTCTAATGCCCTCTTAGATTGCTAGCAGAAAAGCTTGTATAAAATACCAAATGCATCTGTGAAAAATGGACTCTAGAGTCTTTAATATCTTACCTGATTGAATCTGATCACAAATTATATGTGTATATTATACTTCTTCAAACTCTAGATATTTATTAAAGTCCAAACATCTTAGCATTCCTACAGTCAAGAGAAAATGGAAGGCATAAGTAAATACTTTATCAGAATCAAATTTTTTGTGGGAAAAATTATCTGGGGATTTGAGATAAAATGGTTGAACAAGGATAGGTCATGGGTCAAGACTAAGACTGTGAGATGCAGATTAATTTCTCTTTTTGTTAGACACTGTACAGAGATGTCTGCTTGCTGTTTGGACTCTAAATAGCGAATAGTGAATATGAAAAAATATGAAAAATAAAAAGATCTAGTAAGCTATCCAGAACTTTTCTATGTGAATGTCTATGTATCAATAAGATTAAATCAGAAGTAAAACCAGGGGAAATAGCTGCCAGATGTTGGGAGAGGACCCTGAAATAATTGATAGTGCTTAGATATATTTGTGAAAATATGCAGAATTTAATAGTGTTGGTCCTGGCATGACCAGTGTTTTCTGTTGGAAAAGGTTCTTCAGAATATTGTGTGACTGTTATGCTTCCTGGTCTGTGCTGTGAAGATAATTACTTTTTCAGTTCAGTGGCCTGTACGGTGTCAGGTCTCTTTCAGTCCCTCAGCTGAAGCAATCACCCACACCTCATTTAATTACAAGAGGTTAACTATCATGTCAAGTCATCCCCTGCTGCCAGCCTCCGTTGCCTATTACATTTTGCAGACCCAGCTCATACTCTTTTGCTACTTCTTGTCCTCACTTCCCATGTTAATATCTGCAAATTTATCTCAGTCATCTGAAGAAGTTATAAGGCCTATAAAAGACTAAAAGAAAATGATACATAGAAAAGTCTGGTTCCAAAAAGATATACAGATATATTACCATTTTGGTTATTCAGGTGCTTGTATCTTCTGAGTATCTCAGACCAATATTAATTTAATACATGGGCTAATAATACCGTTGACATTACTCAGACATGAAGTCTTTGTTTCTGTAATTTTTTTACAAATCAGAAGTGTTAACTTTAAAATTGTCTTTCAGATCAATTGCTGAAGTTCTAGTTTACTGTGAGAAAACTTAACCAAGTGGTTAGGTTTAATACAGTGGCCAGAACATTTTTACAGCTGCCTGTTACGCTGATCATAAAGCTTATCAGTTCTTTGTTCTCCTTGATTTCCAGAGTTTGCACAGGTCTCTTATTCCCTGTAATGTAGTATATAAGGCACTGAGAGCTGCTGACCTGAAGACCTGCATTAAAGTGGTCTAAGTATCCGAGTGTTATGCTTATTCCTTATGTTGGCGTCATGGAACCTGAGGTCTTATAGAGTTAGGACAAGTACCACAGACTTTCTATGATCTTTTTTTTTATGAAATGGAATGAGAATTTCTCAGCAGTAAGACAATAGTCTTTACTGCTCGGTGCCTATTCACATTCAATATCTGCAATGTCGTAGGATAAGTTATTTTTGGTCCACATCATAGCCAGACGTTATTCAGAAAAAAAGATAGAAAATACTACATTCTAAGTACAGGAGGTATAAAATAAAACAGAATGAAGAGGACAATCGAAATGGAACAATGTGCCTGAAATGTTCTTACCGAAGCCAAGGCTCAAGGTAATGCCTGTGTGTTTTTCTAGGACATGTATCAAAACATTCATTTAAAGAGACTATAAGGACAATACATGACTAAGAGAAACTTATAGCAAAAAATAGATGCTTTGGGATAGAAAAGTCTGATTCCAAAATAATATAGAGTATGGAATAAGGAAATGGCTAGTGTGGTGGCTTGACCCCTGCCAGCTGCCATATGCCTACCCAGCCACTCTGTCTCACACCCCTCTCCTCAAGCAAGGCCAGAGGGGAAAGAAGGTGAGATAGTCCATGGGTTGGGATAATGGGAAGGAGATCATTTACAAATTACCAGCACAGGCAAAAAAGACTTGGCTTGGGGGAAAATTAATTTATCACCAAATGAAATAGATTTGGATAGTGAGAATTGATTAATTAAAATTGCACTTTCTCCCCTGCCCTTTTTCCTAGGCTCAACTTCACTGCTTCATTCCCAACTCCTCCACCTTGTCATAGCCTTTCTAAATTTTAGTTTAAACTCTAGTCCAATTAGTTTGCTCAAAGTGGAAATACTAATAATAACATAAAATACCACTTCTTTTGATTGGGTGTTTTCTCTGGTCATTAGCAAACACTGTCTTATAAAGAACACCAAGACATTATCAGGATTGGTAGTAGATGCTACCAGTGAAAGATTCCTTAAACTGTATGGTAATCAAGGGCATCAGAATGAACACAAAATAGAACACAAAGAGATTTAAGAATGAATGTCCAGACTGAGTAGCAGGAGAATTCTCCATTCTTGAATTTATCAGTTAACTTACTTGTCTTATAATCAAAACACAAAGGGCATTTCTCTAGATGTGTTCAGAGATCATCACTGTAACATTACAAATCTTGTTTTTCTCCTGTATTTTTGCATAAATACTGTGTTATTTACCTGTAAAGTGAGCAGTGTTGAAGTCTGTGTTGACAACTTTTAGAACGACACTTGAAGGATTGCACTTTTGTATGTGGTAATGGCCATACTGAGTGGCCAGGAAAGGTTTATTTCCTGGCACCTGACATATGTGTGGATGGGTATGTGTGTGCATATGAAGCATTGGTGTATGTATGTGTGCACACTTGAATACATCCGTATTCTCACAGTGAGAAATGTCTTTGCCTTTTGATCAGCAGGGTGTCCTTCTGAGGTATGAGAATCCTGTAGCAAGAGCTTCTGGTCAGAAGCTGGTAGACTACCCACTGCTTCAAATGAGCTGGCAAGACTTCAGATACCTTACTTCTTTACTTTTTTACAATTGCCTGTGAGAACTGAGGGGTTCGCTGTCTTTCCTGAAACAACAGTTTCATTTTGGCTAAACTTCAGTCTGTGGCATGCTTCAAGGAGAACATTCTTGCTTTGCTGGAGGAAAGCTGAGGCCTGATTATCATGATTCGCTGACCAGCTCTGACACACATATTAGACCAGTCTGGGCTGTTTAACTGACAACTCTCTACTACCCCAAACTGGCCAGAACTCCTGGCTCTCTGAACATTGTTTCTTTCCACTCCTTATAAAGAGGAAGGGGGTTTTGTGGGATGATGCAAAATCTGTACCAAGTGTCAGAGAGATTATGTAAAAGCTTGTTCTTCCACCACAAATGATATGTGTCATAACATCTCTTTGGCCTGTGCAGACTCGTGCTACTTTAAAGTTGTGGTTGGTTTGAAACTTCTGCAGAGGGCTTACCTAAGTATAAATAGTGTGAAGAAAAATCTCTCTGAGGGTGCATTTTCAGTATGATAGGAGAGGTAATCATTCTGATCCTATTAACACCTAACAGGATTGTTTATAAAACCTTTCCCGTACCTACCACTTGCTTTAAAACTGCCTAGAGGGCTGCCCTTAAAAAATCATGGGACTTAATCCTACTCCCAGACAAAAGAAGCAGGATCCCAGCCACAGTTTGTAAGCAGAACTGAGTGTAGCTCATGGAGGTGAGATATCTGCAAACATGAGGAAATATTTTGCTGTCAAAATTTTCCTGTCAAAATTAATCTAAATGTGGAAATCCTTAATATTTCTATCACTTGAACTCACATGGCGAATTTTGTGCCTGATAAATAGAACCAGTCAGTGGAGTGCCACCAGGACTAAAGTCAGAGAAAGAATTTGTTTAAGGATTAGTAAATACATCTTTTTTAATTTACCCTGTCTATGAATTAAGAGTAGATGCAGCCATCAAGCCAGGTTGTTGCAGTTGAGCACCCTTGATGGCATACATTTCAGAGCTTACTGAGTGTTGTACTCATGTTACTCTCTACTTTTGCTCATTTTTTCTTTGTTTGGCTGGGTTTTTTGCATTCTGTTGCACATGTTTACACAAAATAGTTCAAGATAAAATTTCAATCATTTGATGTTTAGACAACTTTGAAACACAGTAAGATGAGACTAATTTGCCCCCTTCTGTTGCATACTACATCAGTACCTTGTGTAATTTTTTGAAGCAATTCTTTTGGACAGAAGGTTTTAAGAAGTTTTTTATCTGATGAATACTTTATAAATTTTAACTCCACTCAACCTGTTTCATAGTGAACATGTAATAGATCTGATGCCCTCAGTTCACCAGACCATTTGATTCTAGGTTCTCCTGGTTTCAAATCGTAAAAGGGCATTACATGATGGGTTAAAAAAAGCCACAAAAATTATGTTAAGGCTGGAAAATTACATTGGGACTTTTAAAGAGCTTAAGCTATTTAGCTTAGAGGACCAAGAAGTTACTTGATTACAGCATGTAGATGTTTTAAAAGATGAAATTACCTTTGGCTCAGCTCCTTTATCCATAAGGGAAAGACATATGACATAAAAATATAGAACCAGGCAAATGCCAAGGAGAAATTAAGTGTGAGTGGTTTTTTTATAGCATTGTATTAATCATAGGAAACAAAAATATTTATCACAAGAAAAAAAAAAAGTAGATTCCCCATACCTCATGTCTTGAAATCAAAGCTATATGGCTTTTCAGAAGTTATGCTTCAGTCAGTTGCAGTACAGAGGTTCCATAGAGGGGTACCTGGAATGGAGCAGTCTCTGCTCTGCAAACAACTACCATCTATTCTGTTACAAAATCTCTCATCTGAAATTAATCACAGCAAATATACATGGTAATATGGATTATACAGAAAATATCTACATCTGTGTTAGTTTTCCATTACCTTTTTCATTATAGCTACTGGAAAGAAAAAACACTTCTATGGTGGAGTCTTCTGTTCCTGAGGATATTTGTCTTTGGTCATAGGAATGACATTCTAAAACAGCTTAGTTCTCTCCAATAACTATAAAGAGAAGCTTGACTGACTGGTGTAGTCTAAAGTTAGGTGGTATAATTTCCATTTCTACCTTCAGTGGTAATAATTGTGATAGTGGTTAGCAGCTCCAGGAATGCCAGAAATGTCATTCAGGGGATTTCCTATCTCATTCATACAAAACACAAACCAATTCTGCACCTGCAAGAAGTTGAATCTGATCAAAGTAAGCCTATAATTCTATACTCTTTGCTTTTCTGGGGATCTTTCAGACTGTAAAGTGTTCTCTGAATTTATATATCATGAATCCAGGTATGGTGCACGTTAGGAATGCCAATGGACAATTATAGTTGTGTAAATCAAATATATCTTAAAACTTTTCCCATTGCCTTTGTTATGCCTAGGTTTCTCTCTTAGCATTGGGGAAAGTTGTAACCATGTCTTCATTGCTATTGACTACAGCTGCCCTCGTAACTACACAGCATTTTGGAAAAGTGCACAGTATTTCTGACATTACCTCAGTGTTGAGTAGTTGCTGGAACAACATTAATTCTGTAACTGTTCGTTGTGAGCACCACATGAGGTTTTCTGACTCTTGACTCCCTACTGTTTAAAAGCGTTAACAACTACTAGGTACGTTTGGAGCTGATCTTTGAAGTGAATATAAATTTCTCTTCCTTTGATAAGCCAAAGGTTTGGGCCAGCTCCTCAGCTTGTATAGGTGTAACCGTTTTCCAACAGGTCACTCAAGGTCATATGATCTGAGGAAAGATTCTATAATCCTTGCTCTGAATTTTAATGATTTATGCACAACTACTTTTATGAGTAGTCTCAAAGACTTCAACAGATGGACGTGTTTGAGTTAAATGGTGTAAGGGATTGAATAATTTGGATGAAAATCTGTTTTCTTACACATATATTTGAAAGTTATTTGGTAATAACATCATTGTCTCTGAAATGTTTATATTCAACCTTTATTCTATATTTAACAAATTCTAAAAGTTTACACGGTATTTTTCATCCCACTCTGAGATTAGCAGGTTGCCTTCTTGTATCATGACCTAATTACTTCCTCCATATCTCAAGTTCATATCCCCACTGACTGTGATGGGAGCTGCTTAGGAATGACAGCAACTTCTTCCTCCAACCCCAGCTAAAGCCATGTTTAAGTTCAGGCTACTCAGCACTGCTCAGAATTGAGACCATACATAAATTTAAATTGTTAGTCCTTTGGTTCAATGACAAACACCTTCTTCAACACAGTTTAAAAATAAGGTGATGAAAAGAACAAAATCTGTTGCTTACAAAATTAGATCACTTAGAGTGTTCACAAGCACCCAGAATCCTTTTCAAAGCCTCAGGGCACTTTTTGCTTTCTAATATATATAACCTTTAAGAAATACTGACATCTGCTGTCAATATGGGACTGCAATGAGCCTGGTGTAAGCTTTTGGTTAAGGTACTACATTTTCCACCTTAGATGACCCCAAGACTTTCTCTGTGCTTCAGGGTATCATATTATTTCTTCTTGAAATAAAACATGAAAGGTATTAGTAGAAGTGAGTGTGATTTTGGGAACTATTTGGAACATTTTCCTTTGTTGTCATTGGCCTAGGCCTAGCTGAGAGTTGGCAACAATCAGACATGATTCTGTTGTAAGTATTAGTTAATGGCTCATATAAAGAGATTCTGACATTTGGATTTTGCAGTCTCTTTCTAGTCTGAAGTAAGTGTCCATGCCATCACATCCATAACAGGAAGTTATCACTAAGAAACAAGGACAAAATCAACAAAAACAACAAAACATCTAGGTTTTATAAGTTAAAATAAATAAATGAATGAATAAATACATAAATAAATAAAGGAAATAATGACAAAAAATAAAATAGAAGTTGAGGATATTGACAGAACTCTGCTTTGAAAGCCTCCATTGCTGTTGAACAAAAATGTGTACTTCATGTATACTTCAAATTACTTGCATATAAGTAAGAAACACTTTGCATGTTGTGCAGTATAACTGCTCTGATTTGCTCACTAAGCTTTGTGTAGGATTCGTCTTTGGGCAGTTTGGTTAAGCATCTAGCCAAAGGCTATCTACAATTTCCTGATAGTGGGCTGATAGTAGGTTAAGATAGGCTGCCTTAGCAGGCATCTTAAAGCATCCATGATAGAGCTGAGAATCTCTTGCTGGATATGCCATGGGTTTTTTCATTTGCTCTATGCTGTCAATGCCTAAAACTAAGTGAAATGAGTTTTGAATGAAAACTGTCATTGTAGCTTGGCAAACTGAACATGTAACACTACTCAGAGGTTGAAAGTGGCTTGCTCATTAGGGCTTGATGGCTAAGTGTCTCATGAAGAAAAATACTGGTCAGTTACTGCTTTGCTTATCATTTAGACGTTATACCTTCATTTACTAAAACTATTCCTGAAAAAGTTTAGTTTTCTAAAAGATAAATATTTGCAAGTTACTTTTCAGCTTTTCATGTTCTCCTGTCAAATGTAACTGTAGCCTTGACACATGTCATAAGTGCAACATATTTCACTCTAGAAAGACCACCACATAAGAGCAGATTCAGATGCATTGGCAGTGGGGAGGCCAGCAATTCCTATTATACTGTAAATATTCCAGATAATTTTGATAAGATCATAGAAGGGCAGCACAGATGTCAAATACATATGCAACATTTGTGGGGATTTTTAAGGATCATGAAATTAAAAACACCTATCTGATTGGCTTTTATTTTGTCTACTGTTTGAAAAATACCATGTCTTACAACTTTAACATGGTTTTCAGTTAAAGGAATTCCAGGTCCATCCTAGATTTAAGAAAAAAAAAAAAAAAGGCACAAATAAGGCAAGATATGAAGATACAGAACAAAAGTATACAGCCACTGAGTTATTCATCCCTCAGTTCATTCTTTCAATAATAATTAGAATAAATCTTCTTTTTAAATGTATTTGAATTTTACTTTGATGTATGCTGCTAATATATGTGACATAATTTATATTATACTTTTTCTAGACAGAAGAAGAATTGACTATACTGACAAATATATAAATCAATAAATCAGAGGTGACTGCGGCATTTTGTGACATGTAGAATGGAGCGAAAATCATGTCGCACAATCATTTTTAGAAAAAGGTGACATATCATAGCTTAAAAAGCCAGCTTGTGATCTGCCTTTATTATTCCTGAAATAGGGATGCCACATGCCACAAAATACTGCCTCTCAAATAAAAACTTGATTGGTGTTGGCAGAACACCAAAGAGACAAAAAAATTAGCGCGAGTGTGCTGGAAACCTCTACTACTTCCCTACTGACAGTATGACACTGGAAAAATTCCTCTTTCTGAATTTCTGTGTCCCATGCTCTGCTTATTGTATGCCTCCATGTACAAAGTTCAGTTCTGGCTTGTAAACTTCCACCTGAAGACAAAGATCTCTACGTGCACTTGCAGCTCAGAAAGCCAGTCTTATCCTGGGCTGCATCAAGAGCAGCATGACCAGCATGTCAAGGGAGGTGATTCTGCCCCTCTGTTCTGCTCTGGTGATACCCCACCTGCAGTGCTGTGTCTGTATCTGGGTTTCTCAGTACAAGAAGGACATGGACCTGTTTGTGCGGGTCCAGAGGAGGGCCACAAAAACAGTCAAAAGGCTGGACCAGGACAAAGGTCAAAGGTTTTAAACTGGAAGAGGGCAGGTTTCTCTTGGACATAAGGAAGAAATTTTTTACATTGAAGATGGTGAGACACTGGAACAAGTTGTCTAGAGAAGCTGTGGATGCCCCATCCCTTGGAAGTATTCAAAGTGAGGTTGGATGGGGTTTTGCGCAGCCTGGTCTAGTGCAAGATGTCTGTGCCCATGGCAGGGGATTGGGCTAGATAATCTTTAAAGGTCCCTTCAAACCCAAACCATTACATGATTCTTTGAATATATTAGTGGGAAGATGGAGGAAAATTAGACTGGATAGATAGTTTGATTATTGTGAAAAGAACCATGACAATGTTACCTGGAGTGGTGGGCAGAACTCTACACAGCTGTTAGCACCGTAAGAAAATCCCACTGCTTGGAATCTTTGGCATTAGCTCACTGAGCAAAAATGAGATTTTTCCATAATAGACTTGTTTTACTGTCTCAGAAAGGTGTTTTCCATTAGATTTTCCTCCATTTCGTATGAAGTCTTTGTCTTCTATGACATAGGCAGCAAGCATAATTCTATAAAATCTCCTTCAATTATGCATCTCAGTCACTGAACAATAATATAAATGTCCAGCAATGTCAAAGGTAAGTATGGAGAGGATGAAAATGGAGGAACAGCCTCTTCCTTCTAGGCTGGGGAGGAAAAAGATAGAGGTGAGGGAAAGAATCATACGTATGTGGGAGTACAGTAAAAGTGTTGCCTATGAAAAGAGTGAACTCACAAGAAAAGTGAGAAGAGATAAAGAATTATACTAAGAGCACTACAGGGGGTAAAATATTAGTATTAGAGGGTAGAGGAGACAAAGCGTTGAATATTAGTGGAAGAACAGAAAGAAGCAGATTGGCATTTACATAGAAACATTGAGGATAAAAAGAGGAAAATACAGGCTGCAAATGAGTAGTTGTTGCAGCCAGACAATCCCCAGGTCCTCTGTGGTTACACCTCTACTAGTAAATTAAACAGTGTCTAGAAACTTTCCTGGGTGCTAACAATAATGGAATATACTTTAAAATTATTTGAATGATCCTTGAAATGGCTTTCATGCATTTCCAAGTTCAGCAGCTTAGCAAGCAGCAAGCACTGTTCCCAGTAGGCTGTTTTCATGCACATGCCCTATTTTGGAGATAAAAATATTTCATTGGGTGTGTATGAACTGCTTTGTTTCAGACTTTTCCTCAAACACATTTCTTTCACTAGTATAGATATAACCGATCCATCTTGTTCCAAAGAGCAGCAGTGGCTAAAAGTGATTGCATTTCTTCCAAAGCCTGAAACGTTTTTATCAGCCACAGGTAGACATGAAATAAATGGTCCAACAGACAGGTTCCCTGAGAAGCAACCAAATAGTCACTGCATGCACACAGCAATCTGCTTTGCCAAACAGCATTAAAAAGAGTTGCAGCTTCCCACAAGTCAGAGGGAAATGATGTAACTGCTCTGAAGTAAAGGCTATGCTGCTGTTTGGGCAATTGGACAATATAACTGTTGCAGGTCCCTTCCAACTGAACTCCATTCTATTCTATTCTATTCTATTCTATTCTATTCTACTCTATTCTATTCTATTCCACTCTACTCTACTCTACTCTACTCTACTCTACTCTACTCTACTCTATTCTATCCTATTCTATTCTAACAAACACTGAAGAGGTAGTCCTAGAGTCACGCAAAGAGCCTCTCCCATCCTAAACAAATAAAATGTGGTTATCTTTCTTTCTTATCATTCCAGAACTGAATTTCTTTCTAACCCTCGATTTTATCACTGTAGGTAATCTCCCATGCTGTGTGTACACTTGCAACAGCCCTAGGAATACAGGAACATGCGTGAGAGCACTTTCTCCTTTATTCTTTCCTACTAAACTTCACCTGCAGTTTTCACCAGCTCTTTCATGCAGTCATAAAGGGAGGCTGAGTCAAAGAATTAAATACATTTCATTCTTCACAGCATGCAAAGCATGAGATTAGAAATAAAATGGCCTATTGGAGGTCACAGATTACAGAGGAAAAGAGCATTTACTCTCAGCCCACAGAAGGTCTTGATTTCGATTGACTTAATTTGAACCCCTAAGGTTCTGGGGGAGAAGGAGATTTCAGTTTGTTTTGTTTTGGGGTTTTTTAAAGAGCTAGTTCCCACAGAGTAATTTTGAACATTACAGAGAAAAAGTTAAAAAGCCTTTTCAAAGGCTCTATTTATTCCATAATGAAAACATGTTAGCATTCAAAGTTCAATCGGCTCTACACATTAAAAGTATTTTCTAAAGGGAATATTTACAAGAACTAAAGAAGCGTACTTCTCTTCCTATTTACACCAGGATTATCCTATTCACTTCAGGGAATTTAGTCCCTAGCTACACAGGGATAAATGAGAGAAGAATTTGAATTTAGCTGTTTACCTTAGATTACAAAATCCTGTGTTGCACAGATTCCTAGATCTAAAGGATAAGTAGGCAAATGCTTAAAATGTGCCATAGTGCTCAAAAGAAAGTTAGGCAAGAACCTTCATACACTTAGAATCATGGAATCTTAGAATGATAGAACTTTTTAGGTTGGAAAAGACCTTTTAGGTCATCGAGTCCAACTGTAAACCTAACACTGTCAAGTCCACCACTAAACCATGTCCCGAAGTGCCACATCTACATCTCTTTTAGATACCTCCAGGGATGGTGACTCAAGCACTTCCCTGGGCAGCCTGTTCCAATGCTTGATCACACTTTTAGTGAATATATTTTTTCCTAATATCCAATCGAAACCTCCCCTGGCACAACTTGAGGCTGTTTCCTCTTGTTCTATTGTAACCTGGGGAAGAGACCAACACTTAAACAGTCCCAGTTCCCTCAGCTGCTCCTCACCAGACTTGTGCTCCAGACCCTTCACCAGCTCCATTGCCCATCTCTGGACATGCTCCAGCACCTCAGTGTCTGTCTTGCAGTGAGGGGCCCAACACTGAACACAGGGTTCGAGGTGCGGCCTCACCAGTGCCCAGCACTTGTCCTGCTGGCCACACTGTTTCAGATACAAGCCAGGATGCTGTTGGCCTTCTTGGCCACCTGGGCACACTGCTGGCTCATATTAAGCTGGCTGTCGGTCAGCACCCCCAGGTCCTTTTCTGTGAGGCAGCTTTCCAACCACTCTTCACCAAGCCCGTACTGTTACATGGGGTTGTTGTGACCCAATATACTTGTTATTTTATATGTGCAGTATTAGACAGATCAACTCAGAACAGTTAAATATGTGTTAGACAAGTCTGGTGGGGAGCAATGAAGAAAAAACAAACCTCAAGACTTTACAGTCATCTTCTCCCCAAGGGTCGTATTTCCCATCATTCAGGAACATAGGCCCTTAGGACACGTGTTCAATTTATCAGTTGTTACCTTATTTAGGCAATATTGTGATAGTAAATGCTGGAACATTACAGATCAGATGATAATATGCACTGGAGCACGTCCTCCCTTCAGGATCTCACTCCCTTTTAATACAGTCACCCTGTACAAACAGCATCACAACCTTGCCTTCCACATCTGTACTTGCTGCATCTTGGAGTAGCTAGCTGGTTTGTTAGTTTATTCCTGTGTTCAATCAAGCCTCTCTGCAGGCTCAATAGTTCATTTACAAACTGGGATTACAAAGCCAGGTTGTACATCTTCTTCTCTTATCAAGGTCTCCCTAATCAACCTTGCACCTCCAGTCAGCTGGGTTCGGGCATACACCCTGCACGGTGAGACACAATTCATGGTAAATTTTTCTGTTCAGTCTGTCAGATTCCTGCTAAGCTGTGTATTAAGATTTCTTTTAGCATTTATTACATTCTCGAAATATTGAATGCTGTAATGAAACAGAGGAGATGAGGTCTTTAGAAGACATAATTTTAGATAAGAAGCAAAACAACCGGTGAGATTGAATTATTGTATCTTTTATAGTATGTCATTGGAAGTTTTCTTCATAAAACAAAGTCAATTTATCTGAATATGAAGAATAGATTTTTTTAGGTAAATTTGTCTCATTTTGAACTGTTGCATTCATGGGAATCATGTTCTGTCATTCATGCCTTCCAGTGCCTGGAACAGTGCTAAGAACAAATTGTAATGAGAGATTTCATGCTACAGCTTCTCCATAGGTGTCAGTAAGCAGACCAAGGGCTTCTATGTCGTGACTAAATGAATTTCTAGTCAAAGGATTTTAAAAGAATGAGGGTAGCTGAGTGCTGAATCAATTTGCATTTGACAATGTATTCACTTATCTCCTTCCTTCAGTTCTTCAAATACAATGAGCCAGGCCAAATCCTGATATAAATGAAGTCCAGGCTGTGCTACTTGATTCAGAACATCCCACAGCTGATGACTGTGCTGAGCTATCAGTGCTGGGAGGTTAATTAGAAGCTGAATCAAGCAAATAGTCATAATTTCTCCATAAGAATCATGGGCCGGAGGGCTCAAAATAGCATGGATAGATGCTGTCTTCTGGATCAAGCAGTGAGATTTTTACCTATCCCAAGTGCTCATTTATCACCCTTTGGAGATTTCCAGCTCTATAGCTTTGCTGATATCAAGGACTGTATAGAAATATTTTCTAATACTCACCAGACATGCTCAAAACAGCTTCCCTTTTTTTGCCTAATTATATGTTTCCCTAGCAGAGCTGTAGCAACAGCTGTACCTAGGGAAGGGAAAATGAAAAATAGTGTGAGGTGGCAATATTTTAAGCTGGCACAGATTTTTGGAAATAAACACCTACTGACCACTCAGTAGGAGTAGAGAGGGAACCATGAGGTACAATCTGACTTAATCTTTCTTAGGAACCAGAATATTGCATTAGGTCTGTGCCCATACCAATAAACAGCATTGGATTTGCATTTTTAGGAAAAGCAATAATCAATGAAATATGCCTTATTTGTTTGCTTGGAGCCACTAAGAAGACAGTCCTGGGAGGTATGCATCATATTAAATCTGGAAGCAAAATAATGTAAAACTCTCTCAAAATGGCACTGAAGCCAAAGGTTTGATTTCTGTCTCTAGGTCTGCCAGGTAACTCACACATTATCAAAAATGCATATATATATAAAAAATTATTTTCAATTGTGCAAGGCAGCCAAATGATGAGGGCAATCATGGGGTAGTTTGGAATCATGCTTTTAAAAATACAGCTTTCTCATACATGTGTTCTCTGAGGTATAGTATTTGGAAAGTACTGAGACAACAGGGGGAGGAAGCAAGTATCTGAACATTATTATTAGTATGGAGAAGACAAGCTGCTTGATGCTGGAGAGCAACAAAATGCTGATTTGTTTTCATTTTTAATTTTTATTTTAATTTTTAATTTTTATTTATTTTTTTAATTTATTTATATTATAAATAAATAAAATATATTTAATTTTCATTTTTAAATTTTCCTTTTGGGAAAGGAAAAAAAAATCACTTAATTCACTTGAAAGAAATTATATATTTTTTTTAAAATTTTAAATAATGAATGTTTAAATCTAACTATACATCCTGAAAAGGAAAATACCAGTGTAGGTCATCTCCTCTGTGAGAAACACAGTACACTCACTGAAAATGCACTTATATGTAAATTTGGCAATTTAAAAAGATCCTTTTGAAGAGGCTGGAGCTAAGATGATTGCTTAGTGATGTCCTAGAGTTAGAATCTGACTAATATATTTAATTGAAAATCAATTTTCAGTGTCTTGTGTCCATATTACCTTAATACAGACATAACTTTTTGTAAAACAGCGTGGAAATTGTGGTGATACTGCTGTGTTATATCTTAGAAGAAGGATTATTTTTCTTCGTAATGCAAAACACACTACTTTGTAAGCATCAGTTATTGGGATACTTGAATAATATGCAGTGTGTGAGAGAGAAACATTCAGTTAATTTACAAAAACACAGATCATTCATAGAACTTGTACACAATTTCTTGTATACATACAATATTCTTACATTAGGGTAGGGGGAGAAGAAATAAAAGATTACCAAATTGCTAAGGAGTTTTAAAACATATAATTTTAGGACATCAGCTAATGGTCTGACTCACAGAAAATAATATTTGTCATAGTAACTTGCTTATCCATTAATAAGTAAACATAGAATAATAATTTTAATTTTAGATCAAGGCTCAGAAGGGTGTGCACAGTATTGTATTCTCCAGGTGAAATTCTGGCTTTGCTGGAGCCATTACAGCCCATGTGTAGGTTTTCCAGGCTGGAATCAAAGCGTATGAGTAGTGCAGTACAAGTACAGCCTTTCTCCTGTGCTGTGTCTGCTTCAAGCATAAATGTTGGCCATCAGTGCCACTGCATTTCTGAAACTTGCTCCAAGACCCCATTTATACATCAAGACTTGCCGTGTATGTGTATTTACATCCTATTGCCATCAACAGAACTGAAACAGACACATAAATAATGCTTTAGTATGAGTCCACTCAGAATTTCTCCATGTCTCTGAAAAGATGTTTATAGCAAGTTCATAAGCACACTGCTGTCAGATGTCGAGCTAAACAACTTTTCATTTGTTTGTTTGTGTTTTAAACTAACATTTCATTTAGAGAAAAACGCTTGTTTTTTCAACATAAACTATTCAAAAGTAATTTCAGGACTCACATAATCACAGACCTAAACAGCCATTGCAGCTAACATTTGCATAAATTGCCAATACCTCACTGAAAGTGAGTGAGCAGCCCCTTCACTGAACAACCTATGCTAGGCTTTGGGCAGCTCCTAGGGCAGGGAAGACTTTGACTAACATCAGTGCTCTGAAGAAGGGGGAAAAACACTTAAATCCTTGTTTCTCAATGTTCTCTCATGATGGAGAAGCCAGAATAGAAAAGGAATGATGAATCACTTCCCACACACTTCGGGTAGAGTCCCTTAGTTTTGTTCCAATATGTGTGATCAAATGCTTACTGGAATTTATACAAGTGCTAATACTTTGAAAGACAATTCTGTGTGCAAGCTAGGTGCTGTTATCAACAAGATTCACCAGACAATCTGAATGGAAACACAACATAAAATTGAGAGTATCATAAGAGCTTTTTTGCCAGTGTACATGCCAAAAAGCTGGTGGTACAATAGCAAACATATTATTTAGCACTTGAGGGTTTCTAAATAATTCAAAGTATGCTAATTTAGTTTTTTAAATGTCAATTATTCAAAGAAATATTTCCAAAAAATAGGTTGAGCAATACCTATATCAGATATCCTGGTTATCACCAACTTTTGTACTATCCAATAACTTCCTAGGAGTAAAAAGACAACATTAATAAGATACGTGTCTCAGTCAACATTTTCAAAACTGAGTGTTTATGGATCTCTTTCAAAATTTCAGTACCTTAGTAGAGGTGGCTTACTTTTAGATATGTTCAGTGATTTGTTAATCCTAATAAAGTCAAAATCCAAAGCACTTATTTGGTTGATTACAAATGGTTACTGAAATCTATGTCACCCAAGCCTGAACACAAGATGGGTTGATTTTAAGACATGTTCAGCATCTGATGTTCTTTGGTGCCTACAAGAAGACCTGCATTTGTGATAGCTGCCTACTCAGACAAATGCTGGAGGAATGTGAACTCTTACATATATTTAGATTTCAGCAGAAAAATGTGGGTGATACAAAGGAAAAGTTGTCCTAAAGGCACCACAGTAAGAGTATAGATTGCCTGGTAAATTTAGGTAATCTCTATCACTGAGTGTTAGACAGATTTCTGTCACAAATGGTTTAGCTGTATCCTGATGGGTTGGACTGGATTACCTGGAGTACCTGTATTCCCAGCAGCTTTATAATTCTACAGATAGGAAAATCAATATCTGAAATTGTCATAAGAGTAGAATCTTCCAGCTTCCTTGGCAAGATCAGGTAAAGGACCACAGCTAGAATAGCTTTCTAAAAGTTAGTGGGGGTATACAAAATAATTACAAATAAAGATTTCATACACCTCATGGTATTTTTGTGGTTTTAGACAAAGGTAATTCTTGCAAAAGAGATTGGTAGAAGTGAAGTTTTGCCCAAAAAGGGAAATAAATGAATCTACTGTTCGTTCTGTATAAAAGGAGAAAAAAAATATTAAAAAAAATAATAAATGGGAAAACAAATAGGAATAGTTTCTGAGAGAATATTCTGTTGGTCAGTTTTGGCATACACAGTGAGAAGTGATTCTCACCTGAACTTGTGAGTATCTCCATCTCCACCAACCCAATTTGAAAAGATGTAAATTATGTGGATGGTCCCGGCCACACTTGCCTTGTTTGTGGCCCCCCTCAGCAAGCTGTTGTGCTAGGAATGTCTTTTCTCTAAAGTTTCCAGCATCTGCCTGTAGAAGAGACAGAAATGAGAACTTCCCAGCAGAGCAGCTTCTACTCTGTGAGGAGAGGGGATGAAGAAGAAAACAATAACAAATCCTTGGTGGGTTTGGTTGTTGGTTTTGTGGTTGGTTTTTGGTTGGTTGTTTTTGGGGTTTTTTTCCAGAACAATTAAAACTCTCTAATCATCATTTCTTTGCATCCTGCAGCTCTCTTCCCTCCCTTTCAAATGAAATACTTCCTTTTCCTCTTCCAAAGGAACAGCCTGGGACAATGACTACATGAGCTGTGGATGATGGCTCTGAGAGCCTGAGTGATGCCCCATGTTCTGTGCATGAGTCATGACCTGCAGATAGCTAAGGGCATACTCCCAGTCATTTTATCTTGTCATTTTGGATTAGCTGATCAGTGAAAACTGATAACTCACTCCTACCCAAGGTAACGAAAATTAATCTGCCTGAGACCACTGTGCCATGAATTCCTTTCTACTGGTTTCACAGAAAGAACAAGAGAATCCAGGAGAAAGCACACGACCTGGGACATTTGCCTGTGTGAGCTTTTACTCCTTCAGTTAACTTGCAATTGCAAAGCTGTGAGGAATTTTTAATTGGTTTTCACAAAAGATGAACCTTTATCTTGAATTTTCTAGCCTGGCACCCTACAGATTTCAAGCTCCCCTACACTGCTGTGCTCTGGATGTCTCATCATTAATGACAAACAATTACAAAAGGTTCATTTAAGAAAAGTTAGATTAATTTTATGTTGTTGAATAGAGTTGTATTGTTAAGAGCCACCTCTGTCATGCCTCCAGTTTCTTCTTTTCTCCTAAGCATCACCAGATTCAGGGTATAAGCAAAAGATGAGTGAGGTAGTAGGAATAACTTCAACTGACAGAAAGAAATACCCTATCAAAAAAAATTTTAAAAATTACCATGATTACTCAGTTGAAGTGCAGGTCTCACAGGGCCATACTGTCAGCATGCACTGGGAGGGATGATCCTTGTCTTTCCAATTTCATCAAGTGAAGAAGAAAAGGAGGGTTAGGGGAAACTGAGACACAGACCAGGAACGTTACTTACCCCAGTCATTACAGGCAGTAGCAAGAGCTCATTGGTGTGCAAGTAGTATACATTTTAAGACCTTAAAAAGCTCAAATTACCTGCATCTAGTATTGCCAGCTTTTTACTCACAACTTTTCTCAATGTTTTTTTGATATAACGAGGAATTTGCTGCTGCAACTGAATACACATAAGTCTATGAGATTCATCCCAGGGTACTGAAAGAGTTTGAAGATGCTATTGCAAGACATCTCTTAGTTATTTATTAATGGTCTTGGAAATCTGGGGAGGTCCCGGTTGACTGGAAGCTAGGAAATGTTATTCCAGTCTTCAAGAAGGCAAGAAAGAAGACTCTGGTAATTATAAGCATCGGTCTTACTTTGGTACCCGGTAAAACTATGGAGAAGATTACTCTGGGAGTTATTGAAAAACACTTGAAAGACCGTGCAGTCATCAGTCAAAGCCCACATGGGTTTATGAGGGGAAAATCAGGCTTTACTAACTTAATTTCCTTTTATGACAAGGTTACCTGTCTAATGCATGAAGGGGAGGCAGTGAATATGGGGGGGGGGGGGGGGGGGGGGGCGGGGTGTGTGTGCTAAAATTTATTTTAGAGAGGCTTTTGATACTGTCTCTCACAGCATCCTTCTGGACAAAATGTCCAGCACATATCTAGACAGGTATACAATATGATGTGTGAACAATTGGCTAAGGGTCAGGCTCAAAAAGTTGTACTATATGGGGTAACATTTAGTTGGTGTCCAGTCACTAGTGGTGTTCCCCAGGGCTCAATGTTATGCACAGTTCTCTTCAATGCTTTTATCAATGACCTGGACACAAAAGTTGAATGCACACTACGTTTGTCAACTATACTTAACTAGGAGGAGCAATTGACTCCCTCAAGGATAAAGAGGCCTTACAGAGAAACCTTGACAGATTAGAGAGCTGGGCAACCACTAGCAAAGTGAAATTTAACATGGACAAATGTCAGATTCTGTACCTGGGATGGTGTCATTTTCTGGACATGTGTATTCATTGGGAGACAAAAGGCTGGAGTGCAACTCTACAGAAAGAGAGGATGAGGTTGATGGTAAGCTTGATATGAGCCAACAATGTGCCTGGCTGGCCAAGAGGGCCATCTGTACCCTGGGGTGCATTAGGCCCAGTATAGCTAACCAGTTGAAAGAAGTGATTGTCCCACTATATTCAGTGTTGGTGCTGCCTCACCTCGAGTACAGTGTTCATTTTGGGATTCACAATATGAGAAGGATATAAAAATACTAGAATGTGTCCAAAGGAGGGTAGCAAAGATGGTGAAAGGACTAGAGGGGAAGCCATACAAGGAACAGCTGAAAATACGTGATTTGTCCAGCTTAGAGAAGACTGAGGGGTGACCCCATTGCCATCTACACCTTCCTCATGAGAGAGCACAGAGGGAGGCGCTGATTTGTTCTCCCTGGTGTCCGATGATAGGATGTGGGGAACGGCTTAAAACTGTGTCAGGGGAAGTTCAGATTGGACATTAGGAAAAAGTTTTGAAAGGGTGGTCAAACACTGGGAAAAGCTCCCCAGGGAAGTGGCATCAGTATTCAAAATGTATTTGGACAATGATCTTAGATGTGTGGTTTAACTTGTCGATTGCCCTGTGTGGAGTTGATCCTCATGGGTCCCTTCCAACTCGGGATATCTTATGATTCTATGAATCCCGGAAACTGGGGTTGGAAAGGAAGCATTTGTCAAGGAACCATGAAAAAAATGAATCTATTTTAAAAGACAAGAAATAATTCCATTTTCAATCAAATGACATGGTTTCTTGCCTGAATTTTTCACTTAACTTTTTTAAGAATTTCAAACATATGTATGTTCAGAAAAATACATTTATCAAATGTTTAAATGTACTAATTAAGCACCTCTTCTAGTCTGACACTGTGAGATTGATATGAAATATTTCTATTTTATGAACACAATGGGAATCTGATTAAAACTAAAAGAAAAAAACCCAAAAAAACCTACCAAACTTGGTTTCTATGAATAGTAAGTTAAATATATACCACTGTTTTAGAACAGATTTCACTTTATTTTTCATGGTTTGAATCTTATACAAAGAATTATAACAGATCTTATTCTTCAGTTTACATTTGACAGCATTTATTCTCACAATTCTTTTTATTCTTTTCCCCTAAATGGAATTTAGGATTGTGATTTACTGTCAAATTCATTATTTAGTATTTTGTGCTTGGTAGTGTAAAGATGTACAATTTGCAGCAAAACATTTATTTTGTTGACTGCACTGTATGTTCTTCAGTATTATGTATTTCAAACTATTTTTAAGTATGTACGAATGTTATATGTAAAACCTTTAAAAATATTCTTTTGTGCTTTCTTATTTGACAAGTGTTTCTTATGAAATCTTCCATTTAGGTGATTGAAAGTGGTTTTCAGGAGGAAGTGATTTGTTTATACTCATAAAAAAGTAACACTTCACTTTTTTTTTAATTAACTGTATTTTCTAGTCCGCCCACTTTTGGGATGAGAAGAAAGACTTCTGAGCAGTATACTTCTTTTTATTTCTTATTTAGCTTTAGTTTTGGGCTATCCTACTGAGTTCTGGTTATAGTGTAACCTGTATTTTCTAAACCATGTGAATAAACTATACGTCAAACTAAAATGTCATATTTGATTAAAAAAGAACCTATTCAGACATTATGACTTGTACCCCTTAGTGTGCAAGTAAAGGTTGGAACTGCCATTGTGTTTGCTTTTAGCTAAAGATGTAGAATACAGTCTTTGATTAAACTGTGTTAGGATAGGTTTAGCATTAACAACCTATCGAGACAGAGTTACCTAATGATATTTCACAGAGTGAACAAAGATAGTCCCTTATATGAAAAAAGAGGCTCTAGAGAACGTTGCAGTGGGTAAGTCTGATGATTAATGACTGCCATTAAGGTATACCCATCATCTGCATATAGCCCATCGTTATAGCATTCTTCTAGTTGACCTTGAAGGCCTATTCAACTCACCTGAACGTATTCTCAAACAAATCTATTTCTGACATAAAGGTAATAAATTTCCAGACAATAGCAACAGGACAAATTCCCTAGCAGACAGGCAGGAGCGAGCTTGGGCAATAATTCGGCAGCCTCTGTACATCATCATTAATTTATCACATCCTGGTGATCCTTTTTCTTTATAGAAATGAACCAACCTGCCAGCTTAAAAAGTTTATTGCTTTATCTCATTCTTAGAGTTTTTTATTTGTGCTACAGAGTTTATTTGCCCACACTTCAAATCTGACTAGGCTAATGAATACTCCAATCCTCTTACAATATACAAACCCCTTACATTATGTCCCAACTGACTTTATGGACCAAACCCTGCTTAAAACTATATTCATGGATACTTGGATATACAGTAGTCCTATTTGTGAAAATCTCTGATCTATCTCCTCTTTTTCGCAACCGATCTTACCCTTCCAACATTGTGATTCTTAGAAAATTTAAGGTGGAAAGAAAAATAATTCTTTCTCCCACAGAAAATTCACTGTATTACTGCAGTCAGGGAATTCATAAAAACAAGCTGATGAGTTTTTTCCTCCAAAGGAAATACTGTCTAGGTATTGACAACCACTTTAGCCATTTTACCTCTCCCTTGCTACATAGTCTGGGTTGTAAATGGTGCATGAAACTGAGCAAGCAGAGCACAAGACTCACTAAGGATAAGAAAACTCCTTTTACAATAATCGCATAGCTGCAACGGAGGCCTGTTGTTCTCATAAACATACAACAGCACTGTGAAGACTTTAAAATTATCGTCTTTTGAACCCAAAGACAAGCATGCTAATATAACATACCCATACAAGCTAATAAAACCAGTACTGCCATGCTAGCAACAGACCTTTTGCTAATTGTGCTTTATGCTAAGTTAGCAAGACCCCAGTCCTGGACTTTCAGGCTTCTTACCATCTTGGTATAAGAAATTACTGTGGGAGAGAGACCTTGATTCCATGTTTTTCTTGTTAAGATATACAATTTACACCTGGGATAACAACAAAAGCTTTGAAAATATGAGCACAGGTTGCAAGGAGACACCTGAGAATTACAACTTGCTGATGATCAGCTGTTAAACATTGAGAAAGCACAGTCATGAGAGATGGAGGGGAAAAAAATATATCTGTTAAAAAAAACCCCAAAACCGAAACAACACAGCAACAACAAAGCAATGGAAATAAAACAGCCCACATCAGAATGAGGCACCTGTTGTGACCTGTGAAAACTATTCTTCTGCCCCAAGTGTTGTGCAGCACATAGTCCAGGGTGGAGGCCAAAGGCTGGCAATGCTCCAGAAAGTGAAACATCTCACAAAGGGACAAGATCACAAATTTGAGAAGGTGAGTAGAGCTGAGCACCCACCTATGCACTTACTGACTTCAAATCTGGCTTCTTTTACTGACATGCCTGTGAACCTGATAATCTTGACCTCAGTAGCTAAAACCATCAAGGGCTGTTGCCATCAGAGCTAACAATACAGGATTAGCCTCGAGGTGTTGCAGGATTTGGTTGGTAAGGGCTGACTGCTTTGATTACATAGCAATAATGAGTGAAAATGAGTAAGAACCATTAGCTCATAGATGTCCTGGTTTCACCTGGGGTAGAGTTAATTTTCTTAGTAGCTGGTGCAGTGCTGTGCTTTGGCTTTGATGTGAGAACAATGTTGATTACACACTGATGTTTTAGTTGTTGCTGGGTAATGTTTATACTAAGTCAAAGACTTTTCAGTTTCTCAGGTCTTGCCAGTGAGAGGGCTGGAGGGGCACAAGAAACTTGGGGGGGTGACACAGCCAGGGCAGCTGACCTGAACTAGCCAAAGAGGTATTCCATACTATGAGACATCATTCTCATGTACTGGGGGGGGGGGGGGGTGGTGGTGGAGGGTGGTTGGCTGGGGCTGCTGATCATTGCTCGGGGTCTGGTGGGGCATCGGTCAGCAGGGAGTGAGCAGCTGTATTGTGCATCACTTGTTTTCTTTCCTCCCCTCCCTTTGGATTTCATTCCTCTCCCCCTCTCCTTCCTTTTCATTATAAATGTCATTGTTGCTGCTGTTGTTATTATGTTGTTATACTTGAAAGTATAACATTCCTTTCCAATCCTCTTCCCCATCCCTCGGGGAGGAGTGAGCGACTGGCTGCGTGGCGCTTGGTTACTGGCCAGGGTTAAACCACAATAGAGTATATTGTTAAGGATTTTCAGCCTTGCAAAGCTTATTTTAGAGTTCAAAACTATATCTAATCATTCCCATCACAAAGAACTCTAACTCCCTAGCTGACACATATATATACACATATAAATACAGAAATATACATATATACATACATATGTATCCAGCTGCAACAGTTTATTTTCCATGGACTAGAGTCAGAATGATATCTTTAAATGTTCTAACTCAATCATCTATAGAGAGCTGGGCATATCTGATCACAGAACTGCAAGGCTGTCTTTGAAAATCTGAGCACGGGAAACCTTAATATTTAAATATAACTCTTGGCTCAGCCATTCCCAAGTGTGGCAAACTGGGACTTAATAAGAAACTGCCCAATAAGCTTCTTCTTTTATTTGGGTGTATTTTCATTTTATCTGTCAAGGGATAGTCATTCTGACTTTGTGAAGTAGCACTCTGAATTAATCAATTTCTTTTGTCTGGTTTTGCATGAATTTGCATGGCGTGAACATATACGTACATTTGTGTTGTGTATTATGAGACATTCTGTAAATACTTTATTTAATACTGCTTAGATTTGCAGTAAGGATTGATCAGCAGTCAGAAATTCATTCATCTCATTGACTTCACTGCATAGCAGTCCAGCATCAGGGAAAGGCACCTACGCTTTAGAGGGAATTCAAGTATTAGAATTGGATACTTCATACTCGACTCTCACGATCTATTATCACCTCTGTATCTGTAGTGCTTTGTGAAATGCCCCTAGCCATCCAGATATTTGTTAGGCTGAATGTGTAAGAAATAATGGACTCTTTAAAAATACTTTTGAGATTGATTTATTCTAATATTCACATGAAGTAGCAACAGACGAGAGGAAATGAAGTGATTAATTATGTGTACTTCAGAGGTGAAAGATCTTATTTTCATCATCTAGTTGTTGCTTCCCCACAGTTTGAAGACAGCCTTTAAACTGGATTTACACAAAGATACATTTCTGACTAGATAAAGCTTTGGTCTTTCAGGTATTTTATGCTTTTCTATCATACTAAGTAGTCCAGTGTTCATGGGTGTGGTGTGCTCAGGCTGCGATCTGGGCATCTCTTTTGTATAGATGAGTGCAGAGCTGCTGAGTTTTAAAGGTCTGTGAAGTAGGTATTTGAATCTCAGTCAGTGTTCCTAAATTTCCTGAATTCCCTTTATAGCCAAAGGAGAGGCAGTGATTTAATTCTAAGTTAAAAGTTTAGAACAGGATCGATGACCAGAATCCTTTATGAGTTTGTTCCTCTGTATTGGAAGCATTATGTTTAAATAGGTAACTGTGTTGCAAGTTATTTTCCTCAAATGTAGGTAACCCCACTGTCAACATAAGCACACCTTACCAATGCAAAGTCCATATATCAAAGTCATATATCTTACACTCTATTTCTTCTGAAACATATTGGACAAATTAAATGGAACTAGTGGTTTGATTCACATCATTTGTGATTTTTCATGAATGAATGAAGCCTCTGGAAACTGATACGGAAGCTGGAGAGAGCTCCATTAATGCAGATGTGCTGGAAAGTAAAGTGGGGAAAAGCACTTGGTAATCCAGCTGATTTTTTCCTGATAAATCTTTTGTTGTGACAAGGGGTCATTTTGAAGTCATCTGGCATGGAGTTCTGATTGCCAAGGACTTTAGATAGACAAACTGCAACAAAAAAATATAACATCTCTTTTTTGCATACTTTTATCTGTGTTTATTTCCTTAGGAAATGGTACAGCCATCTTTTACACATTCACCATTATTTCCAAGGACCATTAGGCACTGGAAAAATGGGAGCCTGAATAAAAGTCCTTTAAAACATGGCATGTCAAATTTCTCATACTTACCTTATGATTAAAATCCAACAGAAACAGGATGTCCTTTGAGGCATCAGTGTGACTAAGGAAGAAAAGATGTCATTGAGAAGAAGGGTTAACATGAAATGGCACATGGCTTTCACAGGTTCTGTTAAAGGACAGACCCTAGGTGAAGCAAGACAAAGCTCTGAATTTTAGCTTGCCATTAGACCCTAGATAAAAAGGGAGTGAAAAAACAAAATATTTATCTTTCCAATGCCAAAAAAAAGAAAGAATGTTCCTAAGTACTAAAGCAGGATCTTGCACCCACTTGGGTGTTTTGGTGCTCCCTATAGTTAATTGGATCTGGCTGCCTTAGATCTGGCTGGGGGGCCACCACTTTTCCTGCCCAATGTGCGGGAATCAGGAGCGTGAGGAACATTTTATTTGTCTTGGTGATTCACCCTTGGATATTTTTTGTGGAGCTTAAAGTGTGCACCCTTCCTTTTCAAATGAATCAAAGGTCGCTCTTTGAAAACCCTCTCTGAAATGTCACAGCCACCTTTTCAGCAGTAGCTCAGGTGTTACAGCCCTCAGACAAGGTGGGCAGAGCAGCACCGATTCCCTCTGCTCCCTGAGATATTTTCAGCTCACTTTTCTTTCCTCCTCACTGACTGATCTCCTCACCGGGCTACCTGGCCCAGGAGCATTTTCCTCACTTTTCTCTGAAACTGAGACACTAGTTAAACACATGGCTTAGGGCAGAGAAGGGAGCAGGAGGGAACATTACCCTCTGTCAGGTGCTTCCCCTTAAAGAGAGGCATGAGTTATTTTCCTAGCTGGAAGGGATTAGGGACAGTTTATGATGCAGACATCATGCACTAAGCATGAGTTAAGTGCTTAAGGGCACAGTCATTAAGTCACACTGGGGCAATTCTGGGCATATACAGAAGCAGGTTATGTTACCTAGGGAAATGTAATGTTCAAAAATAGACAATAATATAGTTTTTAAGCATCTCTAGGGTTAAGCTGATGCAGTTTAGCAGTTCTTCAGATCACTAGGAGCCTAAATACTTCCAAGTCTTTCTTAAGCCACATAAGTCCTTTTTTGGGTCTGGCTCTTAGCTTCATCCAGATTTCCTTCAAAACCAATTTATTTATAGCTGCCCGTTATGACGTATGACACACTACATAAACATCAAGTCACTCGGATGGGCATATGCTGCATGTTTTCCCAATTTGACTTGGGGAGGAGAGGATAACACAAAGTTTACTACAAGTTTGTAAAAGTTGCAGATAAAGTAGAGTTTGTGTGATCTGCAGGCAAAAATCCTGATGGATTTTTCCTTCCGTATACTTTGAAGGTCTAATTTGAGATAATCAATCTGTTGCCTGTTACTAGGAATTTTTTTCCTAGGAATTAATTTTTGAATGTTAAAGAAATCAGTTTTATATGAATTTGAAGAATACTGAGCTTAAAATTAATCATATATATTCAGGTCTGTAATGTGGAACAATAGGTTACTGTTGCTTTACTACCTTTAATTATAACGAAGTGGTTTGTTTTACCAGTTCAAATATCCCTTGCAGTATTTGGACCTAGAAAGGTGCAATACTGTAACAGCTCATGGCAGAGAGAATGTTCAAAATTGTAAGTAGTTTATTTTCAGAACCCATACACAACAAGATGTAAGTGTATAGATATCATAAATAATCAACATTATGGGGGTTCCAGATTTTCAGCTTTAAATATATTGGTCTACCTACTGTAAAATCCAGATAGATATTATGGCTATTAGATTTATCATGAGACAAGAGGAATCTCATCTGTAATATAATTCTCTTCCCTCCTTCAAACCCTGGAGGACCACATCCTTTAAGTTAACTGATTTTTAACCTCGGCTTTAAGAAAATGGATTGAAAGTCAAGTTTTAAAATTACAACTTCATTTCACCTTTTTTTAAATGAGATGTTTCTTTCAAGGTAATTGCCAGACCATTTTTATGGCTGCCTCTACATACGGAATATGCTCTTTCTCTTTCACAGGCTGGACTCACAGCCCCTCATTTTCCAAAGCACTCACACAAAACACAGCTGTTCCATGTTCTGAAGTGATCACAGACCGAGGGGTGATCAGGATAATGGTACTATAAAGTTGGGATGCTGTTAAGCTATACAAAGAAGTTAATACCACTTTGAAACAAATATGCAGATTAAATAATGGAATGCATGTAACACTCAGATAAATGATCTGTATAGCAGAAACTACTGAAAATATCACCATGCACTTGAATAAACAGCATATATTTGCCATCTAATTTATGCCTTATGTGTTGTTTATCTCACAAGTACACAGCAATCCCTTTCAGCTGCGTTACAGTCCATATCCTCCAGTGATCATTCTTATGACACAACAGGAGTTTTTTCAACCTCATAGAAATTCTGTTCTGTGCTTTTTTTTCCACCCACCCTTCCTTGGTAACGAACTGCACAGCAGCCCACTCTCAGCAGCTCTTTTCACAGATGAAATTTAGCTCTTGTAATTGCACTACAGCTCCACTTCCCTTGTACTTCTCATGCATGCATCTGAAAACTTCAATGAAGTAATTATCAAACATCTTCAGTTTTAGATTGAAGAAGGTAAATATCTGTGTTTAGATGGTCAGTTTCTCTTGATTTTGCTGACCCATGCCTTTTCAAGGTAGACCATATTATTTTTATAGGAGTTGTCTGTCCTTTAAGTTTATTTCTAATACGCAGTTACTTAGTACTGTTTTTTTCTTAAATTACCAACGAATCTATATTCAAAAGCACTCACGCGTCATCTGATTAAGCATTCCTTGGGATCAGTGATAAAATGCTTATTTTAGAATACAGAGGGAACAAAGTCTGACCAAAGAAAAAGACCTGTGAAAATGTTAACCTCATTTTTTCAATACACTGTCCTGAAAATACAAGCTATTTCTAAACCCAGGTAAAGTAGGAAAATTCTCTCCTACCCTTTCTTACACACACCACACACCCCAAACCCCAAAATGGTGAGGATAACTACTTCCAGGCAATTTCTGAAGCTTCACAGAACCTTCCATGAGATGCATTATTACAAAATTACTTCCTTGTAATCCCAAAGCATCCACACACACTCTTTCAAATCCTTCATGTGTAAGTTTGAATCACAGCACATAGCAGCAAAATGACCTACCACAATCTAAAAAGATTATCTGTCATGGGATGTTTGGACTATATGTCAAAAATGTTTAATCATATTGTATATCCAGATTAAACAGTGGCCTGTACCTTTGAGATATAAGAAGAGATGAAAGGTCCGCTGTAACCAAATGTACAGTTTAACAACAGCTAATCAGTAAATCATTAAATACAAACATTCATGAGCCATCCAGTGCAATTATTTTTCAAAGAAATATTTGTGTAAAGTATTACATAGGACTTCTATTTATATATATTGATTTTATTCCTACAGGCTATTTACAGATTCTTTTTCTCATGCTGGGGTGTGTTTGTTTAAACATCCATTTCTCACTAAGATGTTTTAAATCAAAGTTTGTGTCAACGCAAGATTCAGATCTCACTATATAGCGTATGTTTTACTACATATTACACTCATTTCCATTTCAGTCAGATTAAGGCAGCCTAAGCACACTATTATTTATAGGTGACATAAGTTCAAGAATCTAAAGACCATATTCAGTTTACTCATGACAGTACCTAAAATAGATTTCTGGGATTTCTGTGATGTTTAAATTCAGACTAGTGATTCAAACCAGATATTGCCAGAGGGTGCACTTTCTGGCTCCATATACATCAATGGATATCTAATAATCTTATTTAGACTTCAGTCACAATATCAACTGGTTTGTTAATAATTCAGTGTTTAAAAGAAAATAAATCTATTCTTAAGCCAAAATATGGGGGAGGGGGAGTGTTACAATTTGCATAATCACTTTGCTTATCTTGTTCCATGAGATTTTATGGGTCAGATGGTCAGCTGATGAAGAAATAGTTCCAGGACACATTCCACATAATTCAAGACACAAACCTTTGTTCTGTGATTCCTATTTCTTGCCAAGCTGTGCAAAACATTTGCTCCCCTGCTCTCTGTCTGTAAACAGAACACATAGCTTTCTGAATCACAGAATTGCCTTCTATTTTCATAACCAAACTGGAAAAATGAAGAAGGTATTTGGGGTTATATTGGATGTTTTCTGTGATTTATGTTTCCATGCACTACCAAGTATTTTAGACTTCTACCTTTTAAAAAAACCCACTAAAACATGAAGTAAAATAAGAGCTTGGTCAATCTTCAAATGAAAATGCTGTTTCCAAAAACAAAGGAAAAAAAAAGTTAAAACAAGAATTGCAAAAAGTTTGGACAAGATATTCTAATATTAATTTTTTTTTCAGTTTTTAAATGACTGTGAATTTTTGTGCTTCCCAATACTACAAAGAAAAAAAAAATATGTTTAGCTCTGCTCCCCAGACTTTTAATGTTCCTTATTGAAATGAAAGAGCCTGAGCTCATAATTAGATCTTATATCTCCAGGCCGTGCCGAGATAGCCATATGTATGCAAAAAGAATGGAGGCTGTACACCATGGTCATTTACCTTTGAGAGCATCACACCAGAAGCCATAAAGAAAAGGCAATAACGTTCATTAGCTGACTGCATTGTGTCTGCTCCTGGGTGTGTCAATATTCATTAAAAGACCAGACTGCTAGATTAGGCCCAACTATATAATAATGCAAAATCCTGGAAGATTTTGTGCTATTTTTTTCCTCCCTTTTTAAAAATAATTCCCCACCCCCCCTTTTTTTTTCCCCTCTTCTTTTCTTTTCTTAATAGCTTTTCTGGCTTTTTCTAAATCCATCATCCCTACATGCCAGGATTTCTTCTTTCTAATTTCCATCATTGTTCTGATCAAGCATCTTGCAGTCTTTGACAGACAAAAGCAGCAAGACTGTGTTAGAAAATCAGGTGGAATAATAACAGGCATACAGAAAGTATCAAGCCAAAAACTTGAGGATGAAAATCTTGGATATAATGCAAAAAATATGTGATTCATTAAAGCTTTGGAACTTATTCTGGTAGCAGATGCTTGACTAGACAGGAAGGAACAGAAGCACTGGGAGGCCAATGATGAGCAATGAAGGACTTAGAAAATCCACCCCCGTTCACCTCTTGCTTTGACGGTATCAGAAACATTTCACTGTAGGTGATGGAGCGGTCTCACTGAAATCTGTGTGAGATCAATGTGTTCTCTTCCATATTATCTTCTGGGCTTGTAAAACACATGTAAACCACAAGCCTTGAAAAACAGTACTCCATAAATTCTTTGCAAATAAAATTTTCAGAGAAATCCATTAATTTCTCAGCTACTGAAAATCTACAAATCCAATATGATTTGAGGAAGCTGAGTTCCTTTTAAAAGAATTCATATTCAACCAGGAACTTAAATATTGATTTAAGAATGCAGATTTCATCTTTGAAGGCTGAAAATCCTAGTTTAGAAGGATGAATTATCAAAACGCTGGTCTTCAACTAGTGACTAGTGATTTTTAATGGATTGGAAAAACAACTTTTAGAGATTCTCTTTCTTCAGAGCTAAAAGGTTCAAAAATTTAAAAAATAATTATATAATGTTATTTTATTTTTGGCCAAAGATATGACTGTCCTAAGGAGAGAATAATTGTGGGAGTCAGAATGATTACACTCTGGTGTATTTACTGAGATATGTTTTTTTTCTCAAATAATTCTGTATTTTTGAAAAAGTTATACAGTAAGGATTTAATAATTTTTAAGCAATTGGGAGTGTCATTCTTCCAGACAGCAGGCCTGTCTGAGTTGGGGGCATGGCTGTAGAACTGCTGGGTTTTTTTCCTAAAGATGGACAAATGAAAGAAAGAAAAGAAAACATGGAAATCTGAAATTTCAATGGCCAAATATGCTCACTAAAATTGTGTGGAGTTTTTTTTCCTTTCAGACTTCAAAATGACTATATTCCAGCAGATTAGTGGTCAGTGGGCTTGCTCCCTAGTGACAGGATAGCACAAGGTAATAGACGTATCTTAGAATATGACACCATTTCTGTTCTAGACCTAAAACCAATTTCACCTGGGAAAAAAAGAAAAGAAAAAAAAAAAAAGATATTTGACTTCAATAGATGTTTTCTAGCTCTAACAATTTTCTTGTGGATACACAAGCAACAATCTAATAAACCACACAAGTGCATTACTAGCATCAACTATTTGATGTTTTCCTATTTCAGAGTGGATCTATAATTTATAAAGGGCCTCAGTTAACTACAGACAGTAGGCTCATGTTTCACATATCAGATACCTCATAATTTAAATTAGAGGAAATCAGCAGTGCTGACAACTGGGTAGTCAGGAGAAGGAACTGGGGTGCACAGAACAGGGTGGCAGGAACTAGCAAATGTTCTAGTATTTTTTACTTGTTATATGTTGAAATTTTTTTATAATTTTGCATATCAGATCAGTAATTATGTGTCAGAAAGGAACACAAGACTACTCCTTTTCAGGATATGCACGATCACTGACGATAACGTCTCAGAGAGACAGAATGTGTTATCACATTCAGCATATCCCCAGAAATCTACTATTCAGTCACAATTCATTAAACCACATTCAACAGTTCATTAAATAGAGGCAAACAACTTATAGCTGTTAATAGGAAAGCACGTGTCAGTGTGTACAGAGGCATGTTTTAAAAGCATAAATGTAACTTGAAGAAAAAGATACATGGTTGCAGTTATTGCGTAATATAATGCTTATTTTGAGACAGTTTATTTTAGCAGAAAAACAATTAGAAATGGAATGTTTCATTTATTAGAGATAGACAGCAATAATTACATTCACAATGCAAACATTTCTAGTATGATATGGTATGATGTAATGTGTTCCATTTCAACTGTACTTTAAAAAGGTTTCCTTCAAATTCATGTCATGCTATTACCCGAGACATTTGGTCATTGTGAACCCTTCAGACATTATTTATAAACATTTGTAAGCAAATGTTCATTATAAAGTAGAAAATTTTATATTTCTTTAGTTCTGAGCATGATGTGACATTACTGTTAATGTAAGCGATGATATACTAAGAAAAATGTAGTGCAGGGCAAGTTTGAGAAGCAATATCTCAATGCAGCATGTAATGGCACAGCTATTTGTGCATATTTGCATTATCTAAATTGTTTGCAAATGGTATGAACCAGAGCTAAGCTTAATTTAATTATCCTTTAAATTCTCAGGAAGCTCACTGAACACCTAATTTAGCTTACTGACACTCTGCTTCTGCTTCCCATTCTCCACCTACTTCAGATGTAGAAGTAGGTATATCAAAATGGATTCATCTCACTTTTAATTCCAGAAGAAATACAATCTCACCTGGGATTTGTTGTGATGCATACCCCCAAGCTACACGACCGGACTGAAACCCAGCCCTTCAACAAACACAAATTGCAGCATCTCTGTGTCTTTTCCATGACACAAAGCAGGGGCTCTAATCTGGAGAACTCTGTGCTGCCTAGTACTGAAAAGACTGTTTTCTTATTAGCTACCACTCTCTTGCTAACTTAGTAAGAGGGAGGGGAGGATATATGGAAAGCAATGAAAAGCCTTTATTCTTTTGCAATGTGTGAACTCCTGTTGCTCACATAACCTTCTTTGCAGATTAAAGCCTGATGGGGTGTAAAAATGTCATTGGTCTTACCGGTGAATATTTTTTTCTATTAACAGGTATAAAGTAGGGACACATTCTACTTATATCCTGATATACTGTATTTCCTTAAAATTCTATTCCTTGAAATTTGGTTACATCAGCAAAAGGAGCTGAAAAGGGTTAGGCAGGACACATGAACAAAGCTGTGTCTTCTCGCTGGGGCTGCCAAAACCAACTGCACTTCTTTTGCGTATCTCCCCTCTCTCTGGTTTGATGCGAAAGGGAACTCTCAGGAGAGTTTGATGTGACAGTGATGCCATGAATGACACAGAGCATGCATAGAGCATACCTTTGTTTCTTACTGGTTCCTAATGTTGCAGCATCTTCCTTCTAGTGTTCCAGGTTTCACAGTGTTACTGACTGGAAAAGCAGTGCATTAAAAAAAATAATAAATAAAATGCTGACTATGTAATATCTGTCAAAAGAAATGGAAGTCAAAGCAAATAAAATAGAAAAGTGCTTATTACAGCAATTGAAATAAAAATAATAATTAAAAAAATTACTTAAGAGATAAAGTTTAACACTTTAAATCCAGGTTGTAGGTATGCTTTGCTCTTTGGATTTAGAGACACAGAGGAATTATTTCATATAATTTCTCTGGTGCATATATGACCTTCAGTTAAACACAGCAAGTTCGCTGAGTTTTGACCTTGTGATATTAATTTAGTTCCTCTGTCCAGATCTGGTCACAGCGAATATGCCCTCTTGCACTGCTTTGTCCCTTAATTAGTAAAGCCCATTTCTGCTTTTTTCATTTACTCCATAGATATGGGATCTGTGTTTTTATGTTAGAGTCTTGCGCTCTGTACCACCTGAGCTGCTAACAGACAATGAGTTTAAGCATCAGCTGGCCGTGCATACATCATGTCCTTGCTTCTAGCTGAGCCATGTTTGTGGGTGTTGATCAGCCATAGATGCAATGGCAGTAACACCAGTGCTGCCAAGACCTGCTTTACATTAAGGCAACATTTTCACTGTCTTCCAGTGAACAATTTTCCACGTCTAGGAGAGGTAGAAAAGGCAAGGTGGTCTTCACCGTCTCCCAGGCATAGAAAACTTCTACTACTGTCATCCAACTAAAAAGACATTCCTAATCTCATCTCTTCCAAAACTCTTGGGTCTCTGGTGTCCTGATTACCTACGTGTCGTGAAACTTGTACAATTGACTGAACAAGTGAGGACATGGGCTGAAGGGGTAGGATTCACAGCAGTAGCCAAAATCCTTAGATCTGGGATAGCCGAAGTGAGAACAATGTTGGGATTCATAGCAGCAGTGAGGATCAGCAGTAGGACAACAGCAGCATGGGACGGGAGGTGTAGAAGTGTCAAGGGATCCCTTGCAGGGCTGAGGTGCACACCTTGAGGAAACTGTCTTTCTCTGTCAATAATGGTACATTTATTTGTCAGGGGTTTAGTTCCTGACACTCACTCCAAAGTTTATGGCTTTATCCTAAGGCTTCCTATTCAAAAGAGGAAGAGTTGCTGCCTGCTGACTTTTTTTATAAGTCAAGATCATAGTGGTTGTCACTTCCCTATAAATGGGGACCCTGAGACTTATGACCATGTCCATCTGAAAGCATACAATTTACATAGTTCTCATAATGTGGGCAAGTATCTTGGTCACGAGGGAGCAGGGAGATGCAGCAGCAAGGCTGCTGTGCAAGGGAAGGTGAGCCTGGAACCAAGGGGCACCAAGGCAAACAGGGCAGAGGCCCTTGGACAAAGAACCTGTCACACTTTACTCAAGCAAAAGGAGCACAGTAGGTCTGGTGATGGCAACCAGGAACAGCTAATAGCCCTGACTGCCTGTGGTGGTGGAACAGCAAGTCAGCAACAGGTCAGCATGTCACAAGGCTGGACACAGGCCGTGATGTGGGCAGGGGCTGTGAGCCAGGTCTGAGCCCGAATACAGCTCCTGAGCCCAGGGTAGGCCCCAGTGAGGCTTCTCCTGGCTCTTTCTCCCGCAGTTCTTTTCCAGCAGCTGGACCCAAGGTTACAGCCACACTGTGCCAGAGATGGTCTGAAACACCCACAGCCAAAGTGCTGGAGTGGGTGCAATAGGTTCTGCAGAACCTGTTGGTGCACTCAGGTTTTTGGGAATGACTTGGTATGAGCTGTTACTACTCATTCTGTTCTGCCCCTCTGCAGCTAAAAGTTAATAAAATAAAAAAGGGACAAGGAGGAAAACAACCTAATCCTGACACCGTAAGCTTGAGGCACTCAGCAAACAATGCCTGGAGGTGCAGTTCCTGTTCCTCTTATGACAAGTTTTTTTATGGCTGCTCAGCAGAAAAACCTAAAGTGGGACACCCACTGCCTTCCCTGTCAGACCTGAGTTCCAGAAAAAAGCCCCATTAAGAGCCCTAACCGCAAAGGTTTGATATGAAAAGTCTAAGTATTGCCATCCCTACCCATGCTGACTTGCCTTCAGGAAAGGAAGAGGTGAGGAACCTTCCTCCATCACTAACAGAGACATCTAGAGAGCCAGTTAACAAAGTGCGGGCTCTGCAAGCATAGACAGTAGCACACCTGAACAGTTCAGTAAGGGTCTTCCTGGACCTTCCTCCTCAACTTAAACAACTGTGTTCTGCCCATGTGACACACAGTAGGGTTGCAGCCCTTCCTGAGAAAACTTACTACGGACTCAGACACACGTGAATCTCTCAGTGTTCTTGATTGTTCAAGACTTGGGACAATTCTGTTTCACTGACTGGGGGGCAGGTCCCCATCTACTCAGCAAGGATGATGTTGGAGTTGACTGATGCTGAACTCTGTTTCTTCTTTCAGACCTTTAACAAGCAATTAAGTAAAACATTTAAGTCTCATGTGTTCATCTGTTTGGTTTTGGCCTGCCTTCCCATTTCATCCCTTTCTTCTAAGTTAATTTGCAAAGTAAAAATTGTGTTTCTGATTTCCAGGTATTGCTTTCTTTTGAGGTCTCACATGACTGTGTGGTGGTGGGCTCCTCACCCCTCATCCTGACCTTTGTTCCTGTGGCAATGCTCCATTGATCACCACCAGCATCTGACTTAAAGTGGATTTGGAGGAGACAGATAAAGACACAACAGCCAGGGACTGCTGTGAACAATGTGCCCACTTAACAGTGCTGGTCAAGGTCCCACTCAAGCCAAGCGTGGAAGAACCTAACTTCTGTAGTCAATACTCCCATATGACCGAGTCGATTATCTTACTCCATAAATAGTGGACAGCCCAGAGCCAGTCAAGTGCTCCTGCACGGCAGCGGGCTGCACTCCGGGATCTCCCCTTGAGTAGGGATGCCTCTCAAGGATACACCTTGAGGCTGAGAGATTCCTTGCTGCAACAGATTCTTGGTAAGTGATTAATAGCATGCTAAACTGAAATCTTAGCTAACTGGTACAAAGGATTGATTGTGCACATATAATCCTTTAGAATAAACCATTGACTAAGTCTGGATCTAGCCACATCTGAGAAGGAGTTTGGAGGGCAAGGGGGTCCTTTCTGAACCTCAATGACTCAATGGGAGGGTCTCCCTGACAGTTTTGTCTGACCCTGTCCTCTGTGCAGTAAACACTCAAGTGAACCTTGCTATTGAATCATGTTAAACCACTGTCACGTTTGCTATCAAACTTTGTTAAAGCTCTGTTTTATACCAATAAACATATTGCTACTTCTCTCTTATGAGGGAATTGCACCACTCCATCTGCAACAGACTGCTTGTATTTATGTCTTCTGTGTATAACGGCATTGATTCACTGTTTCAGGTCCTATTACAGATCAATATGACAAACCAACTTTCCTTGAAAAACCTGTCTGCAAATTGAAAGACAGGGGAAAAAGGTGAGATGTTTGCAGATTTACTGACATTTAAAACAGCAAACAGCTGCATGTGTAGTTCTGTAGCTAGGGTATCATTACCTAGTCTAAAAATATCTTTCTTAAAGTTCAGTTGTAACAAATATTATAAATTTTAATTAGCATACACTTAGCCAAACCATCAGACTGAAGGCCAAATCAATGCCAAGAAATCACTTTGTTATAGTCACTAAACACATCACAGAGATGCAGTTTTAAATTTAAAACACTTAACCCCAAAGTCAGAGTAATTTTTTTACTAAAGGAAGAATCCATTTTATTTTCAAAATATTAAAAAAAGTTCTTACCTGAGTAACCTTCAATCTTTTTAATATCCAGTAAGTGCAGCATATTTTTCTTCCCTAAATTAAACTCTTTGTTTCAAAAGCCTGTTCAGAACTTCAGCCCCCCCCCTGCTGTTTGACCATGGCTTGCTGGGAAGTCTCTTCTGCATCCTCTGTGTTGCCTGTGTTTGGTGATGTGATTCAAAGTAACTCTGATTCTGGAAAGACAGATTATCTCCATGAAAAGGTTCTGGTGCCTTCATACCACCTTCCAGCAATCATCAGTTCACCAGTACTGCAAGACAAGGGTGCTTTTTGTTTTACTTCACTGAATGTTAACACTAAATCACTAAACTAATTTCTTAAAGGCAAATATAAAAATTGTATGCCATGAGCAAGCTATTGGGTTAACAGCTTTTTGCAAGCCTAATTTGGAAAGAATATAGATTTTAGGGACTAATTCATGTGTCCATGGCACATTTTAATCAATATAAAAAGCCAACATGTATATCTATACATGAAAGATTTATCCTTAACATAAACATGGGAATTCTAAAGGTTTTTATATAGAGTGTGTTTATCTACAGGGGCATATTCTGTGAGACGCAGACCCTGAAAAGCCCCTTTAGCCTCAGCTGTAACAAAATTAAAATAACAGACATATATACTATCTTTAGATATAGTCCTTGAATGTTGTTTGTTAGTTTGTAATATTCATTTCCAGTGCTGAAAATTAATTAGTCATGGCTTTTAGCTAAATAAGTTAGCTGCTAGTCATGATTTGCAAAAGCCTGGCCCACCCAAAATACTTATTCATGGAAACTGGAGATGGAAAACACATGCTAAAGAATGTCTTTAAATTAAGTATAACTTTAAACAAATCCATCTTCTCATAAGAGTACCACTTATAAATAATTCTTAAATTTAAGATGATTAGAAAGCTCATATGCTGCTATTCTGATATTTTATATACACTCTGTGTGGGTGTGTGTGCATGGAAATATACTGTGAAAGAACGCATGATTGCACATTTCTTTCACTATTTTTATGCCCCCAAATTAAAATTTTAGTATGAATTCTACATTCATCAGTCAAGATTGGTTTAGGCTTTTGATGCTATGGATGGTCTGGAAGGGCTCCGAGTATGATTTTCATTACTATTTTTTATGATGATTATAATATTACTATTATCAAATTATGCTTCTTGAAAGGCACTGCATGGCAAGGCCAATTTCTGAAAATTATGTTCTAGATCTAGAAGTAGCAGAGGAATCAGGGATGTACACAAAATGGAAGCAGTCACTGTCAAAGACCAAAAGGTTTTTTTGAACCTTAGAAACTAATACTGGTAATAGAAGCTCTGTAACTGGCTTCCCAGCACTCTTAGATGTGCTGGTATAAGCAGGGAACAGAAAGCATCATGGATAAAAGTGTGCCACCTATCCACTCAAGGGCCTGATTCATGGTACCACATCAGCTGCTCCATAGTCCACTCAGTCTTAGCTACAAATACACCTTACCATGGCTAAGACAAACGATTACAGCTGCAGTGATGCTGAAATGACTAGCCAAGTCAGCTTATGAACAAACCAGTAGCTTCTGAAAAATGACAGTTCTCTCATGATCACAATGCTTTTCCTGCCATCACACTTTATTATGCTTTCAACTACTGTCATTAATACCAATTATTCTCTTCCTATAGAAAAATTATTCATAGTTGTTACGTGACAAACAAAGGTCTAAAGCAGTACAAAGGAGTGATTCACAGTATTCCTCTCATTTTTCCCTTTCTTCTGCCCAGCCACAGTCCACAATACAGTAATTAGTAAACACGGGGCTTCTATACCCCTATCTATAGGGATAATTAGTATACATAGAGCTTCTATATTCCTATTTATATTTCTTTGATTTATAGCCTATTAGCCTATGATTTGGTTCAAGAGTACCATCAGGAAGCATAAGGGCACTTTTAAATCTCAACTGGTTGCTTGCTAATCAAGCTGCCTATTGTCTATGAAAAACTGTTCCTGGCATCAGGCTGCAAACAAGGTGTAGAACTGGTTCCTTGTAAGAGGCACAGAACTGTGCAAGCAGATACTCTGAAATGGTTCAATGCATGGTCAAGAATGTTGTCTTGGAGCTGATTTTCAATAAAGCTTTAACAAGTGGAATGCATCTTTAACAAGTCCTAGAATCTCAGGTCAGGCCATTAACTTTTAATATGTGTTAAATCATTAATAAAATCTCTGAATACAATCTGCATATGAGAAAGAAAACAATGGATTGAATAGCATTTATCAACAACCTGCTGCCAAGATAGGAAGGTTTGTGTTGTTTGAGAGATCTTATGATCTCTGATGTCTTGGAATAATTTCCATCACTTTTGAACCTGTAATTGAAGTGGTTGGCATCTGGAAAAAACCTCACAGTTTTGTTTGTTTTGCAACAGTCTGCCCCAGACAAAATGCTTTCATATCGACAAGACCCCACTTTACAAGATATATTACAGTAAAATATGTTTGGCAAGCTTAGTAAACAGAAAAGAAAGAAAAAAAAAAAAAAAGAAAGCTTTTGCCTGGCACAAGAGGAAGAAAATCCATCATTAAAAGTAAGAAAAATACTGTATCCCATGGCGGGGAAGAACAACCATGCATATATTACATAGGATAGATGCTAAAATTAAATGTTGGCAGTATAGTTATCTACAACAGAGAGAAAGAAGACCTTAAAAGGAGTGAATCATTTCTTCCTAAAATGGATATTGAAAGAGGCCAGAGTAATATACTTCTGCTTCCTACAGACAATAAAGGCAGTCTAGGGAAGGTGGTCAGATGTAGATATTTACATTTTCAGCTGTGCACGTGTGCAGTCAGATAAGAGGAATCCCATCAACAGGATCACACAAAGTTTGACACCTGTTACCTAAACCAATAAAGCTAGGTACATTACATTGAATTCAAAAGGTAAATGAAATTAAAAGTAGAACAACATGAGTATTATAAGAGCAAGGACATATCTACAGGCTCAGGGCAGATGGGATAACTCCTGTGTTTATTGTTCTATAAAAAACACAATTGAAAGTCTAGTGAATTAAATAATGGAGACTAATATTTTCTAAGGAGCTTCAAAGCTCCTTGTAGATTCCTAGATTTGATGGCAGTGTTACAGGAAGACATGTCTAATCCTACCTTACCAATAACAGAAATTGGTACCTAAGTCTCCTAGCACAGCATTTTCAAAGAAGCTTAAATCAGTACAGTAACACCGAGCAGCAGAAGACATTTCTAGTCAAAATTCTACCACTGTCTTTTAAAAGGTCATTTCCTAGGAAAATTGCCTTTGCACAAAGCCTGAACCAAAGCCTATTCCAAGCAGTTGTGTGTGGGTACTTGTGATTTTGGAGGTTCAGTTTCACAAAAATGAAAGACTTGAGTATCTCCAAGTGTATTTCTTCACATAAATGATATACTTCTTTTCAATCAACACAAAATACTTTTAGGCACAGATTCAACAGAGTTTTACTCTTAGCATTGCTACCATGAATTTCAATGCCTTAAATACATCCTTATGGAAAATCCAAGGATTTAGGACTGTAAGCACTCTATTGGCCTCTAGTCCTCATATGTTTCATTACATTTGTAATAAATAAAATACTTTAAGTACAGGCACCATAAAGCTTAATCTACCTAATTTGAAAGGGAAGTAAGACTGCAAATCCTGCTGATCCTACTTCAGGAAGGGTCAGCTTCCTAAAAGCCAACACATCTCTGAGACTGGTGTAATCTGGTGCTCTATTAAAGCAAAATATTTACTCTTCCAAAGTGGTGTTTAAGCCCACCACACCACTGCCAGAATTTCACAATATTTAGAAAGAATTTAATTCAAAGGTAGGATATTTTTTTAATGAAATTTCCCACCAATGGGAGAAATCTCAGCAGGGGACAAGGAAGACAATATCTCCAGGAATGTGATCTTTGGAAAAGAGTGAGTTGCAGTAAGGTCAGGCAAACCAAAAGCTGCATTAGAAATCCTAAAACTTAAGGCATTTGAATTCTTCTTTCCTTCTACCCTTCAACCCAGCTTTCCACTGGCACATGTTACAACTATTTAGCTTCCATCTTGGAGTTAATATTCAGGGGGTGGGGAGAAGGAAATCCATTCACAAGGCTACAGATCAAAGCCTGAAATTTCATGACACACCGTCATCTTATCAGAGATCGCTGACTCAATTTTTAAACTATGCAGACAATCCGTGGGCTTTCTGGCTCTCACTTATATACATATTTCTAAGTGAGTGAAGTCAGTCCTTAGAGATTTTTCATGAGTCATTTTCCATCTAAATGTTCTTCCTTGGTACTGGGCTGATTCATAAGCAGGGAGTCAGGACTTCAGCTTCTTAAAGTTGATCTGTGTGTCTTCTAGGCCTTTATTTTAAAAAGGTTGATTTAAGTCAGTACATAAAAGCCTTACTAAATGATTATAAACAATTTTGCCTCACAGCTGTAACTGCTGGCCAATCTAATCTATAGATTACTCAAAAGAGCTTTGAATCACCACCTGGTTGGTTCTGCTTTGTGTAATTTTAAAACTATTTTTATAAGAATAGATCTCTATAAATGTACATAACTGCTAAAACCCAAAAATAGAACCATACTAAGGGACTAATACTGCATCTGATGTTCCAGGGCTTTTCTGAATTTATCGGATATAATTGAAATTATTTCGGAATTCTGTAACATCAAGCTATTCCTTCAGCATATGCTTGCTCCCAGTATGTTTACATGTAAAGTTACATGATCTTTTCAACTCCCCCTTTTTTTTAAGTTCCAGGAAAAATTTCACACGCAAGATAGAATTGCCTACAGACATGTATTTTTAGAACAGCCACACACATTAATATTATATAAACCTCAATGAAATGAAATATTCCTTCTACCTTTATACTGGGCACTTGCAGATGTTCTGTGGATAGGATATGAAGACGTAGGATCTGAAAGATCATCCTACAGTTATAGCTTCCCTTGTCATTGCTTTTTTGTCCTGCTGAATTTGGAAAAAGTATTGCTAACATTCCATCAAACAGCAGGACACTTAAAATTGTTGTGGTGCATTTTATTCACAGGGTTGTTAGTATGGAAAAAAGCCTTATTCCCTCTGTGCTTTTTACCATAAACCTGCATTTGGAGTTCCTTGGCTGTTGCAGCCTGTTTCTAAAAGATTCATAAAAGGTCACTAAGAAGCAAGCTCAGTGTCAGCATGTTTATATCTTTATACCTGCTTTAGAAGAAGGGAAGTGTGGAGACCTATAAATTTAATTAGCTAAACCCTAAAGTTCTAAGTCCACATGCTGTGAATATATACACGAGCTGCATATCACTGTTTTTAATGGTGTGTAAATGGATGATAAGCGAAAAGCAAACCCAGAGACAGCTGTCAGAGTGAGGACTGGTAAGAGGAAAACGTTCAGGCAACCAAGGACCAACGGCTAGATCCGTGAAAGGACAGCTGGAAGGACTGTGTATCTAAGTCATGTACCTCTGTGTGGGTGGAAATACTTCATCTGGCTGGGCAAATTACCCCATGCAGAACTAAGGACTACAGCAGCTAAAGTGCTTATTCATGAACTATGCTGCACTAAACACGTGACTTCAGCCTGCACACCACCTGTCTAATGTAAAAGCCACCTCAATTAACAGCAAGATTTCCTGTGTGTAGACAACCCTGTCTTTCTGTTTGCTTAGTATTATCTTTCCCAGGAAGACAAATAGTGTAAGCATATAAATTACTTTTTTAAATTGTTATTTTTTAAACAAAATATCTTGCAAAGCTTTCCACAAAGCTTTCGCAGATCTTTAATGCTGCTATTAACAGGCAGAGTTTCTTGGTTTGAAAAAATTATTTGCTGCTTTCCAAAGGCACTCTCTCTTGTTTTGCTAGAGTTCTTCTGATCTATATATCTCATTTCCAGTTCAGCACACCAAAGCCAAAGATTTCAGAGGAGATAGCAGTGTCCCCACACTCTGCAGGTTCTATTTACTAAATAAGGAAAAAAGAGCCGAGGAAGCTTTGCCAAAGCTGGCTCTGTCTGGCTTACGATCCTAATTGAATTCTTAAAACTTAAAGAAACTCCTTCACCTCTGGAGACAAAATCCTGAAGCATCAATATGAAATAGTGGTTCTGATCTCAAAAGAAAAATATGCTCGCCATAGAAGATTACAGGTACTGAGTTCAGAATCAAAAAATCCATAAAGCAATTTTTTGGACAAACTGCGCAGTAGCTGCTTTGAACTCCAGCCTAAAGCATTTGACAAGAAGTGAAGGGAAGGTGCTACATTTATTTATTTATTTATGAGGGAATTTAATCGGGTCCAAGAAGGTGTGGATCTGTAAAGCACAGTGTGATCTTCATAAAATAACTGCCTTATGTTACCTCTTTAGAGTCTTATTGTGCTTCTGACAGGACATATAAGGAATAACATTTTCTTATTGTTCAGCAGTGTGGTAGGAATTCCTAAATTAAGCAGCCTTTTATAAGGGAGCTGCATATAGGACTATTTTTGATAGAGAAAACATAAGAGATTTGATCCATAATGCTACTTAAACTGGGGCTTAAGTGGAATTCAGACACCACAGACACTCTTTTTTTTTTTTTTTTTTTTTTTAATTCAGTATAATTCCCTAACCTAAAAGCTCTCCCAGGCAGTTCAGCAACTGTGTCAAGCCTTCATGGGGTGTCTTGTTTAGGTCCTTTCATTTATAACCCTTGAAAGGTGCAAACTAGTAAGCAAAACTAGAATTTGCCCCCAACTTTTTACAAACATCTAATCTGCAAAACCACATTGTTTAAGTTTAACAACGATTATGTGCTGCTCCTGTACAATTTCCCAGTTGTTAAAAGTAAGTCTCTCCAGATTAGAAGGCTCAGGTGCAATAACCTCCTCTGCTTGTGGAAGCACCAGAGTTACAGTTCATAAAATCATAGAATCATTTAGGTTGGAAAAGACCCTCAAGTTCATCAAGTCCAGCTATAAACCAAACACCACCCAGCCCACCACTAAACCATGTCCCTGAGTGCCATGTCTACTCATCTTTTAAATAACTCCAGGGATGGTGACTTAACTACTTCCCTGGGCAGCCTGTTCCAATTCCTGATAACCCTTTCGGTGAAGAAATTTTTCCTAATATCCAGTCTAACCCTTCCCTGGCACAACTTGAGGCTGTTTCCTCTTGTCCTATCACTTGCTCCTTTCAGGCAGTTCTAGAGAGTGATAAGGTCTCCCCTGAGCCTCCTTTTCTCAGCTGCTTCTCATAAGACTTGTGCTCCAGACCCTTCACCAGCTTTTTTAGACTTCATTGGCCTTCTTTCTCACCTCCTTGAAAGTACCAGAAATGTGAGTGTTCTGATGTGGAGGCTTTTTACTTTTCTATTGATCATTCTACCCTGTGAGCAGCAGAAGGAAAGATTTATTGAAGCAGTCATAAGGAGTGAGTGGGATCTTTGTTTTCTAGGAAGGTGAGCAGGACCGTACTGCATCAGAGAGGGGAAACAGGAGTTCTATTCCCTGTTAAACAGACCATTTTTGTGTACTTCATATTAATCAAAAACAGGGTAAGATTCATGGATCTTTTCCTAGCTATAAACAGGACTACTGTTTTCATGGAACTGCAAGATGTACAGTATTTCTTCCCATGAGATTCAAAGCTTTTGCATCCTGCAGTTCCACTCATGCTGTATAGAAGCACAGAGCACACAGTGATTTCTTGAGAGACATTTGTGCTCATTTTGGAAAAGTGCAGTTACACTAACAATTTGTTACTTTGTTTGATTTGAGAACTCTTGTACTTTGGGGGCAAAGTGGATAGAAGTGTGAACAAAATCTGAAACACCTCATCAAAAAAGCACACCCAGAGGCATATTGTCAATGAATACAGAAAATGCTTAGACCATCTCATTTAGCTACTGTATTTACTGCTGCCTGCTCACTCACCCATCCTTCTGGAAATGTAAAAGGAGTCATTTTTTGTTATGTTCCTCTACTTCACAGGCAGAAGTATGACTGATGGTCTTTGGGGGTTGGTTCCATGTATTACATCCCCTTTATATGTCTTGCTATTGCTTATTGCAGCACATAAGGAAAGAATATAAAACACTGAGTCATTAGAAGCAGGTCCTGTCAGAAATTCCTTACCCAAGCAGTAGTTCTTGCATGTGTGTTGTACCATTCACTACAAAAGCAATATTTGGGGTGCCTGCTTATGGGAGAGGTTGTTTCCAGATAATATGGGACACCTAGGGACATGGTTTAGTGGTGAACTTGGCCGTGCTAGGTTAGTGGTTGGACTTGATCATCTTAAAGGTCTTTTCCAACCTAAACAATTCTATGATTCTATTTAGGCTGCTTTACAGAAGCAAGTTTTAGGCAATCATCCCATTTTAATATGTGCGTATGCTTGTGTTCCCACACTTTCTTGTTCTGTACACCTTTAGGCAAAAAGGTCTCATAGTTCCTGCAGGTTTCATGGCCACAGATAGCTGCGTACCAAAGCACTATGTGTACGTTGGCAGAGAGGAAGGTGGAGCTGGAGGTCTCTCTGTGTCCTGCATTGATCATACGGATCCCAAGCCCTCTGAACAGTTTAATTCTGAGTGGCGATAGTATTAGATAACCACAAAGTCAACCACTGCACATAAATATACAACAGGCAATAAGTAATTCTACCGCTCATATAAAGGCTTTTTTTTTCCTAAAAATCTATTCAAACTAAGGAGATTAAATACTAGCTAATTATCATTAATATAGTCCTTGGCTAACGTTGGTATCGGCACTATTTAAATAAACAAGAGGAGTAAAAAACACTAGCTAATAGTTTTGAAGTATGTCTTATTTTACTAATTAGACAACACTTAATAAATTATATTCTATCTTATACAGGGGTCAGTAGAACACCTTCAGTTCTATTAGCAATCCTAAAGGAGTTAATTTTCAGCCAGACTGAAGCAAGTAGTACAGAGAGGCAGATTTCTCCCAATGTTTGGGTTTCTTTGGGGATAATAACTTGAATGACAATACAATCTCTTTCCACATCAGAGGATATAAGCATTTTGCATATGCTGTTTGGCAGATCTGTTACTATGACTCAGCCAGACTATTGTAACCCTGCATCAACAATGTCTGTCCGGGCTGTCGGAAAGACAGTCTTTTTGAGAAGTGTAATACGAGTTTCTCAGCTGTTGAAAATCAACAGAGATCCCTGAGCTTTCAGTGCTAGGCACACTTCAAGTTGTAGTTCATGTCCTCAGCAATTCCCAAATCACCTCCTTTGATGCATATGCCAGAACATCAGACTCCAGCAATCAAATCAGTACATACAGTGACGGAGCTTGGAAGCAGTTCGTCTAGTCCAGCATATCACAACAGCAGTTCCACATACTCTCAGCTAATCCACAATTAACTAGAACATCAGTAGGTGAAATAAAACAAGTATTCAGCTCGTCTGTAGACTTCTCAAATCTGCATACACTAAACTATGATTTCTCCACTCCTGCTGAAACCCATTCAGTTGCCTGATTGCAATACGATTCATTCCTACTTCTGCTCAAACAGTAAAGTCAGTGGAGCTTGGGAAATTATGCAGGTCACCAAGTGTAGGTGCTTACTCCAGATGAAAAGTTTTCTCAACTCAGTGGACTGCTTACCAAAGGCCCACAATCTACTATGGGACCTGAAGCACATGTGGTCATCTCCACTATAGACACTTACACATAGGTGTCTGAATTTCAATTATCCCCTTCAAACCTAGTCAAAGATACGCTCAAGTGAGAAGCTCCCTTGGAAGGGTAAAACTTTAATTGTGTGCATGGCATGTATCGGTAGAGAATTGCAAGATTCAAATGCTTGGTAGAACAAAAGGGACAGTGAAAGAACAGCCAGACTATGGTTATCAACAACAGAGGGTTCCCTGATGCCCTCTGAAAACCTTTCAGGAAATATGAAATGTTGGAGATGTGCACAGAAAATGGGCAAAAGCTACCACTTAGCAGAATATCAATGGAGTTCTGTCATGGGGAAGCAAAAACAAAGGAGCAGTGGTTAAAGCTGGTGACACTGTCATGCATGAGTTAATGAGGATATAAAGTCAAAGATAGGATGGACCTGTTTTATGTAGTAGTAATGGAGCTGGAATAAAGACAATTAAGGTATGCACAAGATAAAGCAACAAGGGTACATGGTAGTCCATTTTCAGGGATCTTACTCTGTTCTGTCATTTCTGGATGTGGTACTGGAAGAATTAAGGTTATTGTGGTGGTAGTCAGGGTGTAGGCAGCCTGTGAAAGCAAGAGAAAAAACAAATCAGACAGTCACTTCTTACACAGCAAGATGGGATTTCATGTTAGCACCAATGTTCATGCAGTATTATAAAACCACACAGTGCTTTCCAAAGTACTATGACCTATCACAGTTGCAGACAGCTTATAACCTGGCTCAAAAATAGAACAGCCAGCTAGGATAAGCTGTGCAAAAGTTAATGCTGAGGCTAATAATGGGAAGATATTAGTTTCAAGGAAGAATGTGTGAAAGAGATGAGTGAGTCTTGCAGGTCAGAACTGTGATGTTACTAGGTCACTGTGACTGACTTCATAGCATAGGTACTAAAACAAGCCATAGCAGCAAAAGCACTGTTAAGGAAAGGAATTGGGCATACAGCAGAAAGAGGAAAAAAGATATAGGACCAAGTATAGTGCTTGTCAATTCAGATGTAGCACAGAGGCATGGGGATTTCTGTGGATCAGTGGATACATATTAGAAACGACAGGTTATGGAATGCACTATCCTTTTCCTTCCTAGTTTGAGCAGAAAGATGAGTGATGGCATGAGGGGATTTTAATGAGAAGCTTTTCCGTGAAAGCCACATCTACCTTCCTGTCAAGTTATAAGCCAGTGGTCAAGGATCCTGAAATATCTCTTATTTTCATGTAACATAAGTCACCCCTTAAACTGCAAGAAAGGTGCTAGAAAATAAGTCTGTGTGACCATCACAATGCATATATCACACCTTGTTCTTGAAAGGTTGTTCTACAAGATTTAAATATAGTCTTCCTTGACTGTTCATTCAGGATGTGATTCCAACAATACAGTTGTCTTTGTCTCTATGTCAGTCTTAACAACTTTGCTATGCCCCAAATATTATTGCGCTATAAAAATGAGTTGTAAATGCACAGAGCCTACATAACTCAGCGTACCTGATTGCCATCAGATCAGCCACAGTATTGTGTGTGTGGTCTTTATTCTCAAGCATTATTCATTTTTCATGAACTTCTCTGTCAAATATGTTTTGATACAGCAAAAATATTGTCAATGCTTTCCAGACATGTCTTGGTTTATGTGGATCAATTTGCATTCTGAACAAGTGTCAGATGAAAACTCATGCATTCATATTTCAAAAGGCATCAACTGGTTTGAATACTAAACAGGCCTAAACTTTTCTGATAGCAGGATACTTTATTTTGGTCATTGTTTCCCACAGCAGATGCTAGAACATAAGTTGTGAAAACTTTACAGTCTAAACAGTCAGGTTGTTTTGCTAAATTGCATGTAAGAGTTTGGAAACAGGAGATGAAAACGAGGGGGGTTTTTTAAGACAGAAAGCAGGAAAAATGAATGTAATGTGATTCACTGGAAAGGAAAAAAAATGTTCACTCACAAAAAGAGGCTGATACCTGTGAAAGATGGACAGGTGATACAAATCTTTCAAAATTGTAATTTGCTCAACTGAATATTTGATAGTAGAATGACAATTAACAGGGTAGATCTTACTATGGCAGAAATAATAATAATAAAAAAATAAAACAGGGGAAAGGAGTATTTTTTGTGAACTGAGGCAACAGCCAGCCATCATTCCAACAACATGGATCTCTAGTACTGTCTCACGTTAGTGTATTTGACCCAATAGCTGCCAACCGTGAACAGACAAGACAAACAGCAAGATCCTGTTTTAACAGAGTAACTCTAGAATGTAAGTAAACAGCACAGGTTATACCAAAAAATATTACAAATCGAGCTCCCATAGTGCACATCACTAAAATTCCTCCCTCCTCCAGCCTGCTCACCAAACTGGAATAATTCTGACATGAGTGGTTTTGAGGCCATATATGGTGTTCTGCAGATATATTCCCAGATCCAGTTGCTGAGCCATGAACAAGCAGTTTATCTTAAAGCAACTGTAATGGATAGTACCCTGAGCCACCAGCAAGGACCATTCAGCAGCTTATTTACAGAATGACTGACAAAGAAAACCAAAGTCAGTGCCCATTTACTTTAATATACCAGGTTGAAAATTGTGGTAGGTCAACTCTTGCTTCAAAACTGGTTTGTCCCAGCCCTGTAAGAAAAGTGGTAAAACAGCTGAACACAGAGCTGTGCTAGTCATCCTCATCTGTGAACACAGAAAGAGTAACTCTTGTGATCTCTGTATTTGAGATGCTGCATAAATCATTCAGGCTTCTTAAGGTCTGTATACAACTGGTAAGAAAATATCCTTGCAACACCTACCTTCAGCAGCAATGATAAACTGTGTGAAGACATCTTGGCCTACCTTACAATAGAAATAAAAATAAACAAACAAATATAGAATAAAAAAACAGATAACAATGCATTGGAATTAAGAAGAATTATTTTTTTTTTTTAAATCAAGAGCCAAACTAAATGTTAACCTCTTTTCTTACTCAGTCTCAGAGGTATTTCTGGTATTTCTGCCCCTGGTATGTCTCTCTGTAGCATTATCCTGCTACAACCACCTACACAATTCTGTAATTCCCATTTTTCCACCTCTTTATGTTCTGCCTCTGAGGGAGGTTCTGCAAGCCATTATCCAGCAGCTCAACTCAAACTTTCAAATGTTAGACATGCTGAGAGGGCAAGGGTAGGAGGAAGGAAAACAGAAGAAAAACAGCCATGAGAGATGCTTCGTCACAATAATACCTGCCAGCCTTTCTCCTAAGGGTTATGCTGTTTCTTTCCTCCTCCTTCCAGCATGCCAACCTTTCAAATGCCACTGCATATCACTGGAAACCAGCCAAAGCTGTTGGACCTTAAAGAAGCAGGTGTGTTATCCCTGGCTGTTTACTGTCCCTGTGCCACCCAGCTTGCCCCTGACACCAAAGAAGGGGAGGCAGCAGGGACTGGGTTTGGTTTTCTTTACCACGTGGATGGTGCCCACTTGACAAACATCATCCACCAGACAGTGGCAGTATCCCAACTCTTGACCTGGTGCTAGATGGGGTCTCTCCCTGTACAGACTGCAGTGACTCTCTTTCCTATGATGCTGACTCTTATTTTCTGAGTCTTTTGGGGGACCACAACCATGTAGCACAGCTGAGACAGCCTTGCTGGTGCTCGCACAACCTCATCAGCAATGAGCTGGATGGGGAACAGCGAGTCTGGGTCAAGATCAGGCCAGGGACAGCATCTGAGGTTACCTGCCAGCTGGTGATGTCCCACTGAGCTTGCAGCATTGGGGCAGGCCTTGGGGAGCCAAGCCGGTAGGTTTGGCTCAGCATCAAGGAGGTAGGAGGCCAGGTATAGGGTACAGCTGCTGCACAGCTGGTTCCTGCTCATGCTGCATCACCTCAGCTTAAAAACAGCTCCCGAGGAAGAGCCATGCCACTATTTCTACCCTTCCCCACAACGGTTCAGTCCACTCAACTCGCCAGCTCAGCCAGGGATACTCCTTGGAGGAGGATGTGCTCTGCGTTCCAACACTGACTGCCTGGACACATAAATCCCCTTTCTTTTTGGCTAGCTGACAAGATAACACAGGGCAAAACCTCTGTCTATAAATCACTCACAATAGCAGTGTGTGCTATTGCTGCTCTCTCTGGGGACAGAAGGTGGGAGGCAGAGACAAAGATCATCACAGCACTATTAGAAACTGTTGCTTTTTTCTTCTGTTCTTGTCCTTAACTCTTCCAGATTCTGAGAGGGAATATGGATGTGGACGTGGATTTGCATAAAGGTATATAGACTCTTCCTTCGCTGCAGATATTGCAGGGCATCCTCAGATATGCATCCTTCTGCTGACAAGGAATTGGGATGATTCTTGAATTTAAAAAATTAATTTAAAGCCTGGCACCTGTTAAAATCCACCCTTTCATATAAACGGAAGTCCTGCCACTTGCCACACTAAAACAGATTTCATCACATGCAATATAATTTTTCTTCTTGTTATGCTGGGTGCGTAAAACATCATGTAATAGAGATTAAAAGGGAAATTAAACTTTTTCCTACCTTCCTTACAATAAAAAATAGACAAGATCTCTTGAGAAGTGCTACTGGACAGAGGATTTAGAAAAAGTTACATGGAAAATCCCAGGGTTACTGTTCACTGTAATCCTAAAAACCAACGAGAAAAAAAAACCTGATTTTATTTAAATGCAGCCAAAATTCAAAACAATTACTCCCCTACCTCTACTGATCACAAACTGCATGAAAGCTACACATGGAAAATATAATGTAAATTATATTTATATAATATATAAATTTTAATTTTAAATAATAATTATATATATTACCAGCTTTTTACATTTTTGAAATCTTTGACAAATTTCAGTTCTTCTGATTTGGAAATGAGGGAAGTCAGACACTGCCTGCTAGGGGTGCTTTTCATTTTGTTGTTAAAAAAAACCACCAACACAAAACCCCCAAAACCTTCCAGTAGATCAGGATCAACCACTATTACAAGGAAAACCATTCTATAAACAGTTGTGGTAGTGCATACCTTTTAAATCATTGCCCATTAGTAGTACTGCTGCTTGCTAGATAGCAATTGATTACTAGCCACTTAACTCACTGGCAGGCTGTCAAATGTAATCTTTTGACAAGTGATTCATTTAATGACTAGGAAGATGCTCAGACAAGCCAAACAGGCTGTATTAGGATACTGCTAATAATTCAGTCCTTCTACCCAAAAAACAGCCCCACACTGCTCCCCCCCCCAAAAAAAAAAAAAAAAAAGAAAAAAAGAAAAAAGAGAGCAAAGAAAGAAAGAGAAAAAAAAAAAAAGACAGTGAAGGAAGGAAGGAAGCATGGAAGGAAGGAAAGAAAGAAGGAAGGAAGAGAGATAGAAAGAGTAATAAAGAAAAATAGGAAGAAGGGAGGAAAGAAAGAAGGAAGGAAAGGAGGGAGGAAGGAAGGGAGGGAGGAAGGAAGTATGAACAATGTAGAAATGTCTTATTTATTCTTATTTTCTCTTTTACTTCTGGACAGACAAAGCAATGTGGATGACTTCTTTGCCAAAGCCTCTCTTTAGAGGACCTAATTTTTATAGAGGATGTGTTACCCTTGAAAAACCTAGTGTTGAGTGACATGAGGCCAAGAATCTCTGATACACACACGTCAACATAAATTATTAATAAAAACTAAAACAATTAAATTCAGTGAACACAATATTTAAAAACTGAAAAATAACCACCATTAAGACTGTGTTTCCTCAGATGTTTTCTTGCTTTATTCAGGGCACTGACTTGAGTCAAATGTCTTTATTTTATGCTTGGGCTTCACAGATAAAATGTCCATCTGCCTTTCTGTGTTCTCCTAATGAGCAGCTTCACTTTAGCATCTAGTTCCTTGTCTCTGCAGTCCAGTATGGGAATAATGATCTGGAGCACTAATGGCAGATGATGGCCTCCCCCCCAAAAAAATAATGAAATGTTCACATTAGGCTTAAAGGTGGATTTACAACATTTATACATGCTAAAATATGGTGTCAAAATTCTGAAGATGCAGGCTCGCTAAACTCTCCTTCCCTGCCTTGAAAAACTTTTGAATGGAAGGTGGCGTTACCCCAGTGAGAGCCTGCACTCAAGATGATGCCTGTTGTCTCCAGAATAAAGTCTGAGAAGAAGCTCAGGTCTCACAACCATTGCACAATCCAAAAGACTGAGCATATTCCTTCTCCACTAGGCTGGGGAAGCAGTTGAATGTTCATTTAGCGGAAGTTTTTATTTCACATTTTCCTCCTTTGCAAAAAGATTTTTTTTAAGGACAGTTGCATAAGTATATAGTCATCCCAAAATTCTCCTCCTTTCTTACTGGAGAACACACAGAACAAGACAAAAGGAATACAGCTTTATGGAGAGCTGACTCCTGCCACTCTTACAGGCTGCACAGATTGTTTCTTGTTTAACACTATCAAGATCATCAAGGTGGTGAGGGAAAAGACAGATAGCCTATGTCTGCCTGCAAAAAAAGATTTAATATACAGTCAGCTCTTGGTAAAAGAAATAAAAATAGGAGTGGGTTAGGACAGGTCATAGTGACCAGGTTACCTGGTTTCTTTGCATCTTCTATGACTTCAAGCAAGTTACTTATCCTCTCTCTATTCATCCAGCACCTCATCCATCCATATAGTGCATTATGAGTTCAGCTAAGAAAAAGCAACTCTGGCAATCACTTGTCATTGAGTTGGATTTGATTTTTTTAAATGTGTACACCAGCCCTTGATAGTCCTGCCAGCAACCATATCAGTAACTTCACAATCCCAGAGCAGCATCCAAAATGTATGATATTGCTCAACTAATTTCTGCAGAAGCAGGAAAGTACGGTAATGACATTTTTTCTGAGGAAAAACACATGATCTCAATTTTCCTTATAAGCCTTACCAGAAGTGATTTTTTTTTCTCACAGCGAGTCCTGGAGTTCCACATATATGGGCTATTTCTGGGCAACAGTAGAGATGTCTTCACAATAAACATCTTTATCCTCAAAAAGGAATTATTTGGAAAAAAAAATACTACACACTGGAAACAGCCCTTCTGCTTGCTCTTTTTTCTTTGTGGAAGGATGGTTTTGCAGGTTTCTACTCTGTTTAGTGTACAACCATGTAGATTCCTTCACAGAGTGACTGATGCTCAGTTAAACATTTGGCAGCCACTCCCCTTCTAGAAGAGAAGACCCTCCTTGGGGAGCAAACAGGCAGTCAAGCCAAGCTGCTGCCAGATGAGAATCTCATAAGGCAAGAAAGGTGTCTATGCAGCTCTCTCCTCTGGAAGCAGTGCATATTTCTAGTACACTTTTATCTTTGAGCTGCTATCTCAGAGCAACCACTGAAGCTAAAATCAAGACAGGATGTGACAGGGACTGGATGGAAAAACAGCTCTTTTGGGGCATACATGCAATATGATTCTCCTCCATCTCACTTTATTACTATTGAAATATTATCCCTTAGTGCTTAATCATTTGATGTCCAACAAGACCATAGGCTGCAGGACTGGGCTATCTGTTAGTTGGCCCCAATGGCTCTTCGTTGGCAATCTTGTTTGTTTTTGTCAGCATCCCTGACTAGGCATTAGGAAGCATGAGTAAGGATGACTGATTTGAACATTTGTCCTGCCCTTATGGCCTTTCATGACACAGCCCCTAAATTCACCTTGGGGAAAAGATTTCTCTACTCAGTTTAGAATACAAAATAATTATGCATTCCAAAACTTCAGATGAATAAAGAAAAAAAAAAATCAGTCCTTTTCTGAAACAAACAGTTTCTCTCTCTGCTGCTCTGGTCTCTGCATGAGGCCTAGCAGCCTGGATGGAGGGTGACATGTAAAATGAGATGAATCTTCATAACTGATATCAAGATGGAGTCCCTATGAGTGAAATAACTTCCTTCAGATGACAGCAGTAAGAAAACAACCCATTTCCCCCCTCCTTTTCATCCCCTCTAGAATGCTGGGCCCGTTTCCTTTACCACAGACAGAGAGTTATTCTGCACACAAAGATTGAGAGAAATATAATTTTTTTTTCCTTTTATAGGCATTTTACAATTGCGGAGAGCAGTTAAACCCAGTCTTTCCCTGATGAAAAGTCTGGTCTTTGCCAGAATAGATGAGGCTGGGCAAAGGATGGCATCTTCATTCCACTTAGAGAGCAGCAATGTTTACTGTGGGTTGGCTTTTTCCTAATTGCTAAATTAACTAACAGTCCTCTCCCCTCTTCCCCCAAGCACTGCTGAGTCCTAGGCCTCCTGAATATATATAGTTTCTTTCTTGTCCTCTCTCTGCTTTCTGCTTAAGTGTTGAATTCTTTCTTCATTTGTGAAATGTGCCACATTGGCACAGAATTCACATTCAGAAACAGACCATGCTGTCATGCACAAAATTTTGCAGTTTTAGCAGCTCCTACAATTTAAGAAGCGGTAGCCTTCCTCAAGCTACTAACAGGTACAGGCAACCCTCACGCAGCCAGGGAAGAGCTACCAGCAGAACTAAGGCATAGAGCTGGTAAATGTGAGTGGTAGGTCTGATTTACCAGGCACAAATAAGGGCATGCCGTACATACTGCACAAACAGGTCAGGACTGACTGCATGTGCCTAATAAGTTGCTCATTTCCTCAAAATGCCATGTCCTAAGGGGTGTGCAGAGAGACATGTGGGAGGCAGAGACACATAGGACTCTGCATTTAAAAGAGCCAGTTTTGCAAACACCACTTTCCTTCCAACTTGCAAATGAGAGCAGTTGTTGAAAAGACTTGCCATTTTTCTGTTTTCACAGATGTCCAGTTCCTATAAGTAATAATTCTACTAGGCTGTCAGGTTTTATAAGCACAGTGCATTTGAAATAAAAGCATAGGGCTTGAATGATGGAAAACATTGCTATGCCCATCACAGTCATGGTCTTAAGGGCAAAAAATGAAACAGATTTATTTCCGTCTTCACTGTAGGATGACAAGTGCTGAGCCTTGTACTTTCTGCACAGCCAATTACTCATTTTCAGTTCAACACTTTGATTTCTGTCCTTCCAAAAGAATATCCAATACAAAAGATGCCTCTGGGATGATTATTAGCCAGGAAACTGTACCTGAGCAGGATCATTCAGATTCAAATTAGTTAAGAGCGTACCATTGATTTTCACTACTTTCAGTTTGTTCTTATCTTTAGATTCCATTGAATTTTGACAATTTCAGTAGAAATCTCTGAACTGAGAGGTATACCAACAACTGCAAACTGCTTTTGCTTAGATTCCTGAATAAAGAAAAATGAATGGTAGCAATGTGCTGCTGATACCATATCTACTTCCCTTGGTCCATAATAAACATGTTCCCATTTGCTGTCTTCACCATGAACCTACTTGCTCAGTGAAGTTCTGGACTGTCTTTTGAACATACTTAGGTCTGAAACAGACTTCATATTTTTGCTGACATCAGACATATTGCAGCATTATTCCATGAAAAGCATTCTGTGAAATTGCAATTTCCAACTGAGATTATATCCAGGTCATTGTCTTTGTAAAGGACTTTCTCCTGAGTTGAATATTTCATCCTTATACTTATCTTGCACCTCTTACTTTACCTTAAACATAGATGCATAGTATAGCTAGGATTTTTTAGTCTTCTGAAGAAAAGGCCACAACATTTTATGTTACCTGCAGTATCTTTTCTAGACATGTATACATCTCATAATATTCAACAACAGGAAAGAAAGGATAAAAGGATGTGCTGAAGTAAGTAGGGATTGTCTGTCATCTGTCTATCAAATCAAGGCAAGTCAATAACATACATTCATGCTGGTTTTGACTAGGGTAAAGTTAATCTTCTTCATGGTAGTTTCTTCATGGTATCTGGTATGGGGCCATGCTTTGGATTTGGGCTGGAAATGGTGTTGATAACACAGGGATGTTTTCATTATTGCAAGCAGCACTTACACAGAGCCAAGGGCTTTTCTGCTTCTCACACCACCAGCAAGCAGGCTGGGGGTGCATGAGAAGGTGGGAGGGGACACAGCCAGGACAGCTGGCCCCAACTGACCAAAGGGCTATTCCATACCATATGACACCATGCTCAGCATATAAATCTGGGGGAAGAAGAAGGAAGGGTTGGGAGTGATGTCATTGGGCTTCCTCAATAACCGATAGGCATGTTGGAGCCCTGCTTTCCTGGAGATGGCTGAACACCTGCCTGCCCATGGGGAGTGGTGAATAAATTCCTTGTTTTGTTCCACTTGCATGTATGACTTTTGCTTTACCTGTTAATCAGCCTTTATCTCAATCCATGAGATTTCTCACTTTTACTCTTCCGATTCTCTCCCTCATCCCATCAGGGGGAAGCCAATGGCTGTGTGGGACTGAGTTGCTGGCTGAGGTTAAGCCACGACAACACTGAAAATCCAGCCTTCTGTAAGGAAAATCAATTAAAATCAAACATACATTCCAAGACACAGACACACACATATAGGTATAGAATTTTATACTTTCTAAGGAAATTTTTGTCTATAACTTATTTGAACATTGAAATAAATCACCCTGTAAACCCATTAGCAAAATACATAATTCTGAGATTTTAGAGAGTTTAATCTGTATAACATAGAAACTATAAGCTAGATATCAGGATATGAGTAATTACTTTTATGGTTCTCTACCTTGGAAACAAAAATATAATTTATTATTTATATTAAGAAACATTTTGTCCACAACATTTCTAGTTTTCTCCATTACAAGAAAAGCATTTATTTTAGTTTTCAATAACCACAGCTGTAAATGGTATAATTCAATCAATGACAGGAGTTCACCGAGGAACAGAAGTCCAAATGTATAAGTTACAACATTATGTTTACAAATACAGAGGAACACACACCTTACCTGCTCATATAGATGACCAATTTGTTTCTGGGTAAGTGAGCATTTTATTCAAAATACAAGTTAGATCACTAGGGTACTGACAAGTTATATGGGTAAGAGTCATAGTGAAATGTATCAATGATGAAGGTAATGCATCTTTATATTTCACTGGACTTCAAAGTGTGAAAAATTTTCAATCTTTTTTTCCAAGTCAGTTGTTGATAAACTTAATCCACAGTCTTTTTCCATCTCCGTACATGGACAAATAATGACAAGCAGAAATGCCACAAATCCATAATAAAATATGCCCAACTTTCCCTGCATTATCTATTTGGACTTAATTTCTCATACCATTGCTTTTCCCACCATGCAAATAATGATGTTTTTTCTCAGCTTAGCAGAGTGAAATCTAACAGTCTGCCTGATGTCATTTCTCAGTTTGCCTCTTAACACAACAACTTCGGAATAGAAAGCATGACGAGTTTCAAAAAAGCATATTCCTGTAGACACTCAGTCTGAGCACAGAACTTACTCATTTGTCCCTGATGTTTCCTCATAGGCATAGCTGCCTCACACAAACACATAGCAGTGCCTCTCTAGCTTCAGTCCGTATCTAGTGTACAGCATCATAGTGGCTAGTTGTCAAAGAAATCCTCATGGAAGGCAAATCTATGCTGCTGTGGTATCACAGGAGTGCCTGTGCCTGGCTGGACTGAGAGGGACATCTGCCATGGGAACCCAGCTGCATCCACTTGGGGTGTGGATAACCAGCACATTCCTGTGTTATGATGCATGGACTCTCATGGTTTGTGTTCATAGAGACAAGCCATGTAGTCTGTGTTACTTTGTAAAATATTTATAGTTCTTAAAGGTCTTAACTGCAATTGGGTCCTTCTTGTGCAGCTGTCACAAACACGGTGACTAGCCCAAAGAGCGCACTTCCAGGGAGGAGCCTGAATTAAGTCTGATTTCATTCCAAAAGCACTGCCATCAGTAGTGGGCAAAGTATCTGGACAGGGCAACATTCTCTTTGCAAATCCTCCTGTTAGGTGAAGAACAAGTAATTAGTTCTGCTTCTTGCTCAGGTACACAGAAAAGAAGTCCAAGGACAGGGCTGAACAGAGGATTCACCTGGAGGTGACTGGACCATTTCCAGTAGGTTTTCACTGCGCAGGTTATCAGTATTTCCTCACTCATTCCCATGTGTCTGGGGAGGGCTGCTGGAGCAGCCATGGAAGAAATCTTTTTCCATAGGAGAAGATAAAGGTCCTGGGGCAGATGATAGGGGCAATGTAGTCTACAGGTAAAAAATGACTAGCCTGATCCTTCTGACAAGTTTGTAGGGCAGATGTCCTTTCTTAATTCCTTGCTTTACCTCCCAAATAAAGGAAGAGCCCTTACCACAAATGTAACCTGCTCCCAGCTTCCCTCTGCACAGCACTGCCCAGCCTCGGCCAGGCTAAAGTTCCACGTGCTGGTTTAGCAGCAGCTTCACCCCATGTTGAGCTGTACCACAGAACATAGGATGAACCCGAGTCCAAGTGTGCTTAAGGTTTGCAGTGATGACTGGTGTTCAATATAGATGCTGCAGTTACACCAGAGCAGCAGGTAAATTAGGTAGCTGCTGGATTTTGGTTCTTTTAACCTCACTCCAGCAAACTACAGGGACTAGCAACAGAATGCACAATTATGCAACCTGAATAAATGCATAGGACTCAATCCTAATTAGAGAGGTATTGCTAATGTTATGTTTTAAAACAGCTTACATGCACATCTGATCTTGCAAATGCTTTTTCTCTGCGGCTTTGATCTTTTCCAGTATCCGTAGCCTTTTCCTTTTATACAATTTAGCAATTTGCCATCAACGATTGCTGTCTTACTCACATGCGGCAATTAAACACTGTAGCTAGATTTTAAAAGCACAAATAGCTTTGTGACCATCAACAGCACATAAAAGTTACACCTACCAAGCTGTACAAAATGTCCGATGATCTGAACTCAACCAGCAGTTACTAAGAAAACAGAACTTGCTTATCTTCTGTAGGATTTACAACAAACTCCCTCACATCCTTTCAGTTTTTCCCAGTATCTAAGAAAAGATGAAAACTAATTACAGGCTCAGGTTTAAAAGAGTTTATTTTCTTCAAGGTAAGTCAGTCACTACCTTTACCCCATGAAGCACTTGTTCTCCCTGGTGTCAGTCTGACATTAAAGTGTCACTTTTTTGGGGTCTTAGGGTTTCACCTTAAACATTAGGCTGCAAATGGCAATAGCTTAGCACTTACTTCATGAATAGCTGGCAATCTGCACAGCAGGGCAAGCACAGCTGACTAGACACAGCAATCCCGTGAACTGCTTCACTATAAATCATTCCTGCACCTCAGCTAGAGCCTTCTTGGTTTTGTTTCTAAATCTCAAGAAACAGGCCCAGCTACCTAACTCTATATGTTTAAACACTTTAAACCTCAGCCTGAATCATACCCCCCTGGCATCATTTCACACTCACCCGGTAGACTGGCCATTTCTCATTCCTGGGACAAGCAGGTCCCAGCAGCTCTGGGATGCTCAGGGACTTACCCCGCAGCAAAGCCTCAAGGAACTAATGGCCTTGAGAAGGGCAAGAGGAAAGTGCCTGGGATGTGGCAGGCCAAGGATCAGACTGGTCCTTTCTTGGAAAAGGTTTGAATTCACCTTTTAGGAGAAGACCCTCACCCCTAATGAGTAAACACCAGACACTATTTTCTCCTTTTCCACCAGTAATTCCAGCAGAAAACTCATGGATTTTTGCACTCCAAGAAAGTGACTCCCTGCAGCTCACAGTTAGGCTCTCACATCCTTGAAAATGCTAGTTTTTAAGCTCATCCACCACAGTGACATGTCTTACTGGGTAGCGACTGGTATGCTGAACTGGGGTTTTGTGGATCCCATCATCAAACCTTGCAATGCACAAGGGAGCCCCTGGGTGAGCTGAGCCCGGCACTGTTGGAGTCAGCCAGCACAGCACAGATCCAGACTCTATTCATGTATGAGACATGATTGCATGTCCAACGCTGCACTGTCTTAACTCTATTACTTTAAAAAATAACTACCTGATGAAAACTGATATAAAATTTCATCACCATTAATTCTTAGAGCACAAAAATAACTGTGAAAACTTGCATGAACACTTATTCATGAAGTCAATTGCTCACCAGAGCTGTTTTAAGTGCTCAAACCCACTTTTTTTTTTTTTTTTTAAACACAGAATAATTTGTTAACAATTACCAAGAGCACAATAAACTTTTAATTCATTGCTTGCTTATGGATAACAATTGTCACACAGGGCTTCTTCTAATTTGGTAAATTCATGGTATAGTCAGCTGGAAGAAAAATCCTTTTTTTATTGTGTAATCTTACACAGTCATGTCCAAAAGACAGCAGTGGAGTGAGCTGATCAAATTTGGTGATTTCCCTGTTGTTTTCAACTTAGTACAAAAAAGTGAAATGTATTAACTACACTGCATAAGTAATCTCTGTGGATAAAAAAAGCATGAAACTTGTGTCTTGAGATACCTGGTCCAAATTATGAATAATTTTTAAATCTATTGAGTTTGTATGAAATGTCTTTCTGTAACTGCATTTTCATCTGGATCATAGATTTTAAAGCCAGAGGGCCCATTATAATAGTCTAAACTGATTTTCTGTCATAAAATCATAAATTAATAATTTTTCTTTCAGTGAACACAGTGACTTATGATTGAACTAAAAATTATATTTTTTAAATCCTAGCCCATGATAGTTTAATGATTTCCTGTGATAATGTACCACACCTCTCAGTAAATGTTTCCAGTGGTTAATTACACACACAGCTGTTGTTTCATGCTTGAACCTGCCTTAGTTCTTTTTCCAGCCACTGGGTCTTGACTTCATTGTTATCTTCAAGATCAAGACTGAGCCTGCAGTATATTTTTCTTAAAAGTTTTGCAGTTCAAATCTTCTTCAGCAAATATCACTGAAGGTATCTTTCTTAAATTTAATCACTCAGAATATCAATGTCGGTTATCACCAAAATAAGATCTCCTACCAATGTTATGACATTAATTTTCTAGACTACTTATACACCAATGCACAATTATTATTTCTTTTATCTTTGTTCTTCAACATCTGTTTTGCAGCACAGTTTATATATTTCAACGTAGAGATGTGGCATTGGGTGCATTTTTCTCTTGTTGTAGTGGTGCTAAATATTAGTAGAAGACTACATTTTATATTATTTAAGGAACCTGCTGTTTTATTAGACAATACAAATTCTAAAACACAGCTTACAATTTTCCCATTTTAACTAGTTAAATAAGGTAAAACTTTCTGGAAACACTGGTCTGGAACCCAATATTATTACCTACCCGAGAATAATATAACCAAAACTTCTCTCCTGCCTCCTTTGTTTTGCCGCTATGCCAATGATGATATTTAAAACATTTTTATATTTTAGAGCCATCTTTCTTTTCCATATCAGACTACTTCAAAATTATCCCCAAAACATTTAACAACTTCTCCTGATAAATTAAAAAGAAAAAAAAAAGTTGAAGGGGGGAATGAGGTTCAAACTCTTTCTTAGCTCCCTTTCTGTTTGCATTTTCCTATGTTTTTTTATGGGGATTTCCCCTCGCCTTTTTAACCATCCTGTTGTTTTTCCCATTCAGTCAGGTGTACTTATCTCGCACAACCACTTTATAAATTTTCAGTCATCCTTATTAATTCAGCAGAAATATTTACCCTTTAAAAAGAAAATTTAAAAAATCTCTTATCCTGTGTGCACTGCATCACAGTGTTTCAGTTTTTCCTGAAGAGATGGCATTTCTTGATAATCTGTACATTAAACTAGTTTGTGATGACATTTTCAAGTACTCACCACTGTTCTCATTATCCTGTTTGAGGTCTTATAAGCATTATCCTCTAAATCGGCTTCAGCCTTGATAAAAAATGGAAGCTGAATATTTAAGCAGATGGTTTTAGAACCTACTGAAATTATAATAGATGTACATGGTTAATTCATTAGAATTCCACACATATGAAGGACATAGTTCCTCAGCCAGAGGGTTTTTTTCACATTTTCAACTAGCAACCATGGAAATTATGTTAGGGCTGTATCCATTACACGCCCATACATACTCTGGAAAATTGAAATTATGTTTCTTCTTTCAATATTTTTGGGTACAACTTTTACATCACCTTAGTATATTTTACCTGTGAGGAGCACGTTTACTTATTTAACAACGAGGAGCAAAATTACTTCTCTAGCTCCATAGATGAGATAAAAACATCGAAATTACTAGATGTTAAAAATACATAAACCTGGTTTCCTGTGAGTACCAAAGGCAGGTGATGGACCATTGAAGAGACTGGATCTCACCTGCAGCTATTACACCGTATCTGTCCAAGTGAAAGGGCATTAGAGTTGCCACAGCTGCACTAATTTTCAGGCTATTTCATGATGTCAGAACTTTGTCAGAAGCATAAATAAATGTCTGACCCAATAAGTAACAGCTACTGTCAAGCAGACTTTCTTCTGGTCTTAGTGGAAGTTAGCCACACTGAGAGCTAGTCCACAGCTGATAACAGTCCTTTCTTCTGCTGACAGCCTCTAATTCATTTAGCTCCCATGAAGAGCAGATGAACTGGCAAAGAATGCTGGAAGTTAGTCTTCCACCTCCACACTAGGCACACATACTTAGACCTCTCACTAGGAAAAAATAATATATTCTGGTTTCTCAGATAGAGAAAACAACAAGTGGATACATATTCTCAATGCAATATTCTTCAATAAGATATAGGGTCAACTTTAAGCTTAATACTAGAAAATAACACTACAACGAATTCATAATTCCCAAGATGACAGTTAACCAAATTGACTATACTTGATAGCAAAGAAAGCAAAAACTATGAATAAAATACCTTTGGCAGGAAAAAGTAATAATTCCAGAACAAAAAAATCTATATTTGTCCAGTGTTTGTTTAATCACAGACTCAGCTGCAACAGAAGGAAGGACTGATGATGTAATTTGATAATTTTCTCTGCTAATCTTATCTCTGTTGAAACAGAGATGAATGGAGGTTTGGATTCTGACTGAAAAGCCTCAATCACAGGGCATTTTACAGCTGTGTATTTCATTAACTTTGATGGAGTTTTTCCCAATTTATGGTGGCATGAGCTAAACACAAACTGGGATTTAAGGCTGTTCTAACTCGAACAAATCATGGGAAGAACTTTGAAAACCAGAAATATCATGATATTTCTTGAGATTATACAACTTACTCTGACCCCTAAAAAAATTCTATCTTTTCTTTATCTGTCATTGGAACAGAATTCAAAGTTTCCATCTCTTTTTATGCTTTTTAATTTTTTCTTTCCATTTAGGGGTATGTTGGAAGCAGGGTAGCATAATAATAGCAACAGCAATTAATAAGTGCAACAACAACAAATTCATGTAAGTTAACAGGTGACAGTGGTGGTAAATATTCATTCCTTTGGAACAGGTTGCCTTCTTTTATTAGTTATCATAACCTAAAAAGTTAACTACATAGCAATGACTAGAGGGTTTATTAGCTGTAAAATTAACCAACAAGAAGGGCAGCAGCTGGGAATTTCACCAAAGGGATTTTTGAAATAGATTTTACAAAGAATAATAAAAAAAACACGATAGCATAAACACTACTTTGCTGAAAATCTCTTCTGTCAATTTTGCCTCGGCCATCAACTGTGAAGTCCATATCCACAAGGGAAACAAAACTCTGCCTAAATTTAAGAGGATTATGGTTTGATTTATCTACCTGTGAAAATCACAGAGGTAAAAAAATCCAGGATCACAGATGCTTCCTGATGTTGTTTCTGACTAACGCAGAAACCCCACTGAGCAGGTCTTCAGTATCACTGAATCATTACCTTCCACCAGCTCACTCAGTGCTGATACACCAACAACTTCTCCCACAGGTTCCTTGCCTGACTAGCCTCCCCGTTTTCTTCTTTAAGATTTAGCATTTTCCCATGATGTTGTTTTCCTGCCTGAACGCTTGAGCTGCTAACAACGTCACAGGCTCTCCTCATTCTGAGTGATTGGGGTCAAACTTTTGCAGCTGTGCCATATCACAGCTGGACATCGTTTCCTTGATGCAAGAGCACTGAAACCCTGGGGAAAGGAGGCTCACAGCAGCACCCACAGACAAATAAAGGTCCAAGGGATAACTGTGACCTGTCACAGAGCAGGAAAAGCCATGTGTGCTAAAGATTATGAGATGAGTGCCACTGCCCTTAGTAGAAAACAAAGTGACTCCCTTCTGAAAAGAATGGAGAAACTAATCTGCCAAACAGACCTGTCACCATGCAACATGCTTCATGTCCGAGAAGCCCACATCTGACAGGTTACCAAGGCCTGTCTGCCAAATTAGCAAACACTGTTTATTCATGTTGGCACTAATGACAGCCAGAAGTACTCCTGAGCAGACAGATGAAAAATGAGTCTGTGAGCAGAGCTGAGCTACAGATACCAAGACAGATAACTTCAATAAACTGAGAACTAGTAGATAAACCTCACAGGGCACAAGTTTAAGGGGCAAAGGACTTCAAGAAGAACTGCCAGTTCCTCAGAGAAATGAGACTGAGGACACAAATGGGAAGCCCATTCAATGGAAAACTCAACCACGAACTCATCATTGTCTTCAAGCACAAAGAAAAATTGAGGGAATGAGGCTTGCTGTTCCTTCACACCCACCTTTCTTTGAAGCTACTTTTTCTCTTACTTTTTTTTGCACTACTAGGAATTCATCAAAATCTGAAATAGATCTCTCAAAAAGGTCAGATGGAATTGCATATTTCTGGGTGATGACCTGATAGGAATTCCAAAGATGACATCTCCGTGTAGCTTACTAACATGAAGTGGGACAGATCTCTTTTATTGTGCCACATTCCCGCTTTGTACATTTACTGGATCCCAGTGAATGTTGTCACTCTGGAATGTGCAGCAGCAACTTCCTCACTCCATTAAGGTTTACTTATATAAAATGGTATAACTACAATACAGTGACGCTTGCATTTACAAAAAAGTGGTTTATGACTTCTTCTTAAGAACATTATCAAGAATACAGTAACCAGCTGTCTTAGTCACTGCTCACCAACTAATCGCTTCATTATTAAAGCAATGTTTTCTTTAGCCAATGATACAAATCACAGAAATTTTTGGAAAGTGTTGGCAAAAAGTTGACACAGTTCTTAACTAAAATAGTAGTTCTTATATGACATAATAGCAAACTTTGCTTAGAATATAGGGAAAACTTGAATCAGGAATTCACATGAACATTTTCAGGCTCGTGGACTCAAGCCAGACATCTCCCTATATGCCTTAATTTTGAGAATTGCTGAATACCTCCAGCTTTTACAGGTTCAAGTAAGAGCTGTGAGTGCTCACCACATTTACCAGTCTACTCACTTTTTGTTGCCAAAGCTTGGGTTTCTGTGCATACCTTTAGGCAGATTGGAAGAATCTGGATATAGTCTGAGACTCTTCTTTTTTTTAATTACCAAGTGAAACAATATAGTACCAATGAAAAGAGTATATATCTTACAAGTTAAAACTAAAAGCACATTCTGAATATTTTCGCAAAACTCCAATGCAAATAAAATGGGGTTTAAAACTATTTGCTATATTTTCATTATGTTTCAGTATACTAAAATTGTTTTCCCCTTTACAGGAAGCTCCAACCAAGGAAGAAAATCTGTACACTGAATTTTCTTTTACAGAACATAAATTTTGCTGACAACTGGTTATTCAGTTTTCCCTCATTTTCTTATCTTTTCACAGCATGAATATTCCTAGTACTCTCCAACACATTCCTTTCACAAGTACTCTCAGTTTGATTTAAGAAGGGAAGCCTTTTTTCAACTCCATTGCCCAGAATAATACCAAGCTCTTTTACACCACAAAATACATTGTGTGGGACTGCAACTGTTTCATCTTGTGTCAGAGAACAAGTGTTCAGGTGCAAGACCGCAACCAGCATCATCACCTTAATATTATGGTCCAAGCTGATTTTTCTGTCTGTCACAGGTACATTTGTACATGCACCTTCTCTTTTAAATGACCTGTGTGAATGCTTGCTTAATAAGCAAGGACAAGAAGACAAATAACAGCTTTGAAAAGCGTCTGTGTTGAAAAGCCCTTTCTGCAGTGTTATCCTTACAACCCCCAAGGCTGGGTTTCTGCAGGGCAGAAAGTTTATAGCAGACAAGGCGGGAAGGGAGATAGGGCAAACCTTAATAGATTACTGTGCTTTCATTTCTTTCCTTTAAGAGTTTAAAAAAATTGTATGTATGTATGTAATTGTATGTAACACATACTGTTACAATACTGAACCTCTTACAAAGTTTTATTTAGTAGGTGTAAGCATAGAAATATGGGAAATGCAAATAACTCAGTTCAATAAATGAAGACAAAGAGAACCTAAGGAATCAAAATGTCATGGATTGTTCTCATCAGGTCCCATCAGTGCTTCCGATAGCACTATAGTGCTATTTAAAACCACAAATCATTTAGCTTGTCAACAAAGAGATATTTTTCCTGCTTTAGGCCTAGAAAAAAAAACAAAAAAAAGGTAGATCAAAGAGCAGACTGAAATGATCTTATTTTTGAGTAGCAGGTGCTGTTACATGTTTCTTACTGCTCATGTAAAACAATTTCAAGCTGCCATTTGATCCCCCTCTTAAATCATAGCCCCTTCCATTTCAGCTACTCATTCCTGTAGTGAGACCAGTAACTTCTGTTTGATTGAATTATGCCTTGTGTTTGATTAATGTAAAACTTTCCAAGACATCTAGCTTTGATTTTAAAATAGAAAGAGATATGCCACGTCGCTTACAGCATCTTCTAAAGCTTGAAACTCTGAATTTGTCTGTCTCTTGCTTTTAGCTGTCAGCTGCTAAATTAGGGAGGCATTCAGGCTGGTAGTCAGTGAGTCTGACTGTACCCCAGGGAAGCAGTGTCCATGAGCTCTGGCTCCAGGCAAAGACCCTCCTGGGAGCAATTCAGAGCACCAGAAGTCTGTCTGTCTTCTGCTCTGATTGTCCCCATGAGCAGACTATCTTTCTATACAGATGGAGAAAAAGCCTGCAGAAGCAAGGTCCTGGGCTGAGAATTAATCTGTGCAAATATCACATCCCAGAACTCCATATATTTTTCCGTGGAGGTACATGTACTCAGGAATCAGGTTGTCTTTAAGTCCCCTTTTTAATGAGACGAATTTGTTGAACTACTTGAGCACAACTTCCCTCTCTCCAAGCCAGGGAGCATTTATTTGGCTTTTCATTGGAATTTTTAATTTAGTTAGTATCAGAAATATATATCCATCTCATTGAATGATCTCATTAATTATTCCATTTATATGAAAACTCATGAAAGTTGTACAAAGAAGCAACTCGATGTTTCTTATTAAATTCCTACTTACAAACTCGTCTAAATATTCAGGAGGCCCAAAAGTCAATTGCTTGTTTAGGTCTTGGGAGTTTTTTTACATCAGCACAGAGAGGTCAAAATTACTTTCTTCCTCTGGTGGCCCTGAATGTCTTTTGGAGAGAGAAGATACAGTCAGAGGAGACCTCATGAACTCATTTACCTTAAGGCAAGACAAAGGGATCATATGAACCTACATCATTCAACACAAATCTGTGTCTTTTAAATTCTTCCTTATTCTTGTATCTCTTGCTTGGCTGTGGTAGCGTCTAACTCACCTCGCAGTCAAAATTTCCCACATATCTAATCTGAAAATTTATTGAGGTGAATTACATCAGCTATTTGTTGTTTCATATTCAGTGAACATTGAGGACAACTCAGCACCTTCTCCTCTTAAACTGTGTTTTGAAGTTGTTATATTCTCCATTAGCTTTCTCTTTTCCAAATGAAAGAAGCTCAGGTTTTTTCTAGTTTCCAGTCTTTGGATGGCTGTCTGAGCTGATTTCCTTTTTATTGTTGCCCATCTCCAACACATGAACCTGCTTGGGAAGCAAGCCCAAAGCTGGGCACAGTACTTTCCACAAAGCCTCTCTGGTACTAGGTACATTTGAATGGAAATTATTCCTTCACACAGTTTACATTGCTATTAATATATCCTGGACTGACATATGAATTTTTGTGTGTGTGTGTGTCTTTTGTTTTTGCTTTTTTACAGCAGCATTATATTTCTGACTCTTGTTCAATTTGTGGTAATTATTATTCCCAGATCCTTTTCTGCAGTAATGCTGCTGAGACAATAAGTCCCCATTTTGTGTTTATGCGTTCCATTTCTCCTTTCTTACGTAAAGCACTTTGCTTTTGTCTGCACTACTTTATTCTTGTTGATTATCAAACCATCTCCCTAATTTAACACAGACATTTTGAATTTTCATCCTGTCTTTCAGTACTTGTGAGGCAGGAAGCCATCCATAAATTTTACAAATCACTTCTAATGAGAGGTCAACAACATTAACAAAATTATTCAATAATACCAGACCAAGACAGGCCTCTATGGTACTTACAGGAAATGTCCTTTTAGTCTGACAGTGAATAGCTGATAAACAGTCTTTGAGTATGGTGCAAAATGTCCTATTTCTTATGTTCTTTTCAGGCAATCACCCATTTCACTTTACTAGAGATTTCAGCAAACAGATTTATATAACAAACAGAAAGGAAGAATGTACCATAAACAGTCCAGGAAGATAAGAATAGAATATTTGCAACATGTAGTAGCTCATGGTTGGTTTTAGTTTATTATAGAAATGCATTTTCTGTAATAAAAGCTATGAAAAATTATGAAAGCAATTATATAAGGAATAGTTAATCATAAGTGTTTTCCACTTACTACTGTATGATGTAAAAAACAGCATTGCTATAGAAATAATGAAAAAGTTATTAAAATTACCCATATTGTATCTGTACAGGAATCCTCTACAAATTCCATTTTTTTATCACTTTGTGAATAAGTTCAGCTATTGGTTACAGCCACTTCTTGTTCTTGTCTGCTGTATGGGCTGTCAGAATACCAAGTTCAAAACCTAGTTTTTCCAAAGCACATACACATCTGTGGAGAAAATGGAAATTATATTACAGCTAACAATGTTTTGTTCTGTCTAATGCTATTCTTCTGCCTCAGTGCAAAACCAGTACAAAGTAAACGCAGCGCTGCAGGAATAATGGACCATGTTTGCCTAAACACAAAATACACAGTTAGTTTAGCTTTCTTCTGAAAAGATCCAGATTTGTTTTATAAACAAAAAATCTTATAAATTACTGTCATGGACTTTATAGTTGATTTTGGGAAATTATAATCATCATAACGACGTCATAACCCAGGCCTTGGTTTGTTTAAACATGTCTGTGTGTATCTTTTGTTTGGGAACGGAGTACCATTCCAGTAGTAATTTGGGGGTTTGTTCCAGTTTCTCTGGAGGAATAGTGAGTGAAACACACATTATTATTTCTGAAATATGATTTAACAAAACATGAGTTGCTCAGCTTTCTAGTGGAGTCACTTGTCCTGCCAGTGTATGCAACGATGTTTTGGGAAAGAGGTATCTGATGAAACCTCTGAGCAAACCTGCTTGAAATACTATTGTGATTTGCCAAATTGGTATGTCTAAAACATTACCTTCCCAAGTTTTTGTTTTAATTACATAAAAATGTTTTTTATAAATATAGCTCTATAGTTTATATTCAATAAATACACATCTTAACATTGCTGAATTTTATCTATGCTGTCTCCAATTTATTCCTGTAAGCATGTATGCACATGTGCATATGCATACACACTTTTAAATAATTGTCCACATATAACTATATTCACCTATATGATACATATGGTTTTATATTTGTGCATATGTAAAGTATAATTATATAATTAGCAGTGTGTGTACTTGCAAATAGTGACCGGGTTAGACTGAGAGCAAGGCAAGACCTACAAGTCTGGGCTGCAGTTCGGTTAATAAGAAGAATAAGGAGCAGTATTCAGAATTGCCGAGATAGTAAAGAATTTGGAGACAGAAACTAAGCCTATGGCCAGCTCTTTGAACTCAAAGGAATCAACCCAAACTGCCTGCAACCAATGGAGGATAAGATCCTGATGGACTAATAAAGCCCATTACACCTACTTTGGGGAAGGCTCCGGAAAAACAAGATCAATGAAACAAAGGATATTTTTGTCTGAAGGGATACTTTGTTTTGTGTTTAGAATATGAAACAGCAAAAGAAAACATCTCAGTCCCATGCTATCAACACAGAGATGAGACATCATTAACCTGCCGTCTGTAAAACTAGCATAAAAAAGTTTACTGCAATATATTAATAACTAGGCAGTTTTAAAAAATACACACAGCAGTCAGCTATAGCTTATCTTCTGATTTTTTTTTTAATTTTGAAAACACAGACAAACCATTCTGACACCACTATGGTCTTAAGAACACCTAATGTGAAAGTGAACCATGTATTTGCCACCAGAAAGAGATGCTGTTTTAGAAGAATTTGAAATCCATGCAGTAATAACAATAATAGCCTGTTTAGCTTTAACAAAACATATTTTATTAAATTATTTCAGTCAATTGCAAAGATCAGCTTCAATATTAAAGCATAATTATAGTATATGCCAGGTGAATGTTATTCTCTAAAATTAATTACCATAGAGTGGTCTCATTATAGTCTATGATAGAGTTCATTCATTTTTTAAGAGCTATGTGTTTCCATTAAATGCAAATCAAGACTTTAGAGTAAATAATTAAAAGGTGAGGTGCCCTTTTACAGAGACCTTCAAGGAAAATGGAAGAGTAAAATCCTACCTAAGGTGAAATGACAGATTTTCTCTGAGGAGCAGATCCTAATCAACCGTTCTGCTATTAAGTGTTGCATACTCACCATTGTTTGGTGGGTAGAAGGAAAGAACTCATGATCCCTCTAATTCACTTAAAAGCCTGAAAAATTATCTGCTGCAGTTCACCAAGGAGTCAGAAGGTATTATTTCAAGAAACATGGAAAAAACTTCTACTGAGATAAATAAAGCTTGGTAATTTATTATCCACCTACTAAGGCATTTATAACTTTTTTCACAGACAAAAAAGGTAATCAAAAGTTCATTCAAATGTGGAACATCTAAAAATAATAGTCTAAAGTCTAATTAGTCTCAATCCTCTAATTTTCACTAAAAAGATTGTCTGTAAATTCTGTTTCTTTAATCAGTCATCTATGTGGTACCAAATAATTTACTCCCAAAATCAGTTTTTGCTGAACTTTTTCAATCCCAAATGATCTGAAAGAATAAATGTCTTTCCTTACTGATTCAGTCAGTAAGGAAAAAATTCTTCTAACATTTTCTGTAAGGAGATAGCTCCTTTTTCAGTTTCTAGATGGTCTGTATTACTAGATGTATTAGATTGAACTGAGCAGTGAACTCAGCTTTTTTTCCTTTTCTTTTCTTCTTTTCTTTTCTTTTCTTTTCTTTTCCTTTTCTTTTCTTTTCTTTTCTTTTCTTTTCTTTTCTTTTCTTTTCTTTTCTTTTCTTTTCTTTTCTTTTCTTTTCTTTTCTTTTCTTTTCTTTTTTCTTTTCTTTTCTTTTCTTTTCTTTTCTTTTCTTTTCTTTCCTTTTCTTTTCTTTTCTTTTCTTTCCTTTTCTTTTCTTTTCTTTTCCTTTCTTTTCCTTTCTTTTCTTTTTTCTTTTCTTTTCTTTTCTTTTCTTTTCTTTTCTTTTCTTTTCTTTTCTTTTCTTTTCTTTTCTTTTCTTTTCTTTTCTTTTCTTTTTTCTTCTCTTCTTTTCTTTTCTTTTTTATTTTATTTTCTATTATTTTATTTTTTATTTTATTTCCTTTTATTTCCTTTTCTTTTTTCTTTAATTTATTCTCATTTTGAAGACTGAAAGCAACATTTCCCTGACTTTAATTTGAAAAATTGTGATAAATAGCCATTTTGACTGTGAATAGATCTGAAACCGGAGTAGTTTGAAGCTGAAAGAGAGCACAAAAAGTTAATAAACCAACAGTATGAATCAGTTTGCTGGTAATGTCATAGTACCACTGCACAGAAATGTTCTCAAATAACTGTTAAGTACCCACAGGAGAAATAAAGCTCCTGTATTTGAAGCAAACAAACTACCACTGAATCTCTGGGAAAATGTGCACTGTAAAAGGCAACAGGAGCTCTTTGGTGATGAAAAAAATTAATGTGAAGATGTGAAAAAATGTATGGAACTTCTGTCTTTCTCCAGCCCTTGAACACAAATCTACTATGCATGCCTGATGTGTATATATGTGGCTGTGCGCAAGAATGTGTACAGAGGCATAGATGACACACTCAACTTAGGTGTTGCAAAGGCTGCCAAAGCTAGTAGATGAAGGGAGGGGAAGAAAAGATAATATTTGTTGACTTAACTGGTTCAAAGCACACTAACTGCAATGTTCTGAAACTACCATTTGTACCAAAGGCAATGACTTGTGCATTTACTTTAGCTTGCTCTAAAAGATGAGTTTACTTACAATTATGTCTGGTTTTACCGATATTAGAGGACCATTCTCCAACTCACCTTTGTTATAGAATTAACCTTTCATACAGAATAGTTGAATAAATATCATGCTGTTTATTCCATTCACTTCCCATATAAACGCTGCATTCAAGCACATATATGGCAGGCAGTATGGTAATAGTTAATACGTGAAAAACACACATCTCTAACCACTGATTTTTGGAAAATTGTGTCATCGTACCCTGCATTCTGCCATGAAAAGATTGTGCTCTAACAGGCATCCAGCCGATGAAAGTGAAGAACTGCCTGGTGACACTACAAGAAAACTTTTGCTCCCTTTAGTTTCACTGAGGTTTAGACTCTCCGTTTGACCACAGAAAAAGCTTTCTTTTGCAAATTTACACTGCAAGGGTCTTCTGGCATCACAGCTGTAGAACTGGTTGTGCATAGACAGCTCATCGAAAGAGCATGACTGCAGTGAAACACAGTCTTTTTTCATTTAAAATTTGAGAAGTGTTGGCTTACCACCTGGTGATATTTGGAAGGAACAAAGCTACTCTCCTAATGTTTTGTTAAAATTCCCTTTTAACAAGGTGCCGGCAAAACGCTCATCAATGGACTTCGACCACTCCGGCTTACCATTTACTGTATCCCAGCTTTAATACTGCAGCTTGCTGGTTTTGTTTACTGTACAAACTGCATCATATCATCATTGCTTATGTGAAACATCAGGGCCAAGGACTGATTCTTTCTTGAGTGAGTAATGATGCCAAGGTCATGACTAGAAAACAGTATGCAGTCCATCTAACTTCGTGGAGTGTCATCCTACTCATCTACCCCCAGGATCAAATATTTGCAAGTTGTAGTGACTGTCACCTCTGCTAAAACACCTGATCCACAGACTCTGTACTTAGCCCAGGTGAGCCCTGCTCTACGTCTCCACTCAGCTGATGGATAATGGCAGTGGAAGTACTTTCTCCCCACCATCAATACCAGAAATATCTGACTAAAAAGTGAACAGGAGAGGGAGAAATTGAGTTAAGCTTCAGGTGGGTGAGAAAAAAAGATTTCTGGCTCCACTTCTGAGATTGTTTTATCCAAGAGAAAAATGTGGGATGGTGCAGATGTCTTTTTTGCATCACCACTCAATATCTGAAACATCTAGAGAACATAGCAAAATAAAGTGTGTTTGGCTCAGAACGTACAGAACTTCATTAAATATTTGCTTGTTTTCAGTTTCTAGAAATCATAGAAAATCAGGCTGGAATGGGATCTTGGACGTATTGCCTAGAGTAGTTCTTCATCACAATGCAGAGTTAACTGCAATTAAAATATTTTGGACATCTGTTCAGAGGTGGTTAGATCACAGCGACAGTCTGTTTTGTTGTATTGTCACTAAATTAAACCTGACCTTGGTAGGAAAATTGTTTGCTTTGTCAGCCGGACAGCATTTTGTTTCATTTTGTTTTTTGGGGTTCTGTTGAGTGTTTATATCTATGTTATTTTTATGATTCCAAGACAAACCATAAAATCTAAAAAACAATATCAGGGTCCACAAAGCTCTGTTAGATTTTGGGGTTTGTTTTTTTTTTTTTTCATTTTGTTTTGAAACCTTTTTAGTGCAATTACCAAAAGCCATTAGATGAGGTCGGTTTAATGAGTGCAACGCCAAAGGAAAAATCAGTTCTGTGGGGAACGGGTATTGCATCGCTGGAAAAGGGCTTCCTGTCAACAACTTTCTATCCATCATGGAGAGAGCGGTCATGTTCATGAAATTAGCATTGCAAGTGAAACAGCAAACAATCAGTCAGTGATATTTCCCCAAATCATACAATGTTCACTGAGGACACCTCTACACAGAAAAATCACTGAGCTGTATAGTTCAGTCATTTGTGTCATGAGATGCATTAATTTACATGAGTATAAGTAGTCTTTTGTTTTTACATGCATGGAGTTTTAGCAGTAACAGTATCACACCCTCTTCTCTCAGACTTTATATGTTGTGCCAGATAGTATATGCATATTCCAATATGATTAATATGTTTGTATCAAATGATTAAACCATGTATTTTCCACATAACATATTAATAGGTATCACTAATATGCCCCTGTAGAATTGTTTTTACCAGCTTCTGAAGTTCAGAATGAAATATTAAGAGTAATAAAACAAATAAATCATTTCAGTTAGCTATAGAGATATCATTTTCAAACCTTTAAACCAAAACAAAAAACTGCTTTCAAACCAACAGCTGTTGGAGCCAATGGAAAAAACTCCAGGAAACAAAGAATTTCCGAGCATTGTCCTCTGCAGGAATTTATACATATATATTTTTATATATCTTTATTTCAGTGGTTGGAAGAATGAAAAAAAAAAAAATTCAAGTCAGGCTTAAACAAGTCTGGAAACAAAGCAATCATAAATAAACCACTTCAAATAAAGCATTGTGTATGGTCTGTGCTTTAATTTTTTTAGGCATTTTTAATAAAAATAAAGAATTGCACTCACAGAGAGCTGACATCATGAAACACTTTAAAACTTCCTGCACAGAAAAAGCTGGAAGCAGGTCTCCTGTCTCAGCGGAGAGGAAAATCTACTGTGCTACCAGTGAAAGGCCATAAGAGCAGGAGCACTGTCTCTTGAATTTTTGAGAATTGTATCCTAATTTCTCTACCTTTCTGTTTTTCTCTGTTCATCCTGAATTAATGAGTACTTGTGATCAGAAAAAAAAATACTAGAAGAAAATAAAAGTTTGTTCATTAGATAAAAGAAAAATTGCTGTATCCTGTTTGGGGCTCACGCTTCTCATTTCACAGGATAAAAACTACTTCAGAAAATGTTTTTTAGGACACAGTTTCTGCTGAAAGATAGTTTTACTAATTATTTTAAAGAATATTTTAAGAAAAAAAAAAGTCAAACATCCCATTTCAGATAGCAGTGTCTTGGATTTCTGCAACATACGCACTTTATGTTTTGATTTAGGCTGGTTCTCACCCTACCTAAAACAAGTAAGGCATGAAGAAAGCATTTTATCTATTAATTTTGTGCTTTTCTTGAGCCGTTCTCTGTACCGTTCTTTGTACCGTTCTTGAGGCCCTTGAGAAGTATTTCATTTCAGATGTTCTATTTGAAATAGTTTTTTTGGTACTGTTAGGAATTGGGGCTAAGTTATTATTTGCTTGGATACATAAACTGACATTTATGACTTTACTAAAAGGGAGATAGTACCTCTGGTCAAAGTGGAATTTCCTAACACTGTCTGCTCTGGGCCATCCCCTTCACACCCGACACATAATCTGGAGCCACCTACCCTTTTGTTCACAGCAGCACCACACCATAAGTGACCATAACCCCAGCTGTCTCCTGCGCAGGAAGATGGAACTCCCTAAAACATTGCTGAATGAGGGCTGTTTCTCTCTCTCCTCTGATAACAGTCCATCATCACAAATGAGCTATCTATTTAGAGAAGGCACTACTTACTAAGACATTACTTCAGCAAAAAAGCACATTTTAAAATCATCAAGTCAACATGAGTAGCTTTATTTGGTAGGGAGGTTCACCTTTGTCAGCTTCCCTTCTCTTGCATAGGGGCCATTTGCTAGCTGGCTCCTCTTTTAGGAGACTATCTTTTTGATCTTCTTGGTCCCAGCCAGCAGAACAGCTGAGTCCTGTGGCTTGGAAATGTGCCGTTAACCTGCAATTGTCTCCTTGAAGCTTGTTGTGTGGTTGCTTACCTATATTACTTTCAGGCTTGTTTTTCCCGTTGCATCCTATTAAGCTAGACCAAATTCACATCAAAATGCTTATAAACCAATATGCTATTCACCTCACTGAAAAGGTCAAAAGCAGGTTTTCTAAGACTATTATACATCAGTATTCTTAGGTGATGGTATAATATTCGGGTCTATCACATATAGACAATTACTGTGGCAACCTGAATATTTAATGGCTGTTTAAAACAGTTATTTATTCAGAGCATTTTAACTGATTTGTACATTTTTTGGGTATAAAAACCAAAAATTAATTTTAGGCATTGTGACATCTTTTTGCTTAGGAAGACATGATGCACAGTAATCAAACAGTCTCTTGAACCAGCAAAATGTTGCTAAGTTAGCAGAAGAGCCTGTTTTCACCATTAAGAGAAATAAACAAAAAGTATTTGTTAAATAAGATGGCAATTTGTAGATGAATGTATTTTGAGTGGTGAATTGAATAACAAGTGAAGTTCTTCATAAATCTTTCCATATGATCAAATGTCACCAACATGACACTGGAAATGTTATGAAACCCTGCTGTAGAAAATAAAACCAACTGTCTTCACCTCTTACAGATTTAACCACTTGGCAATCAATACTGTTGATATACTGAATTTTGTTTGTTTGTTTGTTTATTTGCTTTTGCATCTTTATTTTCGGAAGGTCCTTAATTCTAACATAATTTCACCCAGTTGCAGGGTTCCATGAACATGCCATACTTGCCCAGCACTGTGCAGCAACACCTTTCTTCCTTTTCCTAAATGATGCGACTCAGTTTCCCAGATCATGGTGAAAACTGTCATGACAAGACATTTCTCTTGGTTTTTTGGTTTTGCTTTGGAGGGCTTCTGCATCCTTTGTAACTTTCCTGCTTTCTCAGAGAAAGATCAGTACACAGCAATCTGAGGCAGATGGCTTTGCTGCTTAAGGTACACGTCCTCTCCAAAACAAAGAGAGGCAGAGGAAGGCTCAACCACCAGGTCCCTGGTCATTCACACCATTTAAATCTTAGCTTGTTCCTCTGGGTTTTCGTTGGACCACAGTGACTGGTTTTTCTCTGGTATGGTTCAGAAGATGGTGCACTTGCTGCCAAGTGTAGTTCAAATGAGCAGTTTCCCTGAAGCTGTACTTGTTTTCACTCCTTCCATCTTACACAGCCTCCCAAACCCACCTTCAAAGGCTTCGGAGGTGGCTAGCAGTCGGCTTTACCGAAGGAAGCTAATCCATCCTGCCAGGTTTCAGTGGCAGGGAACAACCCTTGCTCCTCTTGCTTATCACTGTGTAGAAACAGGCTCAGAGCTAAGGCTTTAGCCATCTTATTTTGTTCTTCTAATGATTCAGTAGATGCCAGTTACTGGAGGGTCTGTTTATACAGTCCTGACTAACAAATATTTACTTAATAGACATTATAAACCCAAGGATCTGCACTCCAGTCGATAAGTATATTTGCACGGACGCATACTGTTCAGCAATAGCTGCAGAGTTGCAGTGCAGAGCTGCAAGCTGCAATAGCTCACACGTGTTGCTGGGAACATGGTAACAGCCTTCAAAATCATGACAAAATCATGATTTTAGTGACTGTATTGAAGGAATAAAAATATTGCAAGCACTACTGAAAACTATCCTGTGAGAACATTCACAAGGAATAAAATGTGAATATAAACCCTTAGCTGAAACTTGCAGAAAACAATGAGAAAAAAAATCCTGTTTTTTAAAGCAAATCTTTACAAGTTACATTTTTAATTTACCCAGCCATAGATGGTGCAAACTCCACTCACAACACTGTGACTGCAGCGGTTCTTTCTGCTAAAACATTGGGGGGGTTGCCACTGGAATAAGTCAGAATACCTGATTAATGACTTCTTCTTTCATATGAATTTAATCTTTTCTGTGTCCTTTGTTCAAAAGGAAACAAATTCAAGGGCCTCTATCTGTGGCTTTGGCAGACTCATGGCACAGCAGATGCCAACAAATGACATTTCTTTTTCTTTAATCACCTTCAGCCCTGCCATTGAAACAAAAAGAAAGTCTGATGAGGTTCTGAATTATTGCTGTCAGATTGTCCTCCCCATGCATAAACCAAGCTTATCAATTTTCACAAACATTTTCCTTATAATATTTTGAATATATAGAGAAGAACATACTAAGCCTATTGTGCTTTAGCAATTTAATATTTGCTTTGGTCAATTGTCTGAACTGGAAAATCTCCGTGTTTCAGAGTTTATTCCAAATACTGAATAGGCAGGATAATTTTTTTTAACATCAGTATAGCTCTTACATTTCAAGACTGCAAATAGATACGCTACCTTTGGCTGGTAGGTAGACACTCTGTGGGACTCAGAAGTCTTCAACTTTTATTACTCTGAAGAAAATATAGAAAATATAGACTGTGGGTGCTGTAGTTGCACACTTGTGAGGAATAGGGCATAATTATGGAATAATGAATAATTTAATTATATAGAGAAAGGGAAGCCTTTGAAAAGGTAGACTTTTCACTTAGCATTCTGACTAGGGAGGTGGATTTTATGTGAAGCAATGACAAAAAAAAGTAGCTCCCAACAACTGTGAGACAAAAGTGAAAACTAGTGCAAGCATGTGCAACAAACAAAACCTGCCAGGGTAACAACTTGGTAGCTTTATATTACTTCACCACATTATCATTTATAAGCTGTATTATACAGTATGCGTTTTGATTTCTACACAGCCTGGTCCCTCTCCAGGAAAAAGGGTTTAATTACAGAGAAGGAAGCAGATCCACAAGTGAGGAAAGGGAAGTACCTCCATGTAGATTAGGTGTCTAAGACATACTGTTGGCATTCTGTATTGAGAAAACTTTTTGCATTTGCAGATGTTCCTGCTAGGAAGGAATAATGTTCCATAACCAGTTTGCAAGTTGTAACTCTGATGTACCATGGCTTGCCATGCCCCCTTATATATATATATATATATTAGCCTGTCTGGTTTTTAATATTTTTGAAGATATGCAGTCATTTAAACAAATACTATGGAGCTGAAGTTTTATTGATATTAAGTAGAGAGAGAGTTTTACAACTGTCTGAGTTGTAGCCTCTGAAGTTAGGCTTCTGTCCTAAAAGCTTTTAGTCACACAGAAATTACTAAGTGGAAATTTTTTTGTGGGTTTTGGTTTTTTTTTCCTCCTTCAAAATGCAGAAGGGAGCCAGACTGATAGCATGATCATAACAGTTTAATAGGCATTAAAAACAGCCTGTCTAACATTATCTCTTCTTATTTCGTGAGTTATGAGTGTTGGAACAAAAATGACTCACTAAGATTTCCTTCATTTAAGGTTAACATTTATAGAATGTTCTGTCTACTACAACCAGTTACCGTGCGTGTAAGATGTAATGTGAGTTATGAACGCCACAAAAACCCCAGGAGGACTCTGAGCTGGGCTTTCTGCCTGGGACGGAGGGATCTGGATTCCCTCAGGCAGGGTGAAGTGGATGCCACCTCAAGTCGCTGATCCAACCATCACACTGCTGAACTGATGCTAAAGCAATCCAGCCACCCCATCCACCAGCACACATCTACCTCCTCTCCAAACTCTTGATTTTGTGTTTGAGAAGCACGCAGTGGTGGTGCTGTCTTTGTGCTATGGCTGTGCTATGTTTGCCATGCACAGGAGTAGAATTTAATTTTGAGGATTTTCATAAAATGTGAATGTTTTGCCACCCTTAAGTCCAAATTTCTGGACTTAAATACTTTTGTCCTGCTTTGATTCTACAGATGTGTCCAAATGTTTGGGGTTTCTAGTGCACGCCAATAATTAGAAAGATAATGCAGCTTAATAAAGAAAGAAAGTAAAAAATCTGGATCACTTTAAGAGCTAGGTTTTACTCATTGACTTCTCTTAGTAGGCAGTTTATCTACTTCTTCATTCCAAAGTAGAAGTTGAAAATTAGATTTAAAACAGCAATCCATGAACACACTTTTTATACGAAGGAGAGTTTAACAAAAAGTATTTAACAAAGCTAAAGGCACACAAGCTGCCATCGGTTAAAAAACTGAATGCATAATCCTAATTTCAGCTGTCATTGACGTGAGTATCCCTAAGTACCTTGTTGAGAGATACACCAGCTTCTCTTACCTGGGGCAACGCTAACCCTACATGTGTTTAGCATCCCTCTAGGTGAAGGGCTCAGATCCGCACTATTTCCCCTCTCCTCTGGTTTCTTTGTGAAGGAAGACCAGATATGAGCCTCAAGAGGGAATCAAAAGTCACTTTGATGAAGTGCCAGTTTGGACAGTCAGGAGATAATAGCCTCAGACCTGCACAGCGTTCACCAAAAAATTACTCTTGTCACGGCTTCAAATTCTGAGCTGAAGAGGGTAATTTCATCCTCCAATGGTGAGTTGCCCACCTTTTCTGCACACGTTCAAGCAAGCTTATCACCAAGGTAGACTGTTTTTTCTACATGCCACCTTGTAAATAACGAGAATTGGCCACCCTTTAGCTTGTTTATGATATATATAGAGGAAATCTTTCTCCTTATTTGTAGAGGTCATTGTCTGTTGTAGTTTCCCTAAAAATCACATTCCTTTAAAGGAACTGTTGCTTTAAAAAATCATTTATAATTGAATAATTTAAATGTTAAAATTTATAAAATAACTTATATTTAATATATTATTTAGATATGTTTAAATGATTTTTTTTTAAATTATTGTTTTACAAAGGAATAATAAATCGTTTTCTTTTTTCCTAAGAAATTGTTTCACGTTGAGTAACATTAATATAACAGCTCATTGAGTGATATTTGGAAAAAAAAATAAAGTGTAATCAGTCATTTCCAGGGTTAAATAGAAATCAAGTGAATTCTGTTATCAGTGTGTGAGTAATTCGTAAGTCATCTCTATGCACTGCTGCCCTCTCTTATCCCATAGCTCTTCTAGTTAAAAATGGCTTCACTGGAATGAAGTAATATATTCTATGTGAATTTAGTTTCCAGAGTCATCTTCCATCCATATTTTAGACTTGTTCATCGGTGTTCTACTGTTAAATGAAGAACCTAGGTCCCTGTAACATGGTGGAACATATGAATGACGATGTGCATTACATACACGTCCTTCATGAAAACTCAGGGAATTTCTGTTTTCTCCTGGTCTTTGGCAACAAGATGTTCTACAATGATTTCTTAGGGGTCCCATGTTATCAGGCACTAGTGACCCTGTTCATGTTTCTGGCCACTCTGTGACTCAGTTCTGTAGTTGCTATGGTTTTACTACATAAACAGACTACAAGCTGTACCCAAAGGGTGAAAGAAATAGCTGCAGTAAATGAGTAAGGAACTTGTGGCTGCTCTGCCATAACTCTTTGAGGTGCTTTTATGCCACCACACCACACTATTTATTTAGCAGGCTTCACACAATGCTAGCATCATGATACCCGCTTGTGACCGCTGCCTTTTAAGGTGAGAAAGCACAAGAGGGAATTTTTTAACGGTCACATATGGCAAGGTTTGTTAGAGCTGTGAAATCCTGGCCAAGGTTCTCAAGCATTTTTTAAAAAAGATACAATAACAAAACTTCTGTATTTTATATTTCATGTCATCTAGAGGATTTTCAATATTAAATACAATTGAAAAAACATAGAAAGTAAAAAACCAAACCAAACCAAAACAAAACCACAAAACAAGAGGAAACATGGAAGTCTTTTGTGAAGCTAGTATGCATTTTCAGAGATCAACATCAAGGGAAGAGAACATAATGTAACCAAGCTTCACAGCAACAACGGTAAATTCAATTGCTGACCTAACAAAAAGACATAGCTATGTCCTTAAAAGGCTGATGACATCTGAATGCAAACATATTAGGAAATGTCTCAAAAATTATTTTGAATGCAGCCAGCGTGTACAAGAAAAATATTCTTACTGCTCTTCAAGTCAGGAAAAAGACAGCAGCTGATAAATGGATTTTGTATTGAGGGATTTAGAAAGATATAGAAAGATGTTAGTGAGCCTAGTACAGCCAAATGCCCTGAATAGTTAACTTTTAAGAAGTGGAAGATGAGACAATACAGAAAAAAACTTTTAAGATCGTTGTGCATTTTTCAGCAAAAGCATCCAGTTGCATTTCCTATTTTCCATTAGAACCACAGGCCATAATGACTCTGTCTATATTAATGTATTAAACGGTGCCCAGGAAGGTTCGCAGACACTGGTACATGTTCAGCTGCATTGCCAAATGGCTGAAATATTCCCTGGTGTGGTTTCGGCATACATTCTCCCTAATAATTCCCAGGCATGATACTGAAGTAGGGGGTACTGCAGGGGGCTTTCCCACAGGATCTTTTGCATGTGGTCACTCTGTTTTGGAGACGAGGAAAAGTACCAAAGGAGATCTGCCAGCTGGCTGTGGTGCCTGGGAGGTACGTGTAATCTGCTGGTACAAGCACAGTTGAGCATGTCAGCCACTGAAAGACTATGGGACTGGCTTGCCTTGCAGTGTCACTAAGGCAAACCAGAAATAACCTGACTGAAAAGGAATTAATATTTAAAATGGTGAAAATGAAAGAGAACTCCAAAATTCAAATAATGTATACCAAACAGTGTTCCAAATAAACTCTGTCTTCCAGCAATTACACATAGTAAGCTGTTGCTTGACAGCATCATAACAAAAAATAGTGAGCAAAGAAACCAAGCATGCGGAAAGAAGTTATTTTTCCTTTAATACAATCTTACCAGAGAAGAACACAAAATTTATAATTATTGATGGCTGATATAACTGATCCTTAATTCATGCATTATATAATATATATATTCTTGTTATTGTATATACCACAGATATGTTCATGTAGATTAGTTTCTCTCAGAAGCAACATGTCATCTTCGTCGCTTTTGAAGAATTCTTGACAGGAAGCTGAAATAATTTAGAGACAGAATATCCCTACAAGTTAATCTAAATATAGTTTGGAAAGAGAAAACAAACAAAACATTAGATAAAGGCAATATCTAGAAAACTACTGACAGTTCAGGAAAGATGCCATGAGTAGAAATCAGATGACTTTTGCTTGGGTCCTGATGTTGTCTTATGCAACAACTTAAACCAATATTGCCTCTGATAACAGTACTATACATCCACATGATTCAGTTCAGGAAGCAGGATTTAGCTCTGCAAGAGATTTGCTGCATGGTTCCTATGGATTGTGTGTGTCAACTATATATAACCATGACCCACAAGGCTTGCTTGGCAATTAATTGGCCTGGCCCCAGACTTCTTGGAAGCATGTAGGATTTTATTTTAGAAGTCTGCTTTTCTCAAAAGTATTTCTGCTAATCTTGAGATCCACCTTCTTACTGACTTGGTCTCCTGAAAAGCTAGGCTGCACGAACATACTAATTACATGTCTCTCCTGAATTAGTGCTCATTCTATACCATCAAGAAAAGTGGTCTGGCATGGCTCATGTCCATATGACTAAACTCCTTTATGCCCTAAAAATATGATGGTTGCGCCTATACTGCCTAGCAAAAAGTCTTTGATCCATGCTGTCTCCAGAACTGTGGGGGATACGTGGAACTGGAGATTTGCCTGTGAGAGGGCTCATTCCGTGTGTATGGCAGCAGGGACTATTCTGGTAACTGACCCCTGAAATGACCAAGGGGCAGCGTGTGAGTCTGAACTCTGGTCCAATGCAGTTTTTCAACACAGGTGGGCACTCCTTTGTCCTAATAACTTTTGAAACTTTTAGGTCTTGCTGGCTTGCACCCGCTTGCCTTTCTGAGCCCTAAGAAATGCTGTACCAGCAGGCAGGTTTTCAATTAACATGAAGAAATTTATTTTTATTTGGTCTAGAAAAGTAGGTATATAAAGATAGAACAATCATGGCCTTCACAGAAGTTAGAAAATATGTTGGAATTAACAGTGTTCTTAACTGAAAGAGATATCAAAAGTACCAGCCTCAAAGAAACCAGCTGGATAAGGAAAAATAATTTAGCCTTTCACAATAATTGCTTTTAGTTAAGCCTTTTACCTTGATGACATCAAAGAAAATATCAAACAATTTATCAGTTCTTGATCCAGAAAACTATAGGAAAGATGAATCTAGTGGACTAGCTAAAAAGCTGCTTTTGGACAAACAGTATAATTTGAAAATGTCTAGAAAGATCAAATTCCTTCAAAATGACTATAAGAATTTGTGCATGCTGGGAGTCAAATCAGTCTTCTCGATGGCTGCACAAAATCACATTTCTGTTAGAGCTTAAAGGATATCAAAACTGTTCATACAAACAGCAGTGAAATTAGGATTGCAAGAAACTAAGTTCAGAGACAATTATTGTTTCTTTTTCTTTTGTATCTTTTCACTATTGAATCTAGGAAAAGTAATGCTTGGATGATTTAACCTGTTTCTGCTTTATTTCTGTAAATATTTGCATATATATTTATATAACTGTGTATGTCTACATACACATGCAAGTATATGAAATTTAGCAGCTATTTATACAAACATAAATCTCTGTGTAGTTTCCTGCTTTTAAAGGCACCCTAGAAACCTGAGTAACACAAACTGCTTCTGCTACATTGATGCCATAACGAGGAGGTAATAGAAGAACAGAACTTCAGAAATTCAGCATGAGATATTTCTGACAGTAGTAGGTAAATCTACCATTTACTTGGGCTTCCTCAGAAGTCTGACTTTTTACAATAAAATTTTCAACACTGTGCTGTTCTTACGATTAACTTCAAACACTGAATTTAACCACAGAGGCAAAATTCTTTATAATGTTTACTTAAAATAGTCCACAAATTGTCTGCTGTGATACAAGGACCACCAGCTCTGTAAGACAGCCGTGATGACAAATTTTAGGATGAAAGCCAGTGTATAAAGCTTCCTATAAATTTGGAGAACACATTTCCTTCCCTACTTTGTTGCAAATCTCTATTTTGCAACTGTAACTGAGAAAATAGAAAAGCTATTTCTAATGCAAAGAGATTTTGACTATTTTTTTTCTAAATTAGACCCATTAAATGGCCCTTTTTTGCCTTCAATCATCAGGCAACAAAGGCAACAGAGCTGAAATTATAATGTCAAGGAGACACATGCTGTACATGTATCCCTAGTGGACACAACATTTTTGGCAGTTTGTCTTAGGTTTTGTAAAACCTATCATTTGTGCAATCTGAGTAACTTCCTTAATGAGGCATCAAAAATTATGTCCCATAATTGCCCATTTTTGAAGGTTCAAGTGATCTCTTCCTTTCAGACACTGCCATACAAGGGTGAATTTTCTCAGAAATTATGTGGCTTAGTAACATTCATGCTCCTGATGATGAAATAAATGTTAGCTTACCAGCAAATGACTTAATACAGTTATTATATGGATCACAGACTAGTGCTCCCAGTTGAAATGTTTAATTGTGGAAATGAGACATTTTCAGATACTAAACTGAATACCAGTGAAGACATACACTGTATTAAACAGAGTAAAGACATGAACAATAAGTGTATACATGCAAAAACACACATACTGACATACTCGTTAGGTGTGAGAAGCTAACTGAAATGTTCCTGTAGGTTGCCTGTATGTGCAAACTACTTTAAACATTTAGATTAACTATTTGTTTGGTATAACCCTTTTTCATGGATCTCTTTTTGGGATCTAGGCTCAAATTCAGAATCATAATTATCTTGCTTTGCTACAGTTTTCCAAAATTGACATAATATATCAGATTTTCAGCAGAATCTATCTTACTGTAATGAACATGTAGTTCATTTCACACAAGTCTACTTTATTTCCCCAGGGATATACTTTCTAGTTAATAACTACCAAATCTCAGAGAGTTCAAAGCCTAAGCAGATACTGCATTAAGTTTTTGGGGTACAGTCATTACTACAAAGCTTCTGGTAACTGCTGTTTAAAATGTGTTTAATGTTAAGAGCTGCTTTGTATCCTGATTTAGTCTAATTAACAAAGTAAAAACTGCCCCAAATCATATTTTCCTTTATGAGCCTAATTTGCACACTTTGTAGAGAGATTTTAAAACATTACAGGCTGACTTTTGATTGTTTTATTTCAGTAGAATAAAAGTATCTGAAAGAAAACTAAAATACGGAAACTGCTTTTTGGTTTCATCTAAGAAATCAGTGGTTTAACTGTAATCAAGCTGGGTGTTTTCTCCTGTAGCTGAGAGCTGGGAGAACTAAAGTCAATTGCCCCCACATTTTATAGTATTTAAATCTGAATATGTAGGCAGAAAGTCTACTTGATTCTTCACAGATATTTTGTGAATTGTACTTTAATTTCATATTTATTCAACACAAAAGTCCATTGGCTAACCATACAATATATTTCTATGTGGGATTTCATACTGCATCTCTTTACTCTACCTGAGAAGTATCCTTCTTGTTTAGCTGTGAGATAAAGACTCCTGCTTATGACTTATGCGAGTCTAAAAAGAGTAATGTAAGAAATCAATGTCTATATATATTGTTGCTCAATTATTTGACAGCTCAGCTGGTGTAGTTGAGCTGTCTCCTGATTTTAGCTAATGAGGATGGCCAAGAGACCCTCATATACTTTATAAGCAAAGTAAGGTACAAAGTGAACAAACCCAGCTGTGCCAGTAGCACTACTTTGGGAATAAGGTTCCTGAGTAAAATGATTGGCATCCATAAAACTATGCCCTCCACTGCCAAAGATCAGTCACTATTTCCTTTTGTTGTTCATGGACGGAAAACTGAAGAAAATAAAGAACCTATCCTTGGAGGACAGAAGGAGAAAAACTTTTTGAACTCATAGTGAGAACACAAATATTCATTGCAATGGCAATACTAGCCAGAAAAGAGCTAAAGTAGAAATCAGCATCTCCAGCAAACTGCAGTAGTTTACTGCTTTCTTTGAAGTCGTATTAAAAAAGTGACTATTCCTTCCCCCCCAAAAAAAACCCCAAAGGCAGATGACTATGAGTGTGACAGGGGGGTCACACAAGCCAACTTACTTCAACATACTGTCTACTTTGCATGGATATCTTTACTTGTGTAGTTAGGTTTTGATTTGTTTTTTCTTGACAGAACTGCAAACTGAAGAGACTGGGCATGGAAAGGATAATATCCATGACATTGGAACACTTGTCCTCTCACCTGGCACTGCTTCTGGCACCTGTCAGTACAGAGCCCAGGCCTTCTCAACAATAATCTGAAACATGTTTGGACAAGTGTTGCCAGTGTCACTGTCTTTGAATTTGTGTTAAAAGAAGAAATAGAACTTACTATACCCTTTTTGTTTATGTTTCTGTTGTGACTCATAATTGGCAATTAGTTTTACCAGATTATTATGTTTCAATTTATGTTTAATTTAATGATCAGATTAATTTTAAAATTTTGTTACATCTATTTAAAATTACTCATTTTTAATTTAAATTTTTATAGGGTGAATAAAAAGGATGACCTTAATAAGGATTTAATCCAGGATAGGAACTACACTGAGATTTGATTTTTAGCAAACCTATACACCAAAACAATTGGCACAGTTACAAAAGTCATTACACATCAAAAGAAATGAAGTTAAACTATCACAAATTAGATGAATGGGGCTTCAAGATTCTCTGGTGAGACACTGCAGAGAGGATTCAGATGCTCTTGCTGCCACAGCAAATGTCTGTCATAGCTATGTGTGAGTGCTGCATTTGACCTGTGCATCAGAATGCTTTATTTATGGAGCACTTGGCTGAGATTAAAAATGCCTTTTTTCTTTGATGATTTTTTTTTTAAATAAATGGACTTAAAGAAGCTATCTCTTGATAAACCCACTATAGCTATCAAGAAACAGTACCACATGAAATAAAAACCTTGGTTCTTGTCCTGTTGCAGGCACAGTTTCTATGTGTGGCCCCAGGGAACCAGTAGGTAAATGCTTTCAGCCAGGCTGCTTCTGCTTAGCCTCTCTTCCCAGCTTTGCAACGTAACACTCTTAACACTGCGGAGCGCAGATACACAACCTCAGCAGTGAGGATGGTGAGTTGCCCCTTATTAGCGAAGCATGTGCTTCGTGGTTGGATTTGTGTCTTGGCTAAGGAGCAGGGGAAGTCAAACCCTCTCAGACTGAGCAGTACCCAGAACCAAGGTCTTCTGCTTCCTTTCCTCTACCTTGGTAGAAACCTTGAGGTAAACCTCCATGTGTTATGAGTACATCAGCATGACAGACACCCTGTACGCTCTGATGAGTTTGAATTCAAATCCTAGACCCAAGCTCCCTGAAAACACTGAGAGACTTTAAATCCATGGGGGGTGGAGGTAGAGTGGAATTCTATGCAATTACAGAAGTGTTAAAACTTATTGAATGAATGGGTGCACCATGACAACCAAATAAATGAAACATCAAAGTTAGAAGAAAAATAAAATAAAATTAAGATTGCTTTCAAATGAACAGCCCAGGTCTATCTCGATAATCTTTGGGATCTGATTTCACCCAGGAGTACAAGTTCTTTTCCTGTCTTTCAGACACCAGAATTGTTTTGTGGTGTAATTATATCAGTTGCTTATTCTGTCACAATTTGGTATGATGCTTTCCCCTCTCTGCATCTTAAAATTTTCTCACTGAATATTTGTTCTCCTGCTCATTCAACCCTCTAATACTTTCTAATATTAATAAGATAAACAATAAAATGACACTTCATTGTCACAATGGTTGCCATTAGTTCCTGCTGAACATAGTGACAATTTGGACATAATTTTCTGTTGGTCTTGGTGGAGATGCAAACTCCCAACAAACCAGAACAACTTGTCAAATGTGTTAACAAACATACGATGAATAAAAGGAATTCTGCTTTCAAAAATCACGTATTTTCTCACTTATGCCTAAGAATCCTGAAGGTGTGAAAGTAACGATACACTTTTCTCCCTAGAAGAAATTACTGGGTTTATGCTGTTGCTTATTTTTCTTTAAAGAGAAAGTGATAAGCAGACCACCAAGCAGAACAAGAGCAGGGATGCAATGAAGACATGGCTCTGAAAGTTCAATTACTTCTCCAAATGACTTAATGGCCTTTTATTTGGTTGTATTCTCTAAATGTAGCACAGATTTATCCCTTGTGAGCCATCAGGAAAACTCAATTAGTATCTTTTTTATTGCAGTCTTAATATTAGGCCCCTGTTTTTCCCCCCTAATTTGAGGCTGAAATTTGATGTACTCTGATTTTGCAGAATAGTGTGGCAAGCACAGAGTTATTCCTTTTGGGAAAAAAAAAGGAATTTTTGGAAAATTTGGAGAATCTGTAGTAAACTAACTGCTCCTACTTTGGCTTTGGCTTTTTTCACTTTCCTGGTGAAAAAGCATTTTCCTGAATTTCATGGAGCTGTAGCACTCCAGAACCATATGGGTCTGTGCTAGTTTAAAGAGAACCTTGGATTAGGGACGTGTCAGTGGAACCGCATGTGATTCCACCTGTATCTTCTTGCACCTGCTGCACACCCAGGTAAACATCTCACCTTCCTACTCATGCACAGGTGTTTTTTTCACTTTCTTTCCATACTTTTCAGAACAATCTTCTAAAAGACAGAAACCAGAAACACAAAATAGGATTCTTCTACCAAGATTTGAGCACAAATCTTGAAAGGGACACAAACATATAATAAACTTCTTTGTGATCCTCTGTGGGTCAGGATCCCAGCTAGTGCAGCCCAGCACAGGTCCTCAAAATCAGTTTGCACTAGGTGTGGATGGGACCGAGCCATTCTGCATTGCTCTGTATACGGTAACAAACAAAAATGTTAAATGCTTTATGCCAAACAGTCTCATAACCTTGTTTTAAGTATCCCTTCTTGTGGCACATGGTGAAACACATATCTTAACATATGTAGAAAAACACCTGGACATTTTGATCAATTTTTTTTAATTTGGCAATGTCCCTTGAACAGAATATCTGGATGAGGTCTGCTTGAAACAGAAGCTGAGCAAGGAGAACAAAGAAAATATAGTCTAGTTTTGTCAACTCTAAACTGGGGAAGAGAGCTTAGTCCCTGTCCAAAGACGAGTTTTGCCAAAACACATTCTTTAGCAGAATCTCATTCAATTCTTGCCATTACCTTGGTAAAGAGTCTCACTTAAGCCAGCTGCTGTAATTTACTAGAAGTCTTGTCAAAAGTTTATATGTTTAGAAAGTTGCTTTCCAGGGAAAGAAAAAAACAAAAAGCAAAAAACCCCAAACCAAACCAAATTAACTTTTTTACCTGCATTTCTATTTATATTAAATATATTAAAAGTCATATAGGACTACGCAATATCTGTAATTTACCTGTGTGCTTTAGTATTCTGATGAATTGTGACCCTAGTAAGCTGGGTGAACCATCAGAGGCAGGCATAAACAGAAAAAATATGATGTGTAAGGAAGAGTTTCAACCTCAAATTGGCTTATATGTTACAAGAAATGCATTAGCTTATTCACTGACCCCTACAAAAAAATAGAAGTATGTGTAAGCATTTTATGATACAGAGCATTTAATTCTGTAGCCTTAGGCAATGATCTTATTTATCACATTATATCACTGCTAAAAAGCAGGCATCTAGAGAAGCAGCATTAGAAATAAATCTAAAATATTTTTTACAAAGCTAGAAATGTCACTTCTTTGTGAATCTAACTTGACATACCAATAAGAAATTGTTAGAAATAACAGATATTTTATAATACAAAAATATACAGAACAGAAGAATATGCATCAGAAACTCAAATATGTGATATGCTAAAACATAATGGCTTGTCTGCCTCCTGAAACAGGATTAATTACTTGACTTAGCATTTCTATTGTGTTAGTCTTTACAGGCTCTTATAATAATTTTCAATCTAATAAAAGTGACTTTTATTAAGCTTTAACTGAACAAAGACTTATCACACAATTTACTTGAATAATTGAAAGAGCTGCATGGATGAAAAGATACTCCTTTTTCTCACATTCTCTACAATTTCTGTTCTCTGGGTCACCATAGGTGAAATACAGCCTTGTAGAACACGTTTTGACTTCAAAGTAGCCAAACCAATAATAACTTTACTTTCTCATAACTAATTTTAGAATATAATTAAACTTTTCTCCCTCTTGAAATCCAGTCATTCTGTAAGGCAAGTTATTAGTAGTGTTCTGACTTGAACTGGCAAATTTTTTTTGTTCAAGGGTATTACAAAGAGTTCTCAGAGGCATATATTTCTTCCTATAACAGTTTTAGCTGCTCTAGGTGTTATATCTTCATGTGATACATATCTGGTAAGGTTTCTTCTACAATACCTCCTGAAATATTTGGAGGTAAACACAACTAGCCAAAAATAGATTTGCAATGAACCGATGTAGCAGTTAGCACCCTTGTCACTGTTTTGACCTACAATAATCAAAGTATTCTGCAGCAAAGACCTGAACAATCCCCAGTCCCCATGCACACATCTGGAGTAAGAAGTGGTTTGTGCACAAGCAAAAAACATTCATTTCATAAGCAACTAAGCAGGAACTCCCCATCATGTTACTTCCAGCCCCCAAAGGGACGTATGGATCTGAATCAGTAACAGCTCATTTAGATATCTTCACACTGCATACAGCCAGGGAACTTGATCTGCCTGGGATAAGAAGATTGTTAGAAAAGTAGTAAAAATGAACAAACCCAAAACCATACACCAAACTAATTCACTTGGTGTAGAAACCATACATTTAAATTCCATGACCTATTTAAATGCAAAATGTGATTTTAATTTCCTTAAAGGAAACCATACTACTTATATGTACTATGATATTAACATTACATTACTCTTTATGTGAACACCTTGAGACACCCACAGTGTAGATGGAGGTGTCTCCTTTGATTTACCAACCTGACTGCATGGTGCTAAATTATTTGCTGAAGTAGATACAGCTTATGGACAACCAATGAGGAACTGGGCCTGCATTTTAATGTAAAATTGGTTAAAGAACTACAAGGAAGTAGTCATGTAAATGCCACTATCCACATAAGCCCCTGAATAGCAGCTGAATATCTTATAAAAGGTGTCCTCAGGCTGTTGAGTTTGGTGATGCTTTTTAAGGACTTCAAATATTATAAAAATCCCAAGTCCTTTCTCTGCAACTAAACTGTCTGGGTGATTTTGGAGAAGGCAGCAGACTAAATGCTTCTAGAAACTCTAAGAGTGTAGGTCACAGAGCATACTGAAAACATAAATAAGGGACATGTTCAAGTGCACTTTGGATGTATTCCGTTTGGTGAAGTAATTTCTAAATCCTTATAGAGAATGGGTTTCAAATGTTACATGTTGTCCTCTGCTAATTACAGCTTGAAGACATTTGGCTGCACTCCCTCCAGTTTAGGTTTTTGGCTATCATTTCTAGCTCAGGAAATGATTTAATGCCACTTGCTGGTTCTGCTGTAATATTTAAAGCCCCACTTGAACAATGCTGTTTCTATTAAATGAAGGTTGATGCTTTTCAGAAAACAGAGACCACCACATGCTAAGCTGTGCTTTGTTCCTCCCAGGGCAGATGGGGGAGCAGATCCCTCAGGGAAGCTCACACAGTGCACCTTACTACGTGTTTTGGCATACACGCAGGGGATGCTGAAGGGCCAAAGCACTGTGGGTACTCTCATCCCATCTCCAGCTGCACCTCGAGCCTACAGCCATGAGTGGAAGTGAACAAAAGGCACAGAAAACTGTGCTGAACCACCAGGCAGTGCTGCTACATCCCAGGAGACATCAAGTCATGAGCTCCACAACAGCCCTCTCACATTTACTGCTGTGGGCTGTACCCCTGGGGAAAAAAAACACAGTCACTACCATTAAGATGGAACATTAATATGTTACTCACTGTGACCTATACTTACTCTGTAATATATATATTTAATCTGAATATAACATCTCCTTTTAAGTACAGGTGGACTTAGAGACTACTAGCACTTACTATTCACTAGCAGGTCAGTCCTGATGTGTTCTTTGCCCTTTTCCCTTCTGCTCAGAGAGTTTCTATCAGTAGCATACAACATCTTAAGTTCTCACATCAATCCCAGAAAACTGTATTTTCTTGTTGTTATATTTCCAACACTTTTACCCAGAGCACAATTACTACAAAATCTTGACAGGAAATTAAGAAAAAAAATTGATTGACTTGAACCAGTGAAGCAAGGGAAATACTGGAGGAGGGAAAATGTGCAGGGACAAAGAATTGGTACAATGTTTTGTTCTGTTTCCCTGCTAACAGTTGTAAGATAAAATGGTTGTACTAACTCTTAGCCTGTTATGTTGAAATACATTTGGAAAAAGGAAAAATAAATCTGTAATCTTTTGTAAGTTGTTTTAATGCATTTGAGAGATCTGACAATATGGATAGCAACAACAACAACAACAACAAAATAATCTAGGAACCAAGTCAGATGAAGCAGTGAGTGACCAACCTATACAACAAGAGACTCTGCAATTCCTGTGCAAAGGCCAAGATAATTCTGTGCACGGCTGGACTGCATTCAGCAGTGAGACATGTATGCAAGGTCACACAGGTAAGAAAGACAATGCATAGAAAACTTTTGTGTAAATGAAAGGCAAATCCAGCAAAATCAGTGGCAAACAATTTTCATTTCCTTGTGGTTGTTTTGTGGGGTTTTTTGTGTGTTTGGTCAGTATTAGAAGGTAAAACTAATCATGCCTCTACTTTTCTCCACACTCTTTAAGAGCTAATCTACCAGGATTCATTCTCTATCTTAGGAGCTCTGCCTGAAAATAATAATATTGAAAGAAGATTTAATTCTATCCATCATTTTGGTGATTACATATCCAGAATTATTTCAAAAGGGCAAACTGCTTTAAACCAAGCTAAAGTATTCTGATACACAAAAGATAAAGATCATAAGATCTAATATACCATCTAAGCCACTGGGTTTGCTGCTCTATTTGTCCTTATACAGGTTTTTTGTAGTTGCAAGTTTTTCCAATTTGGTACTGAAAATTCATTAAGATATGAATGACCTAGCGAGAATGAAGTTCTGACATCAATATCTTGCAATCAACCTACCACAAATGCTGTGCTGAGGTTGTGATAGTCATTATTCAATATACAAGCTGTACAGATGGTCAGCTAAATCTCATGTCACTGCTTGCAATCTCCGGTGAAAAATGTAATCAAGAAAACCTGCTTCCAGCCAAACTGAATTTTTGGTACTAAAAAGAGATGTTTTGTTTTCGTGATTAAATGAAGTTCATATGGGCCAAATATTCGCTTGCCATAATCAAGTATATGAGCAAAGTCTTCATCCATTCTAAAGCAGTGGCTGGTTTTTTGGAAAATGTAGTAGCAAAACTAGACATAATCCAAAGCAAAGGTCTTCAGGTCCAGATGTATTTCTTATCCTTTTTCAGAAAAACTGTTTCCAGTCTTATTAGGACTGGCTCTTTTCTTTCCTTTCTTCACTTCCATGTACTTTATTCAGAATTGTTTTCTGGGTATGAGTTTCCAAAATGTTAATATGTTTTTCTGTGAACCGAGAGATAACAACATTGATACATTTTCCAGATTTTACAGGGTCAGGCATCCACAAAACAGCTAGCCAGTGTATCAAATTCAGGTAGTCAGATGGCTGTCAGGCCACAACAATGTTTGTCTACTGAGTTTTTTTACTTGTTTGTTGCAGCTTGTTAGAATTCATATATTTAAATTACCATACATTTTTATGAAAGATGTGAAAGAAAATATAGGTGTTTGACCAGGGACAAAATCTCAAGGTTCTATAATTAGAAATACAAATACTTTTGGGACACATTGTAAATCACAATTTTTGTAACACTTCTGCAGTACCATGCATTCTCTGTGGTTTTGTCTGATTTAGTTTCACAATTTGCAAGTGTCAAAACATCTTCCTCCTGCCTCTATTTACACAGAGAAATAAGGCAAATCCAAGTGCAAAGAGAGCTTGCCATTACCTTTTCTGTCAGGTTTTAAATCCATCATCTGATCAGTTGTTCTGCTTGTATTCCCCCTCATCCCTCTGAAGCAAACTGGAAACTCTGAAACGAAAACTCCTGCAAAAATTGAAAAGAACTTCCTACCCTCCATATGAGACAGGAATTCCAGCCCAGTGAAGGACTTCTCAAAGTGGGAAACAAAAGCACAGGGACAAGCACAACTGGGATTTCTTTCCTCTTTTCCTTAGTGCTAAGCCTATTTTCCCTTCCTTACAGCCCCTCAGAAAGTTTCTCCTCGCTCCACTTAACTACTATATATGTCCATCGTATAATCCTTGTGACCTGAAAAATTGTCTTTATCTCCTTCTTCTCCCTGGGCATCCAGACATCTGAAGGAGGTGAACGGGACAGATCAAGAGTGGCTATTGTGCATTTTTAGATAAACTGCTCAAAGACATAAGGTTAAAAAAGAATTGAACTTGTGACTGGAAAAGTGGGAGGAAGATGAATACAGAGCCAATTAAAGCCCGCACACAAAAAAAAAGAGAACAACATCAAAAAGCATCTATCTCCTCAAACTGGCATGTGATGCAATGCTGCTCATTTTCAAAGCAGTACACAAACATTAATTATTCCTCACAATACACCAGTGAGATAAACAAGAATCACTTAATGCTAGCCAATAAAGTAATAAGGAAGAGAAAGACTTTTCTTTTAGAAGTGTATTAGAACAAAAGGTCATAGTGAGGGAATGTACTGGAATTAAGGCTGTTTATGAACAAATAAAGGCAGCAGGGAAACTAGTGATGATTATAACAACACCAAGATGCTGAATTCTAGTCACTAGAAACTAGGTGTCTAATTGGAGCTAGTCAGCCCAGCGTCCCTTAAAATTCCTTGGAAAAAAATAGTGACTTCTAAGTGTGGTTCACTCTACTTGGATTTCTATCTTTGAGCAGTTCTAGAGGTGTTCATAACTCTTTTTGGCCATGAGAAAAGCCCAGCTGAGACTAGGGATTTGGTCCTGAGTTCTGCGTTATTAAATGAGGAGACAACTCCATTTCTTTGCATCTATCTGCTGCCTTTCTCATCTTATACTGGAAGCTCTCTGGAAAGGGCTGTGTTTTATTGTGTGTTTATTCAGTGTATATACTACAACATGGCTTTTACCTATGCCTAGGGCTCCCAAGAGGTACTGCAATACACTCAAATTTCTAGGAAAAGAATTTTCTTCAGACAGTGGTAATAAGAAATCAGCTTTTCTGAATATGTGTGAAATTACAGCTTTGGGGAAAAGAAAGTTGAACGTGGCAATAATGCAGCCATGTAGTAGCATAATGGAGTGTAAGTGGTAACCAATATAGTTTGGGGGTTACATTTTGGAGGGGTTACAACTTTTGCTGCAACTACCAGTTTTCCCTTTCAAAGGGAACATAAAAATCCTTTTTATAACAACTAAAGACACTACTACTACAAAGAAAAAAAAAATAATCAAAACCTAGTGATACCCTGCAAACTGCCCAGATTGTGGCATTAATCCAGATTAATTATTGTTATTGTGATTTTTAATAATGCACATTGCTATACACCGACTTTGCTGAAGGAGAGCATCTTATATCATGCACAGAGTATTAAAGTCACGGGGTTACTACACTGTTTCTCTGGAATTTTCCAGGAAAAATTTAGACTCGGTCTCATACTTTTTTCCCCAGCATATCTGAGTTCACTTAGGCTGTGGAATACCTTTGTGTGGTAGTCGAAATGCATTGTTTAATTCTTTTGGATTAAGCTAGTTAAAATGTGGCATAATAATAGTCTAGCGACATTTCTGATTCCTGTAGATTCTGTATAGAATTGCTGGATGTAATTGCAGTGAAGCTCAACTGCTCAATACAAAAAAAATAGTTAATTCATCATATTTATGCTTTTTGAAAAAGAGCAAGCCAAGGCCCACATAGGCTCTGAATATGTAATAAACCAAAATGAACATTTAAACCTAGAGTTTTCACTTTGCATTTTCAGAAAGGTTTTTTCTCTGTTTTGTTACTTATTTATTGAAAACCTTTCCTGAACTCCCATCACTGATGTGTCTGAATCATCAGCTTATAAATTGAGTCATTCCATTAATTTGGGCTTGATAATGTTCAGCCAAATCTACGGACAGTAAAACATATTCGTAGGCAAATTACCAGGAAAGAAATAAACAAGAAACTAGTAGACAAACTCTATTCCTAATAACTATAATTAGGCACCCTGTGGTTTTCTGAATTTTGTGTATTTTGATCTCAGTACAGTTTTTATTAGTGAAAGAATTGGTGTTACCCCATTAGGAGACTGATCATTTTCTAACGGACTTCTTTGCTTGGCCAGAATTCTTGTTAAATCCTACCTGTTTCAGGAGACTTTTCCGACATGCACTGCGACTAGGCATGGCAACGGGAAGGCAGCGGCGGGTGGGAAAGCTTGCCTCTCAGAGAGACATGGCATTGCAGTTCAGCTCATCTGGACCACGCGAGAAGCTGCAGCATTTGGCTCCAAGTTCAGACCTTAGCAGGCTTTAACCAGAAGTGACTTTGAACCTTTCTATGAGCTGGAACCTGTTACGGTACTCTTTGCTCAGTCTCTCCCTGGGATTTTAAGTGTGATTTAAGTAAGATTTAAGCTGAGCTGCACCCCAGCAGCCTTGCCCCATGGGAAATGGCATGCCCAGACACAGCAACACAGCTCCACACAGAAACACCCGAGAGCCCCAAGAACTCAGGCAAGCCTGTGTGGTCCAGTGTGGCGCTGATCGCAGGTCTTAGAACCGGGAAGCCACATCAGCCTGATGCTGAGCTCTGCTAACCTGTCTCCCTTCCTACAGGGCTCAGCATGCAGCCCTATGACACCTAATGCAAATCTAAACCTGTCCTGCTGTCCTTCCCAGATCTTCCTCCCATATGTTCCTGACCCTCCCCTTCAGCAGGCACTAGTGTGCCTCTCAGCAATAAACTGCTCCAGGGAGCTGCTCTGGCTGAAAAGAAGTTAATTTTTCATTTGCTTATATTTTCTACAGGGTTTATTTTTGCTCTGGATTGGTTCTCTGGGACGATTTACTGCATGGCCAATTTAGGCAAGAAAGCAAAAACATGAGGGTATACATAGGTGCCATTGAGATGTAGCCAGTGATTACAGCCACGTGGACTTCGCTCAGGCTGTCATGGAAGTTTGTTGCAATTAGAGTAACTGGCTTGTAGTTCCTGAGCTAGAGCACTCACAGATGCCATTGGTGTCTTCCCATAGAGCTGAGCAAACACAGGAAGAACTGACCTTTGAGGGAGCTTGCTATATAGGTAAGTAACACAAGACAGTGAAAATAAAGGCTGTGCCTTCATTTACTTGAGGAGGCGGTGGCAAGGGGAATGTAATGATCATAACTGGTGAAATCTATTTACTAGACTCTGAGAATTTTCCAGCATAATTTTTTCAGCCTCCTGTCGTACAGAGCTGCAGTCGTTATACTAACTAAGCAGTTACAAGCAAGAGTTTAGTTGTTTCTGTTCCTGACCCTGCATCTAGAAGGAGTAAATTGGTCTGCTTGTTTTTAAGCATCCAATACTTTACATAATTGTCACCAAATTAATTTTTCTCTTGGTGACAGGTAACGTTGCTGAATTGAAGTTCAGGAGAGGGCACCATACAAACTGCTTACTAAGATGCATAAAATGTCACCTTTCCTTATCCTCATCTGCAGTGAGAAGCTATAGTCTTCTTTTGCTGAGTATTTGCTGGTGTGCATGTTGTCTGAGATACCAGTTTATGAATGCTGGATCTATGATCAGATTAGGATTATATAATGTTAGCATGGATAATATTAGGGTGGTAACAGTACTACTACTAGGTACAACAAAATATGACCTAGAAATCCCCATAAACATCAGCAAATTCAGTGTGAGCAGATACTTTGGAGCACAACACTAGTAAGTCCTCTCTCTTGTACAGGTTCCCTTTCGATGACTTTTTATCCTTCACAAGCAACAAGACAAGTCTTAGAATAAAGTAAGTTTTGAAAGAGCTGTTTGTAGCTTTTAAGATACATAAAATGGAAACACTTTCTGGGCCATTGTGAAAGTACTAACAAGTCCCATCTGTTCTCCCATGTTCATCAGGCATACCAGGGAAATTTATAAAGAATGATTGTTAACACAATCCATTTTAATCTCACTGTGCTTAATTTTTAAGATAGTTTTTAAATATCTTCAGATACATTTATCAGGATGCTGAAAATGTCAGAGAAGAGACAAGAACTTTTTTTCTCATAACTGGAGTTTCATAACTAGCTTTAAGCAAATGGTCTGAACTACATATCTTAAACTTTATCACATAGCATTACTTTTAGAAAGGTAACACACGTCAGAAAGAAAACTATTATAAACTGAATACATCCCGATATAGAAAAGGAGGGATGAGAAAAAGAAACAGCAATATGCTAAAGCTTGTGATCGTGTATTTTGGAAATTTTTTAGCCTGTATGCTAATAAACCTACAAATCAGAAAAAATCATCATAGAACTTACAATTATCTTTTTTTGTTGTTAATAATTAGATTTTTGATGTGGTATCGTTAATATCTTCATGAAATTAAATAAGGAGATGTCACCATCAGTTTTGAAGAATTAAGCCTGTAAAAGCAAACAAAAATTCCTCTCATAACTGCAGATTGTTTCCATACAGTTGTCAAACTCCCTCCCAAAATGAAACATTTTAGATATTGAAATTAAAAATTACTTCTCGTCATCATTCTGCTTCCTCACAGCTTCCTTAGGACCTATTCTCCAAGTTACAGTGCAGGCACTTTTTTCTGATTTACACTTTTAGAATTAATGTACTGGCTCTAATGAAACCCTTTGTCAAAATAACTTCTCTCCTTCAAAACTCATTATAAATGTAATATCATTTCATTTTGGTTCACCTTAAAACGTAACTGTTTCCTAATACAAATTTGACTCCAGGATCCATAAAGTAGCTGCCTATTGTCTCAAATTAGTCTTATTATCTAGTTTGCCTGATAAAGAAGTTAACACTGTAGAGAAGCATGCAGAGCATGTGTAAGGAACCAAGAGCAATCCCATCACTGCAAGAAAAAGAGTAAAAGAAAAAGCTGTTATTTCTCATCAACACACAGAAAACTAGATTAGACAAAATGAGACATATGTCAATTATTTTAGGAGTAAGTTCTCTTCCCACCATTTGGCATCCACAGCATAATTACTAAAACATATTCCCAGAGCAAACCCAGGAAATTTAAAGAGTAACTAAGATATTTTACATGCTCATTAGTCTTTTTGTACATCATTAAAATGGCTCTGAATCCAATCTGCTTGAAGAACTGTATGCCTCAATAACAGAAAAGAAAGTAATAACTATAAAGATTTCCTCCTCAGATCTCAAAAGGTGGCAGGTATTTCGGACCAGCATCTGGTAGCATATTCCTCAGGCGTGTATAGTCATGGCTATCTGCAGCACTGGCACACTCTGGGACAGAATAATGTCTTTTTCCTATCTTCTCATGGCACCCAGACATAATCTCATCTTACATTTTTTAAACAGCCTCTGCTCATTGTGAGTTAAACCTACCTGTAGAGTAATTTAGCCAAATTCCTCTAAGCTATACTCATTTATAACATAAAGAAATCTGGCACCTCAGTACTAACAGAGCCCAGGAGATCTAATGAATTTTCTTAATGAAGTTTCTTGGAGGCCAAATGAAGTAAGTATTTTTCATGACTTATGGCTGTGGAGAGACCATGCTGCGCTGTGTGTCCTTTGCAGCTGCAGCTGCATTCAAAGGTGACCAAAGAGTGGTACCCACCTGCTAGAGGGAATAGCCCACCCTCGCTTTAGTGTACGGAGTTCTGCAGCACCCCCGGCGGCGACTCAGCACTGTATAACCTCATCCTTCCACCCTGCTCTGCTCCCTACCTGAGTGTTCACCTGAAGTGGCCACAGTGAAGCCTGGGTCAGCTCAGCATTGCTGACACCAGTGGAGACACCAGCCGTGAAGCACAGTTCTGAGGCAGCACCAAGGACCAAGGACAGTCAGTCCTGTCCCCCACTCCCATACAAGTCTCTGTTTTCCCAGTTCATATAGGTCATGGCCCCCCAGAGCCCTTCCTCTGCCCTTGCTGCTCTGGGCTCGCTGCTTTCAGCCTGGGAGACATAAAGGAAGACAATTTATGCAGGAAAAAGACCCTGCACCCAAAACCACACCTACCCAGGGTACCCATGCACACACACACCATCCATCAAGTCTGTGTCATACGTGCTTATTTAACCACAAACACACGACTGCTGATGGACCGCTTCTTTACACATACCATATTTCTAAAGCATCTCAGACTGCACTCACTTAGAGATGAAGACTTGCAGCAGCTGATCCTCCCTACAGCTGAGAGGCTGGAGTGAATTAAGGTTTCTAAACCTGCTTAATGGAAGGATAGGGGGCTTGGCACTCCACAGCCCCTCAGGGACCTCTGTCCCGCTGCCCCAGGCTCTGGTGAGTACCATACCAACACACTGCAGTTACGGATCAGGAGGTCTCTGGATATAAATTCTCCATATATGGCTATTATACATTTTTTATAGAGTAAAATTTTCTGGTTGAAGTACCTGTTATTTGGCCTTACTGCCGACATAATTTACTTTGAAGTTAAAGAACAAGGAAAAAGAACGGACTGCAAGGAAAATGTATTCCACCGAGTGAAGCAAGTCCATTAAAGGTGAGTTCCTGAGCACTTTCAAGAATACTGTTCAAACTCTTCAAGCATTTATCTCACCTGGATACACTGGTTCCTTGTGTTAAAAACTTCATAGGGACGTGCATTTTGCACTTAATGAGTAATGTGGCCTTTGCCGCATGAAAGGAAATTCATTTTAAAACACCCTTAATTATTACTGTGGTCAGCCTATGATGTTGCTAACTCAGCAGAGGGAAAAACAGTAGTGCAGAACGTGTGTTTGTTCTGGCAGTAACGTGATTTATATATTTACCCATATGCCAGACCAGGAAGGCAGCTGGCCCCAAACAGAATGACTTTCTGAGAGGAAGCCGTGCGGGAAGTGACCCTACTCTCGCTTTACTCAGTGGCAATATCTTGTCTGGAGGCTTCTGCTTATCAAAGTAGGAGAGAGTCATGACACGTGAAACACTAAGCACTTAAACTCGCCATCAGTAAGCACCAAAGGGAAGGAGTACCGATTAAATCCAAGCTCGCTTGTGACCAAAGGGGATTTCTGCAGCCTCAGGTATGTGAGATTGGGTTTGACGGCCACAGGCGCTTGCCTGAATCTAATACTGAAGTCAACCTTAAAGAAAAGAAGACTCAGCCACTAGTGAGGCTTGTGCCTGTGCTTTAGGTGGTAGCTGAGGTCTGATGAGCCATGTGGCAACGTGAGATGACACAGGAATACATGTTGCATGGGGCAGGTATTACAGTGGATAAGGAATTTTTGAAGTGGCCTTGTTTGCCTCATTTTTTACTTTCTCCCTCAATACGACTGCCTTCTGGCAGAGAACAATTTCCTGTAAAACAGGAGAAAATGAGGCCATGCCATGCATAAACTGTGAGTCACTGATGACCCGTTACCCTACATGAGAACTGACATGATGTAAGTTGAAGATGTTACTTCTGCTGAGAGCTGTGGTGCAGTGAAGCCAAGGGACTTGTATGTGTACAAGTCTGTAGGGATAAGCACAGAGAAGGGAAGTCCTGCTCTCTGGACACTTCGTGACTCCCATATCAAACATCCCAGGGCCTCTCAAGTCCCAGGCAGGCACCCCACCGCCTGACCTGCAGGGCTGTGCTCACACCCGCTCTCACTCTGATACAGAAAGAAATCTCTCTCTTCTGTCCCCGCTGCTTCAGCTGACACAAAGGCAGGCACATCATTTGTATTACCCCTTGACTTTTGCCAATGACTAATGCATTGCAGAGTATATGTATATCCATCAGCACTTGCAGAGTGAAAGCAGCTGTCAGGTGCCGAACTGTTGCGCTAAGGAAGGGATTAAGGTGTAGGGGCTTAAGGGGATTAAGGCACAGGAACGCTTATCTGGTGTGGTCCAAGTGGATTTAGGGTTGAGGGAGCGATGCAGGCACTCGGAGAAAATTTATGCCAGCTGCAAGCTGCACTCCTGGTACCAGTGTGCTATGGTACTGAGTAGCATGCCTATACTGCTGCTGTCACCCACGCCAGGGAGCGATCCTGGAGTGCCGCTCAGGTGGTGTCGAATGGCTCTTACCAACACTGCAGAAAGCAAGCCTCTCTAAAATGGCTTGGTTCTTCTCTAGGCAGTTGCTTTGGTGCCTTCCAAATGTTTCTTCGACTATTCATGATTAATTATTTGAGAAATAAATTTGAGAAAAAAAAAATTAACTGCAGAAAGGCCAGAAACAAATACAGGTAAATGCAACCTTAATGATGGAAAAACCCCACAAATGACAGTGCATGGCAAGTTTATTCAGAGCTAAAATGCTTCTCAAGATAGGTTTGCTTTATCTTGACAGCACTGCTGTTTCAAATCAGCTTTCATAGCACAAATGCATATATTTGTATGAACCTGCACACTATTCATAATATAATTTTATTTTGAAAAAGAAAAATCTCATCAAGTCTGTATGTTGGGAAGAAAAAATCTGATAATGACTTAGCAAAAGTAAATTTGTAAAGTCCATCTTGATTCAAAAATAACCACACAACCATAACGTCCAAGCCTCCTCAGCTGGCATACCTGTGCTCCCAAGGCAGGAGAGTCATTACGCTGGAGATGGAGCCAATGCTTTTTAAGCATTTTAAATAATTTTTGACAGATGGTCCAGATGAGGCCATGGCAGTTAGCTGACATGTAATCAAGATCCACACTGGAGTAACACGTGCTAAGATGGAAGGAGCGCATTTGCTGTAGGTGGGACCCTGGCTCCTGTGCTGCTTGCTGCTCTCAGTCATGACAGCAAGCCTGTTTGTGGGACTGTGCTGAATGTGTTCTCTTTTTAATGGGAAGCTTTCTAAAAGCGGATTGCTTTCTTGTTTTGGAAAAGCATCTGTGGAACAACACTCTCAACCTCACATTCACACACATTCAAAGAGAAGGAAACATTACACTGGAGCCTGTGATGATAAATCTACCACAAAAAGCTGGGACATGGCATGCAGCTGGGAGACAGTGACCACTGATCCCAGCATCTCATGAGCTCTTTTGTGCTGCTGAGTCTTGTCAGGCAACAATTGAATGGTTAATTTATTTTCTGATTCATAAAACAAGTTTCATAAATTTGCTAGAGCTGTATTTTGATTTTGTCTCCAAGCTTGACAAGTTAAAGACAAGCAAGAAAACTGTGCTGGAGAAAAGAAGATACTGCACCTCTACTGCAGCATGCCAAAGTGCCTTTTACATAAATGTTTCATATACAAAATCAAATAAACTAACCGTATCAGCTCTATTTTACAAGCATTCACCTCTACTCTCTTTTAAATGAGGTTTCTTTTTAATTTACCTTTCTATTTTTGATCTATACTACAGATAATTTACTCTCTTTTAGAAGTAGTGCTGTGTTAACCACTGCCTTTAATCAATTACTTTGAACATTTCTTCCCATTGGTTTTCTCTTGAAAACTACCCAAGGATTTAATAGCCCTAAGGTACCCTTGTAATTTCTGACAAAACAAATCTGAACTAAACTCACCTGCCTGATCTCGGTAACGTCAAAACAGGAAAAGAATTTTCCAGCAATAATCTGGTTTTAATTACTTGGTTTTACTTGCTATTTTTTTTTTTTTTACTTTCTACACTTGTTAATTACTTGCAAAGGTGCTTGCAACTTTGAAAGTCTCAGCTTTACACATATCAGAACATATTTGACTTCTAGCTGTTGTCTTTCAAAAATAATTAATTGTCATTAAAACAGTCCCTTTTAGAAATAACTTCCTTAATGGTTTATATTGAAGGAAATCTATTAAGGTTCTTTTCATATTGCTTTATCTTGAGGGCAAGTTATTTTTTTAATGTTGCTGCAAATAAACTGGGAAACAAGAATGGATTTTAAATTGACATTCTGCTATTATATTACTGAATCATTGTATCTTATAGTAGACACGTTCCAGAATTGAAATTTACCATATTAAATTTACCAAATTAAATTAAAAAACAATGGATGCATATATTACTATATAGAGAGATAGAGATTCTTGAAAATAAATATACTGTGAGAAAACTCATTGCTGGCAAAACAAAGACACTGGAAGGAAAACAATGGCTGAAGAGCTGCAGAAATACTTGCATGCATTTAAGCATAATTTTAATACTTCATAAAATGTACGTTTAAAAAACAAAGAGATGATAGATGATATGTTTTTCAGGGATCACTCTGTGGTCAACGAATAGAAGTTATCTCACTCTTCACAGTTAGCTAACTTTTCAAAGTCTCGCTTTTTTCCTCTCACAGTACTTATTAGTCTAACCTATAGTTACTGATTTACCATTCGTACTAGTTCTCTAGCAAAGTGAAAAGAAGGAGAAGAAATTAAAACCTGATCCACTGAAATCATTGCCATTTGCACTGACCTCCATAAGGCCAGGTTTCTATTTATTTTGAAAGCCAGAATATCTCATAACCTCAGCTTGTCTTTCCAGCTACAGGTTATTTCTGCCTTGACAGAACAAAGCTCTGTCTGCGTATCTGAGCCTGTCAGCAGCAACCTAATAGAGAATTTTGCTAGCAGTTATGATGTTGATTTTCTATGTAAGCACTGTTTTTAACTGACATCTGGTGACATATTGGCATAGGAACAATCTAATTCTAAACCAGGAAAAATGTTGGGTAGAGAAGGAAGAGTTCATCCTCACCAGTGAAGACAAATTCTAACAGTTCTCAGAAGTTTCTACAATTGTTTCTTCCTTGGTCATTTTCAAGCTGACTGGTAGATGTCTTTGTTTCTAGGAAGCATCAAAGAAACCCAAAATATCAAAAAACCCCACCAAAACCCAAACCCAAAAGGCAGGAATTCAGCTTCCACTAAGGCTTGCTTGCCTGTATCTAGATTCTCAGTCCTGGACACCAACTTCACTCTGGACTCAACTGCAATGGAATTGAATAAATGGCAAGGGAATGGACATGTTAAGTGCTATAACTGCTCCCCATGACATGCATTAAAGCAGTGAAAGCAGAAGGTCAGGCTAGCACCAAAGGTCCTTCCCACTGCCCTTCTCCTCCTTTCCTGGGTGAATCTGACAAGCCACGATGGTACAATACGTACAAACACGGAACAAATTCCAGAGGTATTTTCTGGACAATCTGCATTGGTTTTGGTTTGGGTTTGCTTTTGCTTTCACTTTTGGTTCTGTTGCTGCTGGTTTAATTGATAATGCAATATGATTTTAAAGTATTAATCTAAATTACTTTAACATTCATTATTGTCTTTTATTTGCCAAGTTTTTAAAAGGAGTTTCTTAACTGTGCTTCTCTTCAATTTTTATCCTTGACCATTTTTCTCAATTGTTAAATATAAGGAATAAGTCCTTCATTGCCCCATCAATTTTTATAAGACATTATATATATACCTATTCGCAAGTGTTCTGAAACAACACTTTGCTTTGAACTGTCTGAACTGAACAAGTGGACTAAGGAATTCATGCATAACTTAAAGAAGACGTAAGTCTAAACTAGGCAGGTTCCTAAGCTGCCTTAGGCTCCCCTCAGATTTTTGCCTGATATTTGCTGTCTCCCTGGACTCCCCTTCACAGTCTGTTCTCTAGTACCACTTATCAGAAGGAAGGACGGTCTTGGAGGGTTTCTCAATGGGTTGGACATGGGTGACCTTTTTGTTTCTCGTTTTCTCTTCTGGGTAGTATATAGATATGCTAATTTCACCCCCATGACAGAAATGCTCAGCCACAGCCCTGTTATTCCAACAGCCAGCCATACCTTTCCAAAACACTTTCCTTTTGGATTTTCTAGTATGTTTTCAGCCATTGGACATCAAAGACTTTCTATAAGGTTGTATAAAGATTGCCTGAATATGTAGAGCTTCTTGACCATAATCAAATCAATGTTTAATGCAATTCCCCAAAAGCTAAATAGACCATGAAAAGTGTTTAGACTTCACATTATTCCACCTAATTTTTGGGAGCCCTGAAAACCAAATTAATTCCTCTAATTTTCTATAAAATGCCTGGTAGGTTTCCCCCCTAGATTTCTGATGAAAATATCAAAAGAACATTGGTTTGAACAACAATGCTAGCAAGCCCTTAGAAAAATTCACTTTCTCCATTAAACAGGTATATTCTCAGATACATTTTTTGAAAATTTCTAACTATTTTTCAAAAATTAGTCTCATATAAGATCAAGTCTTATAAAGAGATTCTGGTTGCTTCATCTGAGAGAGTGGCAAGATTTCACAGAGTTTTCTCTTCAGCATTTGTAGCTGGCTGGTCTGCTCTCCACTGAAGTGTTTGATTTTTTGCGTTCAAATGACATATTTCTGGAACCAGGACTCAAATCCTTCCTGTTAACCTCGGACCCAAAGGCTATCTAACCCTATCTAATGGATTTACCTTCCCTAACAGTATTCATGGCTGCAATACTTGATTAGGGACAAAAAGGTCTTTTCCTTTTAATTTAATTTACCACTTGAATGAATCTCAGGGACACTTCTTAAAATCCATAATTTTTCAGAGACAGCTGTACAATGGGTGGAAGAATTCTTAAGGTTCACTGCATATACATTGTCTCAGATGTATGGATAGAAAATGCAACATAAAGGTTGAATAGTGATAAAATTATATAGTGCATAACTTCAGAGAAATAGCCTCAAAGAAGTAAGTGGAAGTCAAACCGTGAAAAATGTCAGCGGACTCTTGTTTCTCCTATTTGAGTAGAGGAATTGTTCTTTCTGGTGAGTAATAATGATCAATATTTAAAAGTTAGGCTACATTGATCATATTAAAAGAAATGTATGGGAAATGTAATATAGAAACTCATTCATCTTTTTTCTGTTAACTTCTCCCTAGAAAATTACCTGAAGATTTATAGTGAGAGCAGATCAATCAATTCAGACTCAACAAATGGGTAATTTTTCAGTGCTAAGGGAATCAGAATCAACAGAAAGCTGTTGATAAATGTAGAATAAGGCAATTCTTGACAAGGATCCAGTTATAGAATTTAATTCTCCAATAAAGAAATTAGGGCCCAAATACAGCAAGGGAAACTAAGCACATGCAAAACTACTGAGAGATGTACTGAATACACATGTTTTCCTGGATCTGGTTCCTACTTCAGTGTCCTAAAAAATACACTTTAGACAAGAGGTCATAACTGCACAGAAAGCAGGAGGAGCCCCTTAAAACAGGTAATTGCTAGATTCTGACTAAAAGAATTCATTACAGTATTTTTTTTTAAAACTTGCTGATTCAGTTAAGGAACAGCAATCACAGCAGCTCTGAGAACTACAGAATCAGGGCCAATACTGTCTGAAATATCAGATGAAGAAATTGTAACGAAACACTCTTCACTCAGCTTACATGGAAGGACACTGTATTCCTGCAAAGCTTACTTTTGACAGAAACCTCTTCCATTACTCTACTTTGCTAAGTGTAACATTCTAATTGCATTTATATAAATAATAGGGGAAAAAATAAAGCAAATATTTTTGCAGGAAGGGATGTCTGTAGTTTTGTTAAATGCCCAGAGTACCAGGCTGTCAGCTGGTCCAAGGCGGAGATAAGGTCTCAGTTTCTTCTGTTGAATTAAGAGACACTGGAGGAGGCAAAAGGAGAAAATGGCTCGGAGCCTGCCTGTGTGGTGCAGTGGTGAAGTGTCTTCAGCACCCACGTATTACTGTTCACTTTGCCTGTTATTAGCCTGACATTTAAGACACTGTTACGGCTGATAATTCTGAAATCTTTCAAGCAGAGGAAAGAACTCGGGTCCCTAGTATGCCTAGAGATTTCTCTAAAAAATGAGCTTTTTTAGACAAGGAAGCCATTGCTGCTTCTGCACATGCAACTTAAAGACTGAAATCTCTTGCTGTCCACTCTGATTCTTATCAAGAAAAAGGAAAAAAAAAACCTAAAAAACTTCAGATGCTACCTTAAGGAAAGAATACGAGCTGCAAGTCCTAAGCAGAAGGAAGCATCTAGTAGTATCATGTCAGAGCAAACAACCAGATCAAAGCCACAAATGTATTCTCTTCTTCTGTTAACTGAGATAATTGGGTTCTTTTGATGCTGTTTTGGTTCAGTTTAGAAAATACACAGAATTACAGGACTGGGGGGCAGGGTATCTTCCAGTAAAAGTTTGTCCAAAATAATGTAATGTTGGACCAAAATATGAATGAAAAATAAATGCACATTAGTGATTAAGCCCAGATTTCTGAAAAGAAACCCATATAATATCTTTTACTTTACGGCACAGAGGTTTAATATAAATTAATATAACAACAACAAAAAAAGCTGGACACAAAGGTTGCTTTAGCTGTGCTATTGCAGGAACAATGGAATTCCCCAACAATTCATTCTTTTCTCTTAGAGGCTAGAGAGCTACTTGTAATTAATTTGGTGTCAGGCTACCAAAATATGGACAAATTTGGATATTTATTGATTTTTCTCTTGTTTTTCATCTGCCTGGTTAGAAAAATAAGAATAATAAAAAAAAACATACAAGGCTTTTGTGAGGAGTATTTGTGAAGAGTAACTAAGTACTAAAAAACCAAATTACATGTCTGTCTTAATTTCCTAAAGAATTATCAAAAAGAAAATAAGCAGTAAAGCATCAAATAGCGCCTTTTCTTTAATTTCCTAATTTTAAAGCTTTATTTTTATTCACTTGGTCCAAATATTTCCTGACATCATACAAAGAAAATTGCAATTGCCTGTTGAAGCTCTTACATAATCTTTACTGAAAAACAGCAGGTTTTACATTCCTAATAATAAATACCACTGTGAGAGAAGAAAAACTCTTTATCTTTCATTAAAATTGTCTTAAAGTATCCTATTTAGATATCTGCATCCATAATTAAATCCCCTTAGAACACAGCTTTAAATATTTCTACAAAACTCACCTTCTGACCATCTCAAACAAGTCTTGTGATTTAAGATGAGCTGCCACTGAACTAGAATTTATGGCATCAAGTAATTTCATGGCAAAGACATAGCATCAGGGCCCTGACAAAAATTCATCTCTCCTTAATCATAATCAAAATAATCTAAGAGTAACTTCTAAACTATATACACAATCAATGATTTTCAAGTAAATATGGTTGTTTTTCTTGTTTTGGTTGTTGGTTTTTTTTTTTTTTAAATTATAAACTAAGTTCTCTCCTTGTCTTTGTGGGAATGTTTAAATGCAAATAAACTGTTCACTGTTTTGTTTCACTTTGTTTTTTAGTCCTCTTGTTTAAAACTTGAAAGATAATTCTTACTAATGCCTGTGAGGAGTTTCTCTTTCATTAAAAGCACAGTTTGCCTGTGTTGCGTAGAACTGTATCAGATAATGCTGGTCCTTTGCCAAGTACAACATATTTAAAGCAAAGCTCTGTTTAATAGCAACTGCATGTTATCTGATCTGTTAAGCTATTCCTGGGTTGCATTTTAAAACATGAATGTCTTTTTTTTTAAGGAAAAAATACGCTGAATTAGTGTAAAAAACTTCAGGAAATAACGAGGCTTGTCCTTTTAGTATCTTAAGGGAAAGCAAGCCTTAAAGGGTATTATCTATTCACTTGATCAACAAAGATGTTTTCCTGACTTTTTGAATATCCATGGTTTCAAAACTCTATTAAAATGTAACAAATTCAAAACCTGGTTCTCCTTTACTTCAAAATGTATTTCTTAACTACCCATTTCCCTGTATACTTAATAAGGGCTGGTCTCATTTTAAAATGTTTGATTTATTCTAGTACCACTAGATAAATAGCAGAGCATGAATATATGTTTCATTGGTCTCAGCCTAATATTATGCACAGAGAAAAAAAATGGAATGAAAACTGTAAACAATAGGATTCCACAAAATCATTGTAAGAAACTTGAAAATTATGCTGGAAATCTGAAGAATCCAACAGGGAATGAAATACCAAATAGAGTTTAAAATACTGTTTTACTAAAATTCTGTAACATGATTCAGAACCAAGAGAGAATGTAATAGCTTTCTCTGACTCTTTGCATTGTTAGTATGTTTCATCTAGGGGAGGCAACCAAGCATCGAGCTACATCAAGATTAGGGCAATTCTGGAGAGACGGAAGAAACACCTGTAAGCCACTGGCAAATGAAAAAGTAAACATCAATCCATCAACAAATATCTAAGGCCTTTCAGACATTTAGGCAATTTCAAACAGCTGAAATTGCAAAACTAACATTATGGATGCAGGTAACCAACTTCCACCTAAATCCATTCCCGTTATAGAAATCCTTCACCAAATCTCAACTGCAATCTCCAATTTGACTGTACAATGAATTCTGTTTCAAAGTTTCTGTCACAAGGTGGAAAAAGAAACATTAAAGTCACATGACACAAAGTTCTGATTCATAAAATGTTTCTACTCACCCAAATTTGATCAAAAAACAGTGACTGAGAAACTTAATTTGGATGCCTGAACCAGGTATCCTCTGCTTTTTTGCAGCTAATGCAAAACAAGCATAAAAGCATAACAGTGGTCTGAATTCTAGTCGATTTGGTAAGAATGCAGGCTTGTGCTCACATCTGATTAATTTTGTACAATTGCAGAATTAATGGTCAGAGGATGGTGGCCTCCATCTTTCTCATTACACCTGTATTTAATACTTGAAATCCTCTTTGAGATTCCAGGAAAATATATGCTCAGGGTGGATCTCAGCTTCATCAAAAGCAAGACTCAAGAACTCACCAACTCGTGCTTCCTCAGCTGCTGTGTACCGTGATTTCCAGTGAGAAACCTCTGAGGTCCTGAGGTGGAAGACCTGGCACAATCCATCACAGTCCCAACTTGGACTGTCAAATGCCCCAGCATGTATTTAGGAAATAGTGATTCAAAACAGAAATCTCACTTAAAAGTGATAAGGATAGCTGAAGTAAAGATTAAGAACTGATCAGCTCCACTTATGACAATAAGATACATTATTGTCCATATACAACTCCATGCAGTTGCTATCAGAACTGTATTTCTCTAAATAAGATATGGGAGAAATTTTGCTCTTCTGCTATGGGCAATCTTTGTCTCCATATTCTTTTAGAAGTTCTGGATAAGACTAGTACAAATACTTCCATCTTGTTACATACAGCTGCAACTTCCTTAGCAGGCAAGGCATGTAATAATAAGCATAACAACATGAGAAGCATCCAAGAGTTTGACAGCTTGAAACTCGCATACCAGAAGGGTGTAAAATGTAAACAATTTCATATTAAAAACCACCCATAAGTCTATGATGGTAGCATTGCTCAAGGAAACACAAGAAAAAAATCCTGTTCAATAAAGAGGTATAAGATACATAAAGTCTGCAGAGTGTGGACTATCATATCACCTGATTTGATCTTGTGTATATCACATTATGTAATTTGTTTCATTTGGTCCCATAATGAGACCAGAAATTCATCTCTGAGAAAATTATGTCTTCCAGGAAAGCATAGCATCTTATTTGAAAGATTTTAAAAGATGCAGAATTCGCCATTCCTATATATAATTTTTTTTAATGGCTAATCATTTTTACAGACATATTGCTTTATTTATAATTCAAATTAAATTATATTCAGCATCTGTCTAGGCCTTAGCTGTAGGATTATCCTTTCTTCGCTACAGCAATGCATTAGTTAATAGTCAGCATTTTTCTCTGTGAGGTTACTTATATAAGTTAATTTTAATCATTTTCTTTAATAACTTCACCAGATTAAGTTCTGATAACAGCTCATTTGCTTTCACTGATACATTTTCCTGGGTCTCTTTGATTTATGAATATTGTAAAAATGTACAGAAACTAAGCACAGTACTCCAGCATTACACTCACAAACACAGCGTACACCTCCTCTCTCCTACCCATTACTCCTTTGTAAATATTTATCAATCTTTCTTTTTTCAACATTAGTGTGCTAATTCAGATCAGGAGCATACCTTTGAAGTGAATCTCCCATTTTTTCCCCCATTTACTACACTTTAATTTGCATTTAGGAAATTTATCATTACATTATTTAAGATAACAGAAGAAAAAAAATTCTCATCAGACACAGTTGCCATAGTAGTATCTTAAGAACAGTAATTAGCAAGGATTAAACACAGCAGGTCAACCTTACTATCATTATTTCCTGTGAAAGATTCATCATTTGTAACATTAAAGTCTTAATTATAAAGGAATAAACTCCAGGGTCGCTTACAAAGCTGTATAAAAATATTTTTAATTGAAATTCAAATTGTCAAAAACACATTAAGATTTTTCTATTTACATCTGCATATTCAACTACTTTGACCTATAGCAAAATTCTGGGATATTGGTGATGCTTGTTCACTGTTCCTGCAATGTATAACAGCTTTTGGTTACATAAGAGTTTACAGTTATTATAGAAGCTAGGAATCATGCTGTGGTGTGGTTTTTGAAAGCACATACTAGATATAATCTTGGGCTAAATACCTGTATGACAGCTATTTGCAGTTGTAGGTTTGTATAATCTGCCTTTTCCCATCTAGTCCCATTTTCCTATATGATATCCATGGGATTCTGCCAAAGATCTACATGTGGAACTTCTGTGCCATTTTTAGTCCATAAGAACATAAGAATGATTAAACTGGGTCACAAAAATGTCCATTTTCCTAACTATTTATCCAAGAGTGGCCAAAGATGCCCGAAGAAAAGTATAAAACTAGAGCAAATATACATAGCGTCCAAGATAACTTGCGTCCAAGGTAAGTTCTGAGACTAGTTTGAGCATTATAGAAAAACTGACCCTAAATGGTGTATTTATCATTGCTGGTTTTCTATTCTCTGGTCTCCATAGATAGACATGAACATCCCAACAAGACTATTCAACCTACCTATTTTAGACACTTTTACATATGACCACTTACAGTGAATTAGTCTAAATAAAAATGGTGAATGGGTGATTAATATATGTTAAACACACCTTTGTGATGGTTAAAATTAGTCTTTTCCCTGTATCATACTGAAAGGTTTGCTCCCCCTTATTCCCAGCAAAAGAACCAAGAGTGAGGAAAAAATATTACAAGATTTCCTAAATTGTTAAAAATATATATGTGATTTTTCTGTTTTTTAATATTGAAATAAATAAATAAACAAATATTAACAGACAGTCATTCCTATGATAGGATTTCTCTTACTTTTTCATCTTGAATTGATCATGATTTGGTCATCCAAGATCCTGTTAATGTTAATTTCATGTTGTGAGGAGAAGAAAATTTGTGGTGAATCTGTGCCTTCTTGACATGTAAGAGATTATATATATATATATATATACACATATACATATATATATATGTTGCAATTACAAGGCAGAATAAGAATGGAGTCTGTAACTACCAAGTGTTCTGATGTTCAGCACAAAATTCTGAAACATCCTGAAGAAACCCAAAGTGAATCATTAAATAAGCTTCACTTCCCTTTTACTTTTGCACTCCTCCCCCCTCCCCTCCCCTCCCCTCCCCTCCTCTCCTCTCCTCTCCTCTCCTCTCCTCTCCTCTCTCTCCTCTTTGGATTTATTTGTTTGTTTGATAACACTTTACACATTTTTTTGCTGATCACAATCCAGTATAGCCCATAGCTCATGAACCTAGAGGACGATCTCACAGAAATTTGTACGTTCCTGTATTATTTGAGTATTAAATTCACAGCTGAAAATCAAATAGAAGTACAAATCTGACACATGTAAGACACACAAGAGTTAAGTCAGGAGGAACTTGGTTAAGAGAAGTTCAGTTCTCTCAGAAGAGGACAGAAACCTACTACTGTCTTCATGCAGCTTTGTTTGGCTTCAGAAAGCAACAATATATATTTTAATTTCTTTACCTTTGTTACATAAATTCCTTTTTGCTAGATCTTACTTTCTTCCTGTTTAGTCTAGATGTCTCTTTCTGTAATATCAAGTACCTATTCAGTATTTTAGATAGGAATTAGTCATCTGCTTTCTCTAAACCAGACCTGGTTGCTTTTAAATAGAGAATAACTTTTTTACCTTATAACTGCTTGAGGTACATAAAATTCCACTGAATCACTAAATAGCTGTTTAAAATATTGACTGGAATTTCATCAAATTTTCAAGGCATCCATCACTGTTGCTTGCCTGACTGCACACGGTACGTTGTGTAACAGACACAGCAGGCTGAAGTCATGTGGGTATAGGAACAGGAAAGTTTCAGGTCTGTCTAATGGTTTATAGAACAAAATTAAAGCTTTTTAAAAAAAAAAAAGTTTTGTTTTATAACACGCAATTTTCATAATCTTGGTATATTTGTTGCTAGCTTTCACATCTGCATTAAAAATGAGAGTAGATGAGGAGATTCTAAGCATGTTTAAGAAAATGTTCCTTTTATTTCCCTCTAATGTTCCTTTGGATAGAAATATGCATAAGGATTAAAAACAGTCAACCAAGAGAAATAAAAAGAAAAGCAAAACCTGAGGGTGATGGGATGTTTAGTAAACCATTGTTAATGTAGCTGCAGAAGAAGGACCTTGTTTCTTGGGCAATAGTAATGTGTAACATGGGGAGACATTCATGTACAATCGACCAGTGAATGTAATTCACTAATGAAAAGTACTTCTTCTTGCCATTAAGAGCAACTCAAACCTACTGCCAGTGGCCTGAAGCCCCATATTTCTAAGTGTAAAAAGGAAAAAAAAACCCAACAATAAATCTAGAAGGTATCTTTAAATCACTGCCTTATGTCTGAGTAATGGAACAGTTTTATCTGGTGATCTGGCCAGAGGACAGCAGCACACACTTTTCCTGACCACCCAGCCACTTGGGCTTTCAGACAGACCAGGCAAGAACAGGGATGACGTTACAGCATAAGTGGAAAAATAAGGGACATGCAGCAGAAGAGGTGTAGGGTAAGAGAGGAAGGAAGACAAAACATTAGCAAATCAGGGAGCCACTGGGATGGACAGTGGGTTGACTCCAAGGAGGTACTGGAACTTCCCAATGGGCCAACACTCACTGAGCTCTGCATTGCATCTTCAAGGACCTCCAGACCAAAGGCACTAATGTTACCCTTCTCGTTATTGTTACTGAGGTTTGTAACAAGTACGCAGGCATGAATCTTTCCTCAATCTTGTATGCAGAACTCTTACATTTTGCAGGATGCAAACATGAGGGTTCTGCTGAAGGGCAAGGCTAGGCTCCTGGAAATTATTTTTCTGTAATAATAATTCTTAAAAAAAATCAAACATATCCATGGCAGCTTTAGTAACTCTACCTATCAAATTCTATGCCAAGTATTAGGTAAAAGAAATTAGCTTCCTTTCAAGCATGTTCAAAGCCTCTGCTAATAAGTTTTCAAAAGCATTTATGCACACCTAACTTAGCAGTTCCTTTTATTTTTGTGTGACTTCATTTCATTCTTAAAACACCTTTTCCTATGCAAATATAAATCCTATTAGTTACCCTAGAATGAAAAATTCTCTTTATAATTCAAATCTGCATCTGAGTATCAGGCATCAGGTGAAACAATCTTTCTAATTTATATTCCTATGTTTGTATGTAATCAATGGATAAGGTCTCCGAGGGCTCAGGAGAGGGACTCCTCTAGCTAAATATAACTGCTTAATTAATCCAACACCAAGTTGCTGTGCTTCAAACAGTTTTCATCAAATTTAATCTTTATATGGTGATGTAGAAATATATAAAAGGAAAGGGGAAGTAAGAGACACACAAATGGAAATGGGAGGTAAAGGAAAAAAGGCAGAAACAAAGACTACAGCAATGAACAGGGGAGAGACTGTGGTGCAAAAGGATGATAAACTGTCACAGATCATGTTCCTAGGAACGTTTCACCTTTGAATAACGTAAAAATGATAAAGAAGTAACTGCTTGTCCCCATTCACCTGTATGTATTTCAGCAGGGATGAAAAGGGGTGGTTTTGGTTCCTTCACCACTTTTGCAGGTATGTTTTTCAAAGTGCAACTAAGTCTTTAAAAGACAGCACAAGAACAACGTTTCGATATTGATGCTGAAAAATATTTATAGCTGACCTGGAAAAAGAAAGCTTGAGGGAGAAAAAAAGCACTGCTTTCTGTACCATCTTCCACCTTGAGGAGATGACAAGTACAATTTGCTAAGCAATTGCTAAACTTCATTTTTTTGGTTTTGAAACTTCAGTCTGATGCTATTTCAAGAAAAGTTCAATTTATCTCTGATAAATCTTAAAGAAACAGGTTTCTATGACACCAAAGATGCTTTCTGAAATTCATTGGGAGGAGAAAAACTACTATATGATGGGAAGTATCACTAGAAAAAAATTAACTGAGATGCATTTTAGGAGCAGAGTAACTACAATAATAACAGATGAAAGTGAAACTTTTGTTGGAGGGCACAGATTCAGTCCCAGGAAAGTCTGTCCATTGGTAACCTTATACTGAGAAATCTTGTGTGGGGAACAGGTTTCGATAAATTTCAGCCAAGACTGGGACCTAGTGCTCGTTAAGAAATTCCTTAAGCATGAAAGATTTTAAGCTGTCTTCTTTCCACTCTCCCTAAAAGTCCTTCTGAATAGCTCCCTTGGGAGGGCTTTCTTCTGAACAAGCCCAGCTGCTTCAGTTCTCTCTGGCATAAAGTTTCCCCTTTGCAATAAAGGTATTCCGAGAGACAGTCAGGATTCAAGTAAGTCAGGATCCAGAGGACATTGCATGGTCAAGGGCATTTGATAGCCTTTCACAGAATCACCAACAATGCTACACTATTAGATGAAATGCATTTTTTGAAAAAACTGATGATGACTTTTTTGAAAATTAATTTTTTTATTAAGTAGTACCTAACCGGACTATCAGTCCCCAACCGGCTTCTTATGCAAAAGACAATACACTTCAAAAACAGAGAAAGAAAAACCTTTGAAATCTGTTCTTAATGATGCCTCTAAGACAGCAACAGAACTGGAAATAACACTTGAATATTCTTGCTCAAGAAAACAAAAAAGAGAGAACAGATATTATGGGAATAATACACAATTACATGATTGAAATCTTAAATTTGAAAAGGTTTTTTTTCTCAACATTTGCTAAATATGTTTGCCAGAAAAACTCTCCAAATTTCAATATACATGGGGATTATTCATTGATGTCAAATTATGAAGTAATTTTATATTCTTTCCTTTTTTTTTTAAGGGATGAATGTATTCATGTGAAGTCTAAGAATTATGCCTAAGCAAAAGTACTGTTTGTGATTTCCACTTGCTCTTACTTTCTGTAACAAAGTTATTAGAACTGTTAGAAAATACATTTTTTTAAATTGCATTCAGCAAAGTGGTCTGGACTTAAGATTTAATTTATAATGTACTAGGGCAAGTGACTCTCAGGAAATCTTGAATTATCAGAGCACAACAGAACAACACACAACTACATTTGAAAAAAGTTTGGAAAAGCTACCCCTGAAATACTAAGTTCTGTGCAACTTGAAACTATCATTCCAGCTAAAGAAGCTTATCTGTTTATGAAATAATGCCTTCTTTTATTTCCCTTGTTAAGTGAACAGGGTTTCTGTATTTTTCTTAAAAACATTGCATTCTGGATTCTTCCCATTTATTTCTGTATTCTAGAATCACTTGAATTTTCTCTAGATTCCCCCATATTTGCTCTAGATTCTGTGTACAGCCACATTGCATTGCTGATATGAGTCTTGTTCTAGTGGTATCTCACTTTTGATTAACATTGGAGCCAAGTGTGAATCTACTCCTACTCTAATCATTTAAATTAGAAAGTAGGTGGGTTGATTATACATCCAAACTCTTCCTTATTTTTCTTTGTTATTACACCCTTATCACCTAGCAGATAGTCAAAGTGTTGAGTCTTGCAGTTTGTTTGTGTTTGTAGGAATATCTGGTGATAGATTAGGTATGTCTTTGATGCAGTTTTTTGCTCATAAATATTGCATGAAGCTGTGTTTTTCAGATATTTTGGTGATAATAAAAGAACAGTAGATAGTTCCTTTGCTTGCAGATCCAAGTTTCTTTCAGCAGGACTCCACCAAAATCCAGAGGGGAGTCTGCTTTTTTTTCATGTCACCCTACAAATGTTTCTGTCGTCATCATCATAGTCGTCGTTGTCTTCTTCTTTTTCTTCTTATCTTTTCTTCTTCTTCTCCTTTCTTCTTCTCTTTTCTTCTTCTTCTTCTTCTTCTCTCCTTCTTCTTTGTCTCTTCTTCTTCTCTTCTTTTCTTCTCCTTCTTATTCTCCTCCTCCTTCTCCTTCTCCTCCTTCTCCTTCTCCTTCTCCTTCTCCTTCTCCTTCTCCTTCTCCTTCTCCTTCTCTTCCTTCTCCTCCTCCTTCTCCTCCTTCTTCTCCTTCTTCTCCTTCTTCTCCTAGGAGGGAAAGTATGCTTCCCTAATGCCAAAGATCTGTTGTTGCAGTTCAGGGCTTTTGTTCAGTTTCTAAATTTGGTGTCAAATCCAGGTGGCCACCATTCACCATAAGGTCTCTGACGCTTCTGTTTAACCTATGAATTGCCACTGACGTTCACCTATGGAAAACTGAGCATTACTGAAATCTAAATGGTTTAACATCTAAGCATAGGCACTTCTTTCAGAATGTGGAAGGCTGCAGAAGTTCTTCATATATGTTTCGTCAAGCTTTTCTCCATTTTCTCTCTTTCTGTATTAATTCCTTCAGGGGAAATTGCTTGAAAAAATACTGCTTTAAAAAGTGATTAAAAAAAAAACCTGTCATATTTTGAGTTAAAAGGTGAACATCTTTAATAAATACTTCCCTAACTAAGGTTTGGTATTTAACTTAGGCTTCCCTGGTTTTTTTCCTTTATGTTTAGAAACTTGTGTTCAGTTTGAGACCAGACCACCCAGACATTCTCTCTATTTATGTCTATTTACGTCTATTTATCTCTGTCTCTCTATTTATTTCCAAATCTTGCACAAGGAAATTCCAGGGAAAGAGGAATGGTTCCCCACAATGTTACTGGAAAAAGAGAAAAAGAAATAACTGTCTCTTGAAATATATTTCATAAACTTGGAGTCTATCCCTTATGCAACACACTACTGGAAAATGATGTGCATATTTTATAAAAGAAAACAAAATCCTTGGGGTCCATGAACTACAAAGTTTTTGCCTGGTTTTTTTTGGAAGTTTAGCTGTGTTGTAACTGTAAGGTGTACAGTATCATTTCCGAATTAACAGCTCTGTTCCCAGCCATGACTGAAACAGTTCAGGTTTTTGTAGGGCACAGTCTAAAACAATCCAGATAGGACGTTTCCAAAATCATTGGCGGTATGTGAGAAGACTAAACGGCTGCCAACCTGGATTTTTTTATTGAAGTATTGGTTGTAGTAATGACTGATTGTAATATCTAATAGTATTTTGTGATTTGAAGCAAACTGGGTGTAATTCATTTTTCCCCTTTGAAAAGCAACTCTACAAAAAGTGTCACGCACTAAAGAGCTACAGTTTTAAGCATCATCTGCACAGCTGGACTGGTAACTGCTGGTGTGCACTTTCTCCTCCAGTGAATTTTGGAATATGATGGGTACACCTTAATGTTTAATTATGATTTAAGTCACCTCATTGGTGGTTTAATCTAAACTGTCCTTCTTTACTGAGAAAAGACCTCAAAGAAGCTGATGAGTGGCAAAAAAAAAGGCTCTAAAATAATACCCCATGCCATTATAGTTGCATATTTGTCAGTCATACTTCTGTCTGAAATAACATTTTTTTCATCAGAAACAATTCTGTTTCTGTGTGGTGGGCTGCAGAATCAAGAAGATAAAAGTCCTCACAACATATAAGTAACAGGAAATCTCCCAGAAGACATAAGTTTCCAGCTAGACACTATCCCATACTTCTAAAAGTGAAAGGTCCAGCAAAAATGGGTCCATGATGAATTACATATGAAAAGAAATACTTCTTTTGACTGAATATTGTTCCTGGCCCTCTTTTTGGCTACCAGTGCCTCGCTGTATGTGGAACCTTGGTCTTCCAGGCAGTATCCACCTGAACTCAAAGTGATTTTGGGACCTAATTCTTCAGAGGTGGCACGGATCTCCCACCATGTGGATTAGGAGGGATGTGTTCTTAATTTGTTTATTCATTGCAGGCCTTGATGAGCTCTTCATTCAAATGCTGCTTTAAGATATTGTCATTAAATCAACGATTAACAATCAAATGGGTCAGTATAACTGGAAACACTGAGTAGAAAGATGTAGTAGCATACAGAATTAATTTGTTTTTTCTCAGTGTTATGCACTTGATAATAAGAAATTATTTTGCTTTATAATCAGACAAAACAAAATATGATCTAGAAAAATTACATGTATCAGTATGTCAATAATAAAGCACATCCTGTAACTTGAAATAATTTGAATGAATTAAGTTTTCATTAAATCTACATATATTAAGATTGAATATATTTGTGAAATAATTTCATAACAGCATATTCATATAAGTTTAGCATGGCAATTTCTAATCATTAGACAGATCTTAGAATTACCTAAATTCTTAACATAAATATTTTATATAAGATCTTCTCTGCAAACATTTTTTTATAATTTAATACTAAAAATTACCTTGGTGATAGGAAATTTTAAAATACAAAAATTATTTAAGAATAGTTTTCCTTTGTAAGATAATGCTTGACAAAGCTGGCTTATGATTTTATAAAGAAAGGTTAACTGGCACATTTATTGGGGTGGGAGAGAGAAGACTTCAGCAGTTTTACTCCAAAGTGAAGCAGCAGCTCCCTGTTCTGTGTACCATCATCTTTCCAAAGGACTGTGCAGGTATCAGAGTTGGCTTACAGCCACAGCGTCCTGCACAGCAAAGATGTTCAAAGCTCTAGCACAAGAAAGCATGAAAAACATTTTCCTTGAGGGAAATTAAATTCACCATGGAATATGAGGAACAGGCCTACCATAACATACCCCCCTGAGCTTTTGTGCCATGCATATTGTTATTTGAACATTGCCATGAGGCTTACAGGTGTAGCTGTCTCCCCTGCCCTTCTTTCCAACGCAAGGCCCACATGTCACACCTCTTCAGAACAGGGCAATTGCCTTTCTCCCGTTCTGTTGGCCTGTATCTCTCAGTATTTCTTTTCCAACTGGGCGTGTCAAAACACTGGAAGAGATTGTGTATCATTAAACCTTTCTTTCCCCTTTATTGCAGTCTTGTAATTGCTGAAGAGATAGCACTTAGTCAGAAGAAGGCTGATATCAATTCCCAAACTGGAAAAATTATTATCAGTAGAGATGCAATGTTACTGCTGCACTACAACTCCACCCTCATGCAGACCAGGGCACACTACAAATCCCCAGAGACGATGCCCTCAGCACAGAAAGGCAGTCTGACTCAATAAGTACCTTCCCTGAACTAAGGATAACCCCACCCCATCTTCCACAGGTTTTGATGGGGCAATTTAACCTGCCAATTAAGCCAGTCCTTTCAAGTGGCATGGCTCAGTCACACTGCCTCTGGGTTGCCTGTTACAACTTTTCTCTTCCTTTCCATGTCTTGTTTCTTCTACATTGTGCCTTTTAAGATCTTTTAAGTACTTTAGGGCAGAAACTGATGCTGCTGTAAGACACAGGGTCTGCTTAGCTGACCTACTTAGTACAATTGTTGTTAGCAAGTCAGAGTTGTTCCCCTGAAAGATCCAGCATTGAACAGTGCTGAAAAATATCAAAGCAGATGTATTTCTTTTTTTTTTTTTATAATAGATCCACATATTCCTAATATGCCTGGTATCTTACAGATGGTATGTGTGTCATGTTTAATGTATTTTAAAAGACTTTTTTTTTTTTTTTTTCTGTGCAAGCCTTAGGATGCAATTAAATAAAGCCAATACACACAAGACTAGTGGATAAAGGCAATGCATAAGCACTTTGTACCCCAGGGCTGAACTACATATGGATCCTTCCTTTCAAGATTCTTAGATTTTTCATAAATATAAGTGGTTTTGACAGGAGGTAAATGCTTAAGCCTGTTCTTTTTTTGACCTGAGGATCTCTTGTAGGGCTCAGTATTCTTGCTGTACATAAATAAAGATAAATAATGATGCACAGGAGGAAATATGAATTCTAGAAACTCTTCTGTATAAAACTCAAAGGGGAAAAAATCTCTTGCAAAATTAAGGTTGAATTACCTGTCCTAAAGTTATGAGCACTTTTCCTTGAACGTAGTCGTTGTCTGACCTTCTTCTGCTTTTCCTCCATTTGACCTTGGGAGATTCTCATGTCATCAACTCAGTAAATATCTTATAATTGTCAATAATTTTATTTACCCTGAGATGTTTTAAAAATCATTTGGTCCTGCAAGAGGGAAAAAGAAATCTGTTAATGTTCTTTTTGGTGTTCCACTGATTTCACTGACAAGGTATCAAACGTGTATTTCCTATATGTTGCAGAGACACAATATTTTTTAATGTTGAAGTAATAATGAGAATGTCTGGTAAAAACAGATAGGTTTGGACATTCAAACATATTGTTTGGAGCTTTTCTTATTTGTTATCTAGTCTGATAGTGTCATTCCCCAAAAAGCTACATTTTCCTTATCTTCTTTGACTACAGGGATTATGCCACCAGAGTAAGAAATCCTACAATGTTGGCACTTAAGTGAAAATCCAAGATTTGGATTGGTGTTGAACAACTCAAGCTGTGGTGGTACCTAGAAGTAACACCGTCCCTGGGTATCATCCCTCTGGCCCTATTCTCTACCAGTTAACATCGGCACCTGCTCTGCAGTGCCCAATGGAGACCCCTGGATGTATTACTACGACATTCCTGCCTCCTGGCTTGCTTGCATACTCTAGGTAGCACAGGAACAGGCAAGAATTGAGATGGCCACAGTTTTCTTCCAACTAGCTGCACCAAGCATATGAAACCTTATCTACCTTCAGCTGGCAGGGTGAGGAAGACACTAAAAGACTAAAGGGACTTTATATACTGAGTGGTGTTTCCCAGTGTCCTCCCCCAGGATGAGGCCTGATTGGAAGGGTGTTTGCCTTAGCAAGTAAGCTTAAAGATCTCTAAAATCTGTGCCACATTTTTTTTTTTCTGAGTGAAAGGCAGATGAACAGTACTGGGCAAAGCCTGAGTAAAAAATAGAGATAAATGTACAATATCGGTATAATCTAAAGTGCTAAATTGAAAGACTTGAGTGAGGAATAAAGTGGTTCCAGCTCAGCAGGCTGCTTCACATTTAAAACTGAAAGTCCATGACTAGTCCAATTAAGCCCCAAATAAATACTTCTCCAGTTGACCTGATTCACTCTAATGAAGGAAAGAAAGGCTGCAAGGTCTGAAATTAGTCCTGCCCTGTTTGCATGCCTTTGGTGCAGAAAGTATTTGGCTCTGGCTGAGCCAATTGCATGAGCTGACTTTTGACATTTCATTAAAACACAAAAGCAAGGGCTGACCAGAGTTTTTCTGAAGTTTTCTAAAAAGCCACTTTTGGTTTTGACACAGTAGATCATACTACATATATCCACTAGTCTTCACCCAAAATCTGATGGAAGGAAAGGAAACCTCTATAATAGGGGTCCTCAAACTACGGCCCGTGGGCCGGATATGGCCCCCGAGGGTCCTCAATCCAGCCCCCGGTATTTACAGACCCCCCCCATACCCCCCCGCCGGGGGTTGGGGGTGGGAAACCAAGCAGCCGCAGATGACTGCCTGCCACTGCATCCGCGCGCCGGCCCCCTGCTTAAAAAGTTCGAGGACCCCTGCTCTATAATGTGTTCAGAAAAAGAGCAAAAAAACTTTGACATGTTGCTCCTTCAAGGTAAGACAAAGACCTTGTTTTGTGTTATTCTGAGGCTAAGCCTGGTAGCTACCAGATCAGATGAGTTATTAAGACAATATGGAAAAAACCTGAGTGATATGTGTAAAGTGACTATGGTATGGCCAAGTGAATGTATAACTTGGCATTATCATCTTCAGCGCAGCACAGCTGATCCCAAAGTTCCTTCCTCTCAGTTCATCTGCTCTCCATTTGTTGTTCAGTTCTGTGTTTCACACCATGTTCATTGGCTTTGAATTTTCCGGTAGAAAAATAAATCTGCTGTATCTATTTACCACATACAACTCTCTTTTTGTTTATGGGAAATTCTTCTGTTTGCAGAACAAATATGAGGGTGATTTTTTCTTGCTTGCTTCTTTTTCTGCTCAATAGTTCATCAATTTTCAGAGAAGTTCAAAAGCTTCCTCAGCCTTTTGAAATAAGCTGATGGGCACTGCCAAAATGTCCATGAAATTACATATTTTTTTCATGCGTATAAAAAGAGCTCATTATATTTAAATATGAAGAAATCCAGATCTGCCACTTACTCTAAAGTAATGCATCTTGCAATTGCCTGTTTTTAAAAGCTGAAGAACACAAAATGCTGCTCTATATATGTAATGTTGCAAACAGCAAAACTGGCAGCAGAGTGTCTTCTTCACTTCTGACACAAAATAAATCTGTTCAGGTCAGACATGACTTCAGGAATTATTGAATAACTGCATGACTAGAATTTTAAAGGAATGAGAAATGAAGGTTACTACATGCATCTTGTGATTTTGTTGCAAGTAGATTTTCTGACTTTTTTTTGATTGCCTTAACTCTATAGCACACACCATCTGAACTGGCCTTTGCTTTTAGGGACACTTTGTCCCTTTTTAGGTTGTCATGAGAGCAAATGAAGAGGTGACACAACCACGCTTTGGCTAGGTGTGATTCACCTCACTTAATTTTAGATATTGCTAATGTATATGTTTGCATCTCTGCTACTAACAGGATGCTCAATTTCTAACCAGCAGAAAAAAGAGAGCTGCTAAGGTGCTGTTCAGTTGTGTTGCCAAACTGTGCCCTTCAGCTACCTGCCATTCCAGTAGGCAGCAAAGTTCAGCAGACCAGCCACCATGCAGACAGCCTCACCAAAAGCAGTAAGAGTATGATAAGGGCAACTAGAAAGCCTTCCAGCTAGCCTTTGAGGGTAGTCAGTTAAATACTGGTTTTCATCATGTTTCACAGCCACAGGTAACCATGTGTTGGTTAATATTCAGCTACCTGCTAACACTTGTAATAAAACTCTCCGGGGTTGTTCTTAAGTAGTGTATGTGTTGTAGGGAAAAATACTGTCTTTCATTACACAGCTTTATATTACCAGACAAACAGGCTAGCTTTCAGACAAACAAGGCCTGTCTTCAGACTTCATTAACAAAAAGTAAAATCCCAGCAAAATGTAAGTGAAAAACAATTGTTCTACATTTAACTTAATTATGTCAAATTTGTATTCATATTTTAGCACTTGAGTAAACATTTGACAGCTTTTGAGATGGCAGGTGAGTGCAGAAGGGGCTGGGAAACAGGTATGACCTTTAAACATGTTAGCAGGAGAGCTGAGAAAGTTCACAGTTAAAACAGCCTTAAGGGTCCCAAAACAGGGGTGTATGATGTAAAGTAGCCTTTGGTTACCACACTGGAGCTTGCTTTATATGTCAAACCCAAGTAGACTCAGCTACCAAACTCAGCTTGCAGCAGGAATTATACATTTTAAACTTTGACCGAGGGAGTATTTGAACCTGGTCTCAAGTTTTGAAGTGTCAATAGCAAGTGCATTAAGGCTTCAGCCTAGGCTTCCGATCAACATCAAGTCACCAAACACTAGACCTGCCTCCCAGGAAAGGCTGAGTATAGGTACATACATGGACAAAAAAAAAAAAAAAAAAGGACTTGCACCTTTAAAAACAGCAGTGTGTTTAAGGAAATTGGATCAATCAGAAGTGTGATCCATTTTATCCAGGGCAGTTTGACATTTCAATTAGACATGGATAATTTACTTCCCCAAATAATTAAGTACTTTCATGTATCTAACTAGAGCATTTGAAGCTTACAGTTCCATCAGTGAAATGTAGTAGTTATTTATTCTGAACTGGCATAACATAAATAAATAATGACTAGTGACCTAGTTAAATATATGGGTGAAATCTAATAAAGAAATACTATTCGGCTCCAGAAAGACAAAGTACATGTGAAACCATGCTCCTGCTCTGACAAATCACTGCTGATTTAAAGTATAATGTACTAATAGTCTTTCCTGATAAGCTTACCTGGAGGTATTATGGATAAGGAGGGTTGGCTGCCTCACATCTCCACCATTTCTCCATCAGTCTCCTTTTGATCCTGTGGCAAGAGGCCTCCATAGGTTTTCTATCAACGTCTTAATTCTCAATGTATTGTTACAATTTGTCCTTCATACAGCCCTCTCACACTCTGGAAGGATTGCTGCTAAAAATCAGGAATGGTGTCCCATTGCCATAGTTCATACCTCTACAAATTCCTGGTTGTTGCTTAACAGCATGATTGCATCGTGTTTACCCCTGCTTTGGTTACAGTTGACCTGCTGGGCAGGGGCAACTGTTCTAGATGCCTTTATCTCCTGCAACATTATAATGGGCCTGTAAAAATACATAATTGATCTAAACCAACACTGTTACTGAACCGCATGGGGCTCTCTTTGCTTTTGAAAATTAGAGGTGCTACTGCTATAGTGAGGTTGTACACACAAGGCTCTGCTCCTGATGCTGGTAGCACTTCATCCACACATCACAGGTTATTATTTTGAACTAATCCTAGAGGTTACCACTGTAAATCAGCTAAGAACAGAGAGATATGGGAGTATATGGGTCACAGAAGCAATGTGTCCTTGCAAAAGGACAGGACTGAGTATATAGTAACTTTGAGAGTCAAAATCCTGCTATTGCCATTTCACAGGCTTTACAAAAGGTATATATGTTCTGCACAACATACCAGTATGTCTGGGCCTGCTTTGTGGTTCCATCACAAATGCAGATCTGAAGACTTTTGGTGGTAATCAGACATTGTTCCAATGCTGTATCATCTAAGGATAAAGTTTTCCACAGAGCTTCACCATAAGGATTCAGGGGTTATGACCTACACAGGTGCTTGTGTACATACCAGTGTTTCATACATGTTAGTGTTTCAGTGGTCCAATTTCTATGGCAGGCAATTCCGCTTTCTCTGTTGACAACAACTGTAGCTGATTCTGGAAATGCATATATTCGCACGGTAGTCCTTTGTTTATTTTAAAAAAAATGGATTTTACAAAGTTAACAGATTAGAAATTTAACCTTTGAAAATCACAAATGCCAGGGACATGTGTGTTACAATGGATAACAGTCTCCATACTTCAACAAGTGTCCTACTTTGTGTGTTTTCCAGTATTCAAGGGAGTCCAGATAATATTTAGAACTTACTCACTTAGGAATGTAATCATTAATACACAACTACAGCAAAAAACATTAAAAAGACAAACTACTTTCTGGGTAAGTGTTATGAAATGGTGGAAGAAAGCCACAATATTCCTAATTGATACTGGACTGGAAAAGCTTTTAAGAAATGTAATTATGCCAATAGTGATTACATCTCTCTTGTCATGATAGCATTTCTAAAACATGCTTTTCAAGGTTATTTGTCTTTATAGTAAGGCAGTCAGCATCACTTGAAATGGATTGCACAGAAAACTAATAGCATAGTTTTAATATATTGAATCAAAGAAAAATACTGCTACATTGGTATGTTCAACACTAATAAATATTTGCCATAACTGAAGTTATTGGTAAGCTTAAAAAAAAAAATCATACTTACATGTCTAGAGTAGTTGTCACTGAGAAATAAACCATACCTACACTTTTATGATTGATTTATTTTCAACTGGATAGTAATGGTGAGGAACAATTATGTGAGCTTAGAAATTGTTAAGAGTATCTGGCCTAGAAATTCTCTTGACGAAGTACTGAATAGACTCAGTGTGAATACATATTATCAGGTGACTGTTTCCCTATTAAAAACAAACAAACAAAAAAACCCCAAACAACAAAAAAAACCCCAACCAAACCTGAGATCACACAATGCAAGAGAGTCAACTTAACTTGTGAGAGATGTGTCCCCCACATGTACCACATTGAGAACTGGGTCCTATTAAATCCAAACTTCTTGCCAGTTCCATATTTGTCAGATCTCTGTTTAGAACTGGTATTAAGTTCCTTTCCTTCAACAATATGGATCTTATAACTGTTGTCCATGATGTATTTTAAAAGATTATGCACTAAAGTAAAACATCTGTAACAATTCAGGGTGGTTTTTTTATACTTGCTGAACATTTTCAATGAAGAATCACCTTTCATGTTCCTTCCTTAATGGCAGCCAAGACAATGGATCTGCCTCAGGCTGTCCAGTGAGGGGATTGTAGAGTCATTTCAAAAGTTTATACTGTCATAGACAGCCTCTTATTAACAGAGTAAGTACATTTTTATGGCTTGTCTGAATTTAAGACTAAGGTTTGCAGACAATGTCCAAGGATGCCTGCGCAGCCAGTAGCCTCCCCATGCCAAATAAGTGGAGGTTTTATAAAGAAAAGACATTACCACATATTGCTGCTTTTTTCTAATGACTGCATCTTTGAGGTGAGGTTTCAAATGAATTAACCTTTTGCCACAGGGAAGAGAGCACATATAGTTCCTATATGACCCACAACACAGGAGCTGGGTATCAAGACATATATATAAGGCAAAGCAAAGATGTAGTAAAAGAATGAGGCAAAGACTCAGGAAAATAGAATTTCTATAAAACTAAGGTCAAAATGGTATCTGCCTCACCATATTGCATAGATTGCAGAAGGATTCAACTCACCTGCCTATACACACCTGGAACACAGGACTTCCTTTGTAGCTGAACCACTTACTTAGTGAGATACCTTTCATATGTGGAGACATAGAGGCACCTTGGGAATTTGTCTCATCCTAAGGTAGACACTAGATCAGATGCATCATGTCTTGAAAAAGCCTATTTTTTTCTCCTCTGACAATCAGGATACCTGGTTCAGACATAGCATCTACATGCAGGTAAAACAAAACCCACTGAAGCTGTTCAGCCTCAGAGCACTGACATGGATAAAAACTCTGTGCAGGAGGCAGTCTAGACCAGCAGTCTGCAGCATCTCTGATGAAGCATCTTTTATTGGGCTTTTGCAGTGCAGTGTTGAGAGATTTCATTGTGGCCCAGAAATAAATTATGAACTCATCAAGTATAGCTGCCCAGTAAGTCAATGATCTACAGCAGGCGTCCTCAAACTACGTCCTGCGGGCTGGATACGCCCCCCCCCGAGGGTTCCTCAATCTGGCCCCCGGTATTTACAGACCCCCCCGCACCCCCCCCCACCGGGGGTTGGGGGGGGAAACCAAGCAGCCGCAGATGACTGCCTGCCACTGCATCCGCGCGCCGGCCCCCTGCTTAAAAAGTTCAAGGACCCCTGGTCTACAGTTCCCAAAGACTTTGCCAAATTTTTTTCCCTGGGAACACTAAAGGCATAGCTGTAGGCTATTAACACAGAGAATGAGACCACCCTGTAGACCTTCACATCTGAGGTATCATTAAGGGTCTCTCTTATAGACTAGGGAGAGAAATAAGCTTTTTAACGGCATAACTTATTTCTTTCTAATATGACCTTCTGAAACAGGACAGATTTGGCTTAGAAAATTCTTGTTACTCTCCTTTGACAATGATTTGTCAGGTTTGAGTTTGGAGTTTGAGGTGGTAGGTCACATGGTGGCATCTAGTCTGTAGACATGATAGGATGAGATGGATGCCATGCCAAGTTTGAGTGAAAAAACTCACTGAAGTCAAAGGTTTGAACAAGCAGCAGAGAAGAGAGCTCAGTATTTGAGGATTTATAGGGACCAGATAAAGATATGTTAAAGAGACAATCTGGAAAAAAAAAAACAAACCCAACAAAAAAACCCAACAAACCGCAGACCGAAACTTTTATTTTGAGAATCTCCTTTTTCTAATATACACACTTTCCTCTAGATAAAATGTAAAGAATGACATGACAGGTTACTTCCACTGACCATCACATGAATGTGCACAAAACTAGGACAAAGAAAACAGAGTTTACCAGCATGAGGCAGAAACTTGCAGTTACTAGAGAATTTCTGTTTTGTTGATTTTGTAGTACTGGCTGGAAAACAGATAGTTGTACCTCTAGTAATCCCTATAACCAGTCCACCAAAATAAGGTTTGGATTAATATATGAGTTTTATAGCCTTTGCCATTAGGAACACATTGAACTTTATTAAAACACAGTAAGTGTACTCAGTAAGCACGTGACTGGGAACCACTAGAACCTATGTAATCAATGTCAAAGACAGGGTATCTTAAAATCAGCCCAGCTTAAAGCTTTCATATTGTGTAGATTAAGTTATAGCAGGAGAAAACAATGAGCTTTATTTACATCCTCAAAATCAAGGTAGACAGCATTTTAATATTTCCTGGTTAGAATGAACAGCACCATGAACTCATAAACCCAAAAATATGGCTTAACCCAGTACAATTGTATGAAAATACTTATTTTAGTTTTAGATGTAGTTAAATCTAAGCATGTGTTTTCAGGGTGACACAGTGAGAACAAAAGAAGATATGGATGGACCTCACAAAGGGCCCTTTGTTCCAGTATCTCGATGTTAGAGAGGCAAACAAAATTCAAATCTCAGACCCAGAAAATTCAGCAAAAGGATTAGTCTCAGAATTCCTAATCCAGCTTCTTGCTGAAATCTGAAGAAATGTGAAAGAAAAGTGAAAGTATTTTCAGATGGACCACACAGAAAAGACACTAGTTATGTGAAGACAGAAATTTACAGCTTGTTTAAAAACATGCTGCAGGTTGACAGAAAGCTGTCTTATTAAGAATAAACATTCTAACTTTGCCTTTTTCACATTAAGAAAATCTGATTTTGGGGGTATTTCCTCACATATGGGCGTAGGGGCCTTTAAAATCAGTCATAAAGATATTAATAGGGCTAACGCTACTGAAAAGGCAGAAACAAAACTGATTTTTTCTGAAATCTCACTTTTCTACTAATGTCTTGGTGGGTTAACAGTGACATAATCCTTTGACATCACAGCCATTATCTATACTTAGTATGTTTGAGGCTTAAAATCGGCGTGACATTTCAGTTTGCCTGTATCTGTCTCTTAAAAGCAGAAGAAACAAGTCAGCTTGTTTGATGAATAAACTCAGGGGAGTATGTCATATATCTGAACTTGATATCTGAATTTGGGGCCATGCCAGTAGCAATAACAAAGTACAAAATAGCCAGTTTCTTTACATTCTTATTATACATCCACTGAATGACAACTTTTACCAAGATTAAAGAATTTTCCTTATTCTGCAGAGATAGAAAATTGAAAAACATTTTTAGTCACTTAAATTTTTGTCACCAAAATTTTATTCACTACACTGTACTCCTATTTAATTACCAATAGCCATTTCAACTGCAATCCTGGATTTCTTTTTCAGCATATAAATGGGTAATATTATTTCAAGTACTTTGATGGTAGCATGCAAATGTTATAAGATTTTCAAGAATTATATTAACAAGACTTTTACACTTTCATATTTAGTAGCATGATTATTGTTGAAATAATTTTGGAATAATTGTTAAGTGGATGGAAACCCTTCATACAGACTGAAAAGCAGTTTTGATACAGTTATAAAATCTACCATGAAGACCAACTCAAGAAGCCTAAGAACTTTGTATGGTCGGCTGATACTTAATTACTGATAATTACAATTTTTCAGAAAGATAGTGAGCTGCTTTGCACACTAGCCAACCCTTTTGAGGCTGCAATTGTTTGCAATTGTTCTACCAATGGTAACAGGAAAGTAACTCTTCCCTTGATTCAAAGATACATGGTTACTATATTAAAAACATTCCAGGGAGGCACAGGCAGTCTCTGGCACACTGTGGAGGAAGAACTTTGGAAACAGCCGGTTTGTGCTTTGCAGTATCACACGGCTCTGCTGCCCCAGCGTCACTGTCGTGCAGAGAAAGGAAGGGAAGAATGGGTTAAAAACCAGAGTCCCTGACAGTTCTTAGTTCACTTCTCAAAGTTGCAAACATCTTGAGACAGCTAGTGAATGAGCTAGATGTTTAAAAAAATAAAATAGTAAGAATTGAAAAAAAAAAAAATCACATGGAATCTTCTGTGAGCTGACAAAACCCAGGAACTCTTCACCTCCAGAAGTGCAAGTGGGCACATGGCAGGGGTTGGAGCAGCAGGTGTTCCAGGGGAAAAAATGTACTGATGCTCACATTCTGTATCACAGCTTAAGGGAGTAATTTTACTGAAAAGATACAAGCATCAGTCATATCAGGCATAAAATCCTTCCTGCCACTGCCGCTAACTGTCCTTCGGCTGTCAGTATGATTTGCTTGTGTAAGGAGTCAAGTGTCTCCAGATCACTAACACCAGCCCATCGGTAGCTGCAGTGTGCACAATACTCTTCACTGTCACTCCATGTGAACGTAGAACTCTCTGCATGATGCCTGAACTCATTACAGTTCTTAATTGCTTGTTTATCACTCCATCATCTTCAGTCTTCTCTTCCACATTGCCTGAAAAGTTCGTTTCCTAAAATCGCAGCATGTGGGAACTTCCGATGTTATTTTTTGCTGTACAGAAATGTAGGGAAAATGCCAACAGCAAACTTGGAAAGATGTTTCCTTTAGGGCCTCAAGTACAGAGACAGCTCTGTGGCTTTCTGAGAATTGTAACTGATGAAGAATTAATTTCAGTGATGATTAATTTCAGTGATGATCAGTTCCAGAGCTGATCAATCCCAGATCAAGTTCAACATTTCAGTATTAACATTATCCTGGGTTAAGAATAGCCGAGTGTTTCAGACACAATGCTAATTATCTGTTACTTATGATAATGACTCTGAATTTAGAATCTGATTGCCGAAGGCATGTTGCTTGTTTTCTTCCTTCTTACCCTTTGTACATATTTTGCTAAGCCACGTTTGGCTTAGATATCATTATGGATGTCCCCTGCTCACTTAAAATGATGCTGCTCTTCCACCACTCATGGGAAAATAATCTTCCTGGGTTATAAAATTAAAAAGGCAAGATATTTTTCAGGGAAATTTTCCTAGCAAATACTATGGACTTGATAGAATGGACTTGAGAACACTGCTAAAACACAAGAATTATATTTCACATTTGTAGAAAGAGGCAGAGATCTGCTGCAGAGTGACTGCTAAATTAGATGTCTTGCATACAGTGTCTGCAGTCTGGTTAAAATGACATTTTCTTTCTTGGTATGATTCATCTGGGCCTACAGTTTATTATTCACTGCATTGGTCACGGTATGGATTGCTTTGTTCCTCAAATTTAAAAATGAGAAATGTCTCTAAAGTTGGTTCATATTGTATTTATGAAAACTGTGTATCTGGCCACAAAACTTACATATTTGTAGGAAGAATAAGATCATTCTCCACAGTGTGAATGTATTTTTTTTCTTCAGCTGCCATAGATAAAATGAGATATTTGTCATCCTGGGTCCAGAGAGAGACTGTGAAGGGCAAGTTCTAAAGGCAGTTGCTCTCCCCCTGCAGATCCAGATGGGTAAATGTATCAGCAGGCTGAAAAGCACAACTTCTGCTTTATACCATAGCAAAATTATAGAATGAGGGGCAAAAATAATGGGCTGTACCAGACTTTAACCTACTTTAGAGATCAGTTCCCTGGTATGTTTTCCTTGGCAGCAAATGTGCCTTAAGAAGTTCTCAGCCACCTTCCCTGGCTTTGACTGTATGCCAAACACAGGAGCAGAACAAGCCTTTTTCTTTTCTTTTCTTTTCTTTTTTTCTTTTTTTTTTTTTTTTTTTTTTGAAGCTGGAATAGTGGACATAACACAAAAGAGAAAAGAAAAAGTTTGTTTATTACTTGCCAATAAATCTACTAATACAAGATGATCGACTGGGCTTTGAACCTGAAGTCAAATTGGTAGTTGTTTTGCCTTTAGTGTTTGCATTCTGTTCTTTATTCTTGGACATGTTCACATATGGAAAATCTATAATAATGAAGTTTTCAACCATATGCAAACAGGACCAAAAATAATTGAAAAACTCCCTATGTTTATTGCATAAACTGCATAGATTGCAATTAACTGTTCAATAAACTACAGTAACAAATTGCATTGCAATCAGTTTTTCAAAAATTCCATCAATTTTTCAGCTGAGATAGATACAACCTTTGACAACGACTTGTTCTCCAGTTTTCTTGATCTGCAAGTCTACTGCAGTATTTCAGTTTTCAATCTTAAAAAATAAACTCCAGGCACATTGTTAAGGATCTCATGAAAGAGCCTAAATCTGAAAGGTTCTTCTCTGTCCCCAACCTTCTAGGATGAATAAGGAGCTCTTTGAGCCCCAGAGACCAAAGGTGAACCATATGAAAGCGAGGAGATGGCTTTAAATGATCTAATTTCCTTCTGGCATTGGGGTTTACCTAACAGTAAGCAGCGAATGGTCAAAGAAGGCACCATGTTGAATTACCTTGTGTTGCTTGTAGTTATCAAAGAGTCATTTTGAGAGCTAGAATTATATACTGGATTCAGCTGTGATGGAGTTAAATTTCTTTGTGGTGCCTTGTATGGAGCTACGTTTTGGATTTGTGCTGAGGGTGGTGTTGATGGCACTGGGAAGTTTCAGTTGCTGCTGAGCGGTGCTTGCACAGCATCACAGCATTTTCTGATTCTTGCACTGCCCTGCTGGCAGGTGGGCTGGGGGTGCATGGGCGCCGGAGGGGGCACAGCTGGGGCAGATGGCCTTGGCTGACCGAGGGGATATCCCACACCATATGATTTCACGCTCAGCAATAAAAGCTGGGAGGAAGAGGAAGGAAGTAGGAGACGTTCAGAGTGATGGCATTTATCATACCAAGTAAATGTTACACATGATGGAGCCCCGCTTTCCTGGAGATGGATGAACAGGAGATGTTCCTTGCCGACCAAAAATATCAAATAATACCTGTTTTTGTGTCCATGGAATAATGCAAACAGATTTACAGATTCAAACATGTAACTCTGTCATCATGGCAGACCCCAGGATGAATCCCATTCAAATTGCAGGAGATCATTCAGTTCTGAACAGTGTCCAGTTTCTCGGATGCCAGAAGTCTCTTTTGCTGGAAATCTGTTATAAGCACAGGGTCTCCCAGATTTCTTGTCCACTCAGCTTCTAAATAAGATGGAAAAAATACTATAGCAGAAACTTTTTGGTGGTAGTTTAGCACATTTTATTTCTTTGATTTACTGGAGTACTAGGAAATTTAGAGAATGTGGAGACCTACAACACTGGAAGAAATCAGGCATTAGCTGAGCACCATTAGATCTGCAAAATCATGACTAGTTCGTGCTTGGATGGCAACTTAGTTCAGAAATATTTCTTGTTTTGAGTAGGAAGTTCTCTTGAACAGAAACTGCTCAGTAACTGACAAATAGAGTGACTATATGAAGAGTTCTTAATAACAACAAAATGTCTGCTTTAAAAAGTATTTATCTACATTAAATATATATATATTGGTATTGTCTTTCATAAAATCTTTTTCTTTCATAAATATATATTGGTATTGTCTTTCATAAAATCTTTTTCTTTCATAAAATATAAGCATGAATAAATAATAATGAATAAAGAATTTATTCTAAAGTAACTGGTCAATTCCACAGAATGTCATTCCGTGAATCAGGTTTTATTAGCATTTCATGATACAAGTAAATGTGAGGTACTTTGGTTAGGTTTTATTTTGATAAGTTATTCCATAAATTATACAATAGTAGTCAACTCTATAATTTAACGACTGAGAGAGCATCAGTTGCTGCACTGTATTTAAATAGCCCATCACAGTATATTCTGTCCTATGAACGTGTTTCTTCTTGACTGAGTATGCACATGCATTTGACATAGACAAAGTATATATTAACTGAATTATATTAATTAAAATACAACCAGACTGATTCTTACATGCCACCTTGTGGAAAATCAATGAAGTTTTCTTGTTCACCAGTGGATACTAGAAATTCTGAACTCACCAAGAACTGTTGGAATTTTATAAAAATAGCTGTTGGAAAGAAGGATAAAATATTGCTGCAACAACATATAGCTGCTTGCAATACATTTGTATAGCATTTGTTAGCTACAACAAATAACGAAATTGAAAAAATAGCACATACTTCTGTCTGAGGCTTCCTCCCAGAGTACTTTCACCATGGATTTCTTTAAATGTGGCTAAAACACACTTCAGAGCAGAAATAGTCAAAAGGCATAATTCTTAAGCAATGGCTACAGAGGAAAACTTGTTTATCTAGTTAATAAGAGGTGGCTTTCAAGCAAAAATAAAGTTTGAATACAATATTTTAAAGCCGTAATTACAGTACCAGTGTTCTAATGTCACTCAGATATCTTGTATTATATTTGTATAGCTCCTCTGCAATGTCTGATTAGTCCTCAAATATAATTTCTTGGTAAAACAGTGAACATGCATAGTTTCCACGTTAAATCTCAGTATTAAATTTAAAAAGTATTGACTGTATGAAAGTCCACCTTCCACAAGAGAAATCTGAATGATTTCAGTAGAGGCAAAATCTTGCCTATTACATATAGAATTGAGTATGTTTCCAGTTTTACTTTCTCCACAAATTTGTGGCACCTTCTCCAAGTGAACTGTATGGCCCTCAAACAGATATCTGGAAGGGAGTATTTTGCAAAAAAAACACCCTCCAGCAGGATTATTATGCTTTCTTATTTGCTTAGATTAATGCAAATAAGTAGGAATAGAGATATTTAATGTAATGTCTTAATTTTAAAAGGTCTATGGTATAACACCGACATTAAGAAAAGTCTAGCAAAAATGCAGGAAATACTATTCTCCACTTTTCAAATAGGTTTTCATCATAGACTTTAGAACTTTGTAATTCAAAAACTGTTTAAAATAATACCTGGCATAATACTAATGGTATTGTTTGTCACACTATCACAAGCACCCTTGATGTCAGCCCGGAGAAAAGTTAAGAATATAGTAGCTAAGGTAATAAAATGGGCAACTTGAAGGTCCTTTAAAAGACACTAAGGCAAATGATGTAGAGGATCACAGCAGTGACTCAGGCTGAAATTGGAAAAGAATGTGCTATCATGTCAATTGGAATGACCAGCAAGTTCTTGTATGACACCGCAGATGCCTTCAACGAAACTAATGGAATAGTTCTGCAATAAATCAGAAGAATCTTACTAGCTCAAGCAGTGTTTAATCGTGTCTATTTTTCCAACTACCTTCCAAACTAAAACTGCATTATTTCTCCCAACCTGGCAGTATTTTTTTTTCCTAATTACCCACATTTAAAAGACTGTGTATGTCTTAGGTACTGAGTACTAAGCAGACAAATTATGGTAAATGACGGGTGATTTTTTTATTTCTTCACAAAATCATGTAAATATGGAGTGAAACATATCTGATGTGCATGTAATTTCACTCACTTTTTGATACGCTTAGAGAAAAGGTTTGATTTTCCCTATGACACCTTCATTTGCTGGGGAGGGGGCAGTTATGTGGGTTTTTTACTTGTGTTTTTCATTACAGTACATTGCCAAAAATATTCCAGCCTCCCAAGGGCTCTAATGAAAGCCTACGTGTAGGTTAATGGACTATATTGAAAATCCAGCCTGTTGAAATGTGAAAGAAGGGGGTGTGGTTTTTCTCTTTCAATTTCTTCATGTCTTTTATTCTCCCAAACCAAATGGCTCACTAATGCATTTAGAGCTCTCTTCTGTTGAAAACAGCTGCGGCTCTAGCTGTGAAACAGCCCAGCCCACTCAACATAACAGTTGTCCTTCTTCCACCTCCTACACCTACGACCCTCTCCGTCCCAGAGAGCCTGCATCACCCAGCTGGCTGCACACAGAAACCTGAAAGGGTTTGGGGCCCTTTGTGCTGGCCTTCCTGGCTAGAAAGATCATGATCCACAGCCTCCCCAAAAGTCTGAAAGTGAAGAAGAATAAATCTCCCTCTTCAGTTTGCTCATTTTTTTAGCTTAGATGCAGGAAAAAGCCAAACCTCCTACAAGTCAGGAGAACTTCTGAGGAAACTGAGCAGGGTACAGGCAGTATCTAAATGCTAGCAAAATACAGAGAAAGACACAAAAATCCTTCTCTTGAGGACCAATGCACTGGTCCAAATGCATCCAGCCTCCCCAGGTCAGCGGTCGGACCTATTGCAGAGAGAAATAATTTCTTCCAAAGCAGTTACACAACACGTTATCATTTCTGTGCAAGCTGTTATAAGTGGGTTCAGCCCCAATGCTCCTGAGGGGTCTTTCCTGAGAAGGTAGCTGAAGATATAAACTACAGAAAGTATATATTCTTGAAAGGCTGTGTAAGAAATTTGGAAATCCCTTCTCAAGATTTTATCCTGACTACACATTGAGATGGCCAGTAAGATTTGTCCAGAGAAAAGCAGAAAGATTAACATTTGAAACAATGTTCATATATACCAATGATCAAAGCAGTAAATGTAGGACCAAATAATCTTTACGAATTTTCAGTAATATGCCCATTAAATAAAATCATTATTTTCTAAGTGATGTGGAACATTCAGCCTAATAGTTTGAAGTATAATGTACCTATTTATTTCTCATTATCTGTGGCTTTGTGTCCAGCACATTTACAGCATTTCCTGGTGAAAACAGAAACTAAATTCCCATAAACACACATTCTAAACTTCTCCCTGGGAACCTCTTTAAACAGATTGACAAACATTATATTTGTCTTCCAAAACCTGGTTAAAACTGATCACTAAAATGCTTCTCAGTGAGCAGCCGCTTTCAGTGATTTATCCCTCTCAGAGAACCACCTAATGAAGAAACAGTCTGACCGTGCCTCAGACAAATTCCTTTCTAAATGCAAGCTTTTTCAAAGGGCTGTATGTACTGGGGACCTGTGATCAGATCTGAAAAAGGGCAAAACTATTTCAAAAGAAAAGCCTCTAAAATATAACACTATCCAGACACTGACCTCCTTTGTGAGATCTGCCAGATTATTTTCCTTGAAGTATTCTCCCCTTGCAAAAACACAGAGTTGAAAGAGCCACTCTATAGCGTTAAAAGATACATTTCATTATGAAAAGTATTGCAGGTTTGTCAACAACAGCACACCAGAATGGTTTCAATAAATCTGCTGACAATCCTGGAATCTGGGAGGTGGCAGTATCTTTATGAGGTTCAAGAAAGCAAATCCTGGATGGATAAGAAATGGTAGATAGTGTCTTATCCCGCTGCCCTCATTGTTCTCTCCACAATCTGTCGTAAAGAAATAAAATGCAGTTGAGATGTTTTGAGCCTGGGTATCTATATATAGGGTAGATATTGAACTGGCCACTAAAAATAGCTTACTAAGGCACACTCTCCTTGCACTTACGTTAGATGCTAAGTAATTAATTGCTATTAGAAATTCCACTATCATGTTTAATAGCAGCAGGAAAGCTGGACATTAAATCACCTAAGGATTGACACTGTCGGTGATTCCATACAGGACCATAAAAAATGGATAATAATTATAATGGGGAAAAATATGAGTTAGCAAAATAATTTTCAGGTGCTGTACTCTCCAATGAAATTCAGCAACATAGCCTGGCATGCTAGGATGACCTATATATACATACATGTGAGCTTCCTGACGATGATTTGTAGTACTACAGGGAACCTAGCAGGATTTTTCAATGTGCTGAGCTGTTATAGAGAGGTCTGCTGAAATCCCAGCTATTTGAACATTAGGGCTGCTTTCCCACCACTAACTGTATGATTGATCACTCCCCTGCTCTTTTTTTCCAATAAAATACTTCCAATGTAATGATCTTCAACAAAACAAAACCAAGTTCCTATTATAAAATGACTATGTTTATATTCAATCTTTATTGCACTATAAACAGCAATTTTATAACAATCATTCTGGGAGTTGTTATTCTTACTCTTAAATCTAGCTACCTCAAAAATTTTCACTTTCACTGGGATAGACTACTCTAGTGTCTGTTACTTAACCAATATCCCCCCTAGAATATACTCAGAGGGGCTAAGTGTCTTCCCAGGTCCTAGCAACACAGCAGGACTAACAGGCAAGGGAGAAAATTTGCTGTCCCTTGAAATACGACGTTCATAAAATCGTAGAATAGTTTGGATTGCAAAGGACCTTAAAGACCATCACGTTCCAACCCCCCTGCCATGGGCAGGGACACCTTCCACCAGACCAGGTTGCTCAAAGCCCCATCCAGCCTGGCCTTGAGCACTGCCGGGACAGGGTATCCACAGGTTCTCTGGGCAACCTCTTCTAGTGTCTCACCACCCTCACAGTAAAGAATTTCACATAACATGTAATCTAAATCTACCCTCTTTTAGTCTAAAACCATTACCCCTTGTCCTATTGCTACAGGCCTTTTGATGGTTTCCCTCAGCTGTTAACAGGTTTGCTCATCCCACCTTCAGCACCATGTTTTGGAAGATGGCATTTTAACAAAATGCGCTTTTTATTATTATTGTTATTGATTCAGCCCTTCACAAACTTTCTTGCTATGGTCTAGCTTTTTGAAACAAGTGATTTACATCTTCTGTCATAAAAAAAAGTCTTTTAAGTACTCAAAACTCACTGTTCCTTTGATTCAGTCTAATATTTCTCCCCTAAAATTCACGGTTGCTAAGATATGTCTGTCTGAAACACACACACATTCAAGCTGCTCTCCCTTAGTCTATGTTCTCTACTGCAGTAGCCTCCAGGAAGCCAGAGAGAATCTAAAGAACCCATTTTGCTGTGCAGGCAATTTTGTTTTCTTCCTTATTGACTCTAATCCCCCAGTCTTTTACTCCCTTCTGCCACTCAGCTGTAATTGCAGTCTGCCTAATATGTTCTACGGTATTTTGTTATTACATGAAACATCGTGAATTTATCACAATGAATCTTACATTTTACTAAGTAAGATCTGCTAGATTTTCTTAATTTTTAGAAAAGATTGTTTATGACTCAGTGACATATATTGTGATATTCGTACAGATAATACTCCTATTACATTGCTATGCTATTACTTAGCTAGTTCCTTGTGGTGTTAACACCAGCGGCAAAAACAGGCTCTGTGGGTCTCTCTGTTGCCATTTTTCCATGATGACTCGTTCATTTGCACTAAAACTATTCCACTCATAAGAGTTCATTTTATTAGATCAAAGGCTTTCTCTAAAATAAAAGAAACAGCTCTCGGTTCCTTTGAACTGAGAGATTTTAATTTCTTCAGTTGTACTTTATGTGGGACAAATCTAGTGGATTAGGTCAAAGAGAACTGGACTCTGTTAATTCTTGACAGAGGCAATGATATAAATGGATAATACCTTGGAGATGTTTAACAATGGAGACAAGAAGCTCGAATTTCAGGCTGGAAGATGAAGCCAGGCTCTCCTCAGCAGTGCCCAGTAACAGGACAAGAGGCAATGGGCACAAACTGAAATACAAGAAATTCAATTTAAATGTAAGAAAAACCTTTTTTACTGTGAAGGTAGTCAAACACTGGCATAGGTTGGCCAGAGAGGCTCTGGAGTCTTCATCCTTGGAGACAGTCAAAACCTAACTGACAAGGTCCTGGGCAACCAGCTCTAGGTGACCCTGCTTTGAGGAGGAGGGGTAAAGTACACCATCTCCAGAGGTGCCTTTCCAGTCTGAATTCCTCTGCAATTCCACAAACAATAACATAGGTAATGATATAAAAACCTTCAGCATGCTAGAAAACCTCAAGATTACCTCTTTCCTATAACATTCATGTTCTGAAAACCATACACGCAGCTTTAACAGATTGACTCAAGAAATCAACTGGTTTTCTTAGAAAATCCACTTCCATGGTGCTTAGAGAGTGCTTGATAAGACATACCTTCATGGGCTTTGAAACAGAGTTGAAGTGAAAAAGACTAGTTTAGTGTGACAAAATATCAACAGCAAGCAGAACCATTTTGTATGTGGTGACAAGTCACTGAACAAACACAATCATGGGAAGTTCTACTTCTGAAGTACATTATTTTCCACACTCTTCCTCCTGTCTAGGAAGTCAATAGGAGCTTCACCTGGAAAAAACCCCATGTTCTACCCCATGCATTAATTCAGCACAAACTGTGCAAGAAAACAACAGGCAAAAGAGAGCAAATACACTCTTATCTGATCTTGGGGCTTTTGGCTAATCTGGATCTGGAGCATCTGGAGCATGGACTTCACTTACTTTTCAGAAACCTAAGCTTAAATAATACCTCTCTGACATTCTCCCTTTCAACATTAATACTTTTAATCAAAACTAAACTAAAATACCCAAAAAATTTCCCAAATCCTCTAAATAATCTGAAATAATAGTTTCCTATAAAAATGACAAGTTGCGTGAACTTTTGATTAGACAGTATTTCCTTAAACTAATAACATTTATTCCTTTACAGAAGTTTTTCCACAATAGCTTTATTGAATATAATCACTTTATTTCTGATATAGATAGACAGAGTATAGATTAAAAGCTATGGTACAGATCTAGTAGGAGCAGTAAGTCTAACAAACTAGTTTATTTGTGAGTAGATTTGTCTTTAGTTTTTACTTTATTTATACTACTATGATTTTGGAACCTACTGACTTCTAAATGCTCAATTTTGTAAGAATATGATTCCTGTTATAATTTGTGTATTATGATTGGATGTCATAATTAATATTTTTTATTTTAGTTTCTGAAGTTCCTGCAAAACCAACATGCCCCATTTTGCATCATATAAAAATACAGAAACTTGTTAATATGATATATTTTATTATGTAATGTATAGGTTCTTTTTTTTCCATGTGGTATTTTTAAATTTTTTAGAGTAGAACATCTGTGTTGGGAAATCTGCTGGTTTTACAGTAGGCTGAATGTGGTATATTACACAGGAAAGACACTAATCCTTTTTTTTATGCAACATTTACATTTGCTCCTCCATACAGGTCATTCATTTGGAACACACTGACTGAATCTATATCACTGATTACTCTGTATGGGAAAACAAACCAGATCCAGGACCTTAATATCTACAACAGACAGCACATTTTAAATGTTTTAATGTAACTATGAATGTAAACTTACATAATTTTTTTGTAGCAGCCATCTCTTAGCTTATATATTAAGGAAAAGCAGGTGGAAGGTGAGAACTGGTGAAGAACTGGGAATGTGTGCAACACAAACAACATGATTGAGTACAAGCAGCATAGCATGGGGAAAGCAGAGAATTAAGAAGAAAAATATGCACAGAGTGCAAATAAGGTAGGGATCATCAAAAGAAACAGGAAAGCAAAGAGAAAAAGTAAATACTGCTGGAATTATACAGGATAAAAAATTTTCATTTCATACAGAAAAGGAAGAAAAATACTCAGTAGCATGGTGCCAGAAGTTTTTTGCCAGGCTACAACAATAAAAGGGTGTCCAAATGAAAACAGTACACATGTAATCAAGAATGAGACTGAAAAAATGCAAAATTCATGGAATTTTTCTTTCCTCTATCATTCGAGTTTTGAGTCAATTTTGCAAGTTAAAATGTGTTTGATGTTATCTCATACTTCCTTCCCTGTTTCATTTTCCCATCCTATGTTGTTTCAACTATCTGACTGCTTCATTAACAGTCCTTGTGGTTTTATCATTTTGGCTCTGCTCATCCGAGCAGTAGACAGATGATACCCACAAATCTTCTCCATTCTTTTCCAATCTACTTTATATTCTCCTTTTTTCTCATCACTTTCCTGTCCAGCTCATTTCCTTTGAATTAGTGCATTGAACTAGGACAAGAAGCAATTAGCACAAACTGGAAACACTGGAGGTTCCTCCTGAATATCAGGATATACTTGTTCACTGTTAAGGTGACCAAGCACTGGTACAGGTTGCCCAGGGAGGTGGTAGAGCCTCCATCCTTGCAGATACTCAAAAGCCATGTGCAGGTGGTCCTGGGCCACCTGCTCTAGGTGGCACTGCTTGAGCAGGGCAGTTGGACCAGATGACCTCCAGATGTCCCTCCCCACCTCACCCATTCTGTGACTCTGCAATGGCTTTTCTCCAAAGATTTTATTCAATCTTCCTTTTGCCTTTTTTCCATGTCATTTCTTTTATTCAGTTCTATGCTACCATTTAACTACTCTGCTTTATATTGTCTGTATATCACTCCGCCCTTCTAACAACCATAATCCTGATTTCTCTTTGGGAGTGTTCCCAAAGCAACTGCTGAAGGGAATAGGTGCAATGGGGTTTCAGATATAAGATAATTATCTGTTAAAGTTAGAGGTAGAATAGCCCAAAATGACTCCACAGGGTGAGACAACTGATCCCAGTATGAGTGATGAGGACTGCAGGATAGGGGGCATGAAGGACAGACATCTAAGTGAATATTTAGATCATCACTAAAACAATTGTTTTAGTTTTTTCTCTTTTCATAGCAGGAAAACCTTAAGGGTTTAATTATGCAAGTTTTTGATAAATAGAAGATGCCCTCTTCTGTGAAGGCACTATATTAGCCTCAACTGGTGTCACTCCTGGAATGTGAAATGTTATTCTTTTGCTCTTCCATGAGAATGGTAACCACTACTGTATTTATCCACTGAAATCCTATTTGCACTTTCTTCTTCCAGATCTTACTTTGATTTTACTTTCATGCATAGCATGATTGTTAACTGATCTATATAACTGAGATATATTTTTTTTTTTTATTAAAGATTGATATAATGTTATGCTTGGTAGTAGTCCAACTTTAAGGACACTGTATAAAGAGAAGGTCCCAGAAATAATTTCTGTTTGGACCTACAAAAATCAGAACAACTTGAAAGAGTAATTCATACATTGGGTGGGCCACAACCTGAAGTTACCTCTCTCCCTGTATTGTAATGACAGAACCAAACAAAACAGAGTTGAATTCAACCAGGTGCCTAAAGTTATATGAGAGGAACAGTGGAACAGGGGCTCTGGATTATGAAGCTCCAGAACACTGTAGGAGCATGAAAATGGGGTGGTATTCACCTCACCCTATTGTTCATATAAAGTAAATGTCAATATGAAAGCTGGTCAGCCTAGCCTCTCCTATTGGCAGTCTGGGAAGAAATAGGCACTTTGAGGGAAGAGCTTATCTTTTCAGATATCTGCTTCAGAATGGTACAAACTGCACTAGAAGTACCCCCTTTGCTTTGAATATAAAGGGTGCCCAAGGGAACTAGCTTAGGTACAGATATTTAGAATGCTGGCACCAACATTTGGTCAGCTGAACCCTCCCCCTTCTGATGGTAGTGTTGGATCTGTAGTTAAAATTTATTACAATCAGAAGACTTAAAGGTATTAATATATTTTCTAAGTCTAGCTAAACCGTAGCATTTAGGAGCTGGCATAAAGATACCCTAATGAGATAATATGCTATATAAAAAAAACAACTTGCTATTAAAAAAAAAAAAAAAAAAAAAAAAACCAACAAAAAAACCCAAAAAAGCTGCCATGGAAAGCAAACCAAAAGTTACTGAAAGGAATTGCACATTACTCAGAAACTCATTTGGTACAACACAGATCAAGACTTCATCTGCTATTTAAGGGTCATTTTTTGTTCCCTGCTTGTTTCTTGATTATTTCTAACAGTGTTACACTTTAAAGCTAAAAAATCACTTGTGCCAATATTATTTTGCACTTACTAGAATTAATTTTGCTTTATAGGTAACGGTCCAGAAACAAGAAGTTTCTCACTGTGTCTAACACAAAAGCATCCTAAACGTTCAGACAAATCTTCAGCATTGTGCTACTGCAAGCACCGAAAGAGGAGGCATATTTCGCAGGTCGGAACATTCCAGCTAAACCTCGGATCCATTAAGAAGCCCACAGGAAAACGACATGCAGAGAAATTCTTGGCTTTGTACCCAAAGAAATTAGAAGGCACAGCCCTATAAACAGAGTCAAGATTTGAAGACTGGTGTCCTGAGCCACAGCAGGTTAGAAAGGCCTGTTATACATGAAAAAAAAAGTAAAGGTCATGTTTATCTTTTTGCCAAACAAAGCTTTAGCAATTTAAATGCCCAGACTTGGCAAACACAATGTAGGTTTTCACTTCTCTTTCATTTCCACAGAGATGCACTACCTTCTGCCATCTCAGTAAATCTCTCTTGTAATCCCTTCAAACACTAAATAGTGATCTGTGTAACCTCACCTCCATGTCAGTGAAAACTGTCCTCTTGCAGCAGTACTTGCAGACTACATAAACTCTTTGCTGGGCTTGCCATCAAAGGGAACAGAAAGACGACAAGGAAAAATACGAGAGGTATCTTCATAACAAATGACTTAACAAAGAAAATATATACAAGATGACCTTGTTTAGAGAACTGTGAGGGATATCACAGTTGACATCTTGTACTAAGCCTCTTGGAATCACAACTTCCTGGACCTGAAATTAATTTCTTCTTTAGTCTCCTTCTCTTTGCCAGTCTTTACATTCAAAAACGGAAACAAAATCTGGCTTAATTACTTGTTTCACTTCAGCAAGAATATATGCAGTTTCATTTTTTTAATTTTTTTTTACTTAAATGTTAACTGTGAAGTCATTAGAATAACCTGATTTATTTAACGTTTTTTAAAAAAAAGTATTCCTCGTTAAAAAAATCTAATAGGCTAGGCACTTTATGAATAATTAAATTGCAGTAGCAGTTGAATCAGGACTCTTGCTGGGGTTTTTATCATGGCTGCACATAAAGGATGAAATTTTGGTCTCTCATTTACTTTTCATGGACTTAGTTACAATTTAATTTTGCACATAAAGCACAACCTGCTTACGAAGTGAAACAGAACATAAGAAATCTACCCTGGTTAGTACTGAAAAAGACCTTGTTTGGATTTGTATTTATGCTCTACAGAGGAAAAAGATACTACAATGAAAACGTTCTTAGCCTGAATTTGTGCCTCTGCACACTCTTACGTTTCACTACAAGTGTCTGCAATATGTCTGTGTATATTGTTCAGTGCT